>NC_052489.1:18968659-19331656 GCF_009730915.1 Dioscorea cayenensis subsp. rotundata
GAAGTTACGTATTGCTGATTACGGTGAATTAATTGGTTGATAAGATTTCATTAATGGTTATTAATTAAATTAATTAATTCAAGTATTTACTTAATAATTAATTTAATTTATTATTACTAATGTCAATATCGCCTTGGCATATGTGGTTATGTAAAAGCCCACATATTTATTTAATTAGCAAATTATTAATAAATGAAATGGACATTAGTATAAAAATATAACTAAAATCATAAACTTATATTAATTATATTGCATACTTTTAAAATTTTGTAACAATGTCGAGTTATCTCCCATTAAAAACATATTATTTAATTATTATATTAATTTTAACATAAAATTTAAACAATAAGAATAGAAATAAATATAATGGTAGTTGTTGATAACTCCCGACATCGGGGGTTAGTACAACTTTCGATGCTCGCCTTAACATCTCCCATTATAACGCGTATTATTTAAAATTATTGTCACTCTCCTCACTCCCACCAATAAAATAATTTCCCGTTTTAATAATTAACAATAATAATTCTAATTTAAAATAATATTTTTGCTTTTTACAAGTGTTTGTGTGTGCCAAGTAGACTTGTTGTTGAATTTTCATCGAAGCTATGGGAAATTTATAAACATAATATAAAATTTATATATTTTGTGTAAAGCAAAGCAGGTTTGAGCTTCAGAGTATGTGGATCACTCATAGAACTAACATGTTGCTATAAGTTAGTGATTATATTTTTAGAATTGCTTAATTATTTGTGAAACCTATTTTTCATATTGAACAACACAAAAATGTCTCAATATTGCAAAATCAATATCATCATTATAACCAAACAATCCTCATATATTACATGATCGGGGTCAAGACTCAAACACAATTTAAGTTCAGAGTTTCATTCAACAACATAATTCAACATACTGGTGCATATACATACACACACACACATATCTACAAATGAAGAGTCAATCATTACAGAGTTAATTTTTAGAGTTTACAATCTCATGCTACATTTTCCCACCTAATACGATAAATGACCTGTACATATGTAGAAAAATTCATTGTTCAAAGATAATGAAATAATTATTAACAACATTATATATATAATTACTATTTACCAAGTAGCATTCTTCTTGATTTCACTGGCTAAAGCGGGATGTCTACATGCCCCCAACACCCCTGCGATTCTAACTTAGTAGGTACATAACAACATCATAACACACACGAAAATGGTCCATCTTTTATTGCCTACTAAGTTATGATTGACATGAAAATGTCATCAATGAGAACCCCAACCTAAAAAGGGACTTTGAAAAGATGCTTCTTGATTGTGAATTGATTCAAAGAAGTCCTCGCCCAATACTTCCTTAGCTCTTCATCTTTTGCCAAGAAGGCCATAGCTCTACTATCCCTGGCCACTAACCAATCATAGGCTTTTATTGATTTCACGGCCCCGAGTAACCATATACTTTCAATTTCATGCACTCACCAATCGGTTCCTTTGCAAATTTAAATTTCCCGTAGACTTCTTTGATGCCATCACCTCTTTAATGGTGTTATTCATCTCTTGTATTGCTTCAACTTCTGATTCTATTTTCCGTTTTCCTTTTCCTTTTTTCGATTGACTGGAAGATTCCCCTCTATTTTTCTCATATTGCCCGATTGGTTGTGGGTGGCAAAGGTGATACATTGGCACGATAATTAATGTCCTCAAATATGTCATCAAGACTACCAGTTTGAGATGAATGGTGATACTCGACGCTATCATCTATATGGGTACCAATTTCATCTCCAAATTGCATAGCATGTCGTCCAGTTGCTTGATCATCACCACAAAAAATCTCAAGCAAGTCATAATCCTCAATTGGTTTGTTTATGTAGGGCTCATCTTGTGGATGAATCTGGTATATAGTAACAAATTATTTGAATGATAAATTAAACTTATTTCATAATAAATACATGGACCATGTAAATAGAACTAAATTAGAAATAGATTTGTAGCTGTACATAGTTCTTGAACTCTAATTCTCCCATGATTATCATCTTCAATCTATTATCCCAACCCATTCCGCTTAAATCTTTCAATTTTTTAACTCTTGCCCACCATTTGCGAATTGTCCTCAAGTGGTTATTCACATTTGCTTCAGTGACTATAACTCCAAACTCATTCTTCATTTCAATAATTGCTGCATGGAATGCTTGAGGTTTGAAGCCTTTGTCGACTTTCAAGCCTTTCTCCACTTGAGAAGCCATGAATCTTATGAAAAACCAACTTTCGGCAGTGATCCATCTTTTATTGCCACCTGTTCTTTTGGTTGGGGTTCTCATTAATGACATTTGGCTATCTTCTGACATCCTTGTGTTATCCATTCTATGATTGACACATAAATAAGAAATTATTAAAACTATAAATTAAAGAAGCATCCCAAACAGGTAATTATATTATAACAACTTAAATTTGTTCATAGAAATATAGAAAAATAATTATCAAGTACAAACTAGAAAATTAAACACACATCCGCATAATAGCATAAGAACAACAAATAATTTTCTACTTGTTTGCCCATATTCTACTTGTTTGCCCACATATCACATGCAATTTGTTCTCGACGTACCACCCACTCTTGGGCATCCTCTCTCTGTTCTCTCACATTACTTTTTGAGGGTGGCTGTTGTGGTGTACATGCAGCCAAAACTAGTTCAGCTTGAGTTTTGAAAGGAAAAAATAGTCTTGATGATAAAACTTTGAAGCGTCCCTTAAGAGAGCCAAAAGCTCTTTCAATGGTTGTTCGAGCTGATGAGTGACGAAGATTAAAAAGTTCTTTATGGTTTGCCGGTGTTCGTGAGCCAAACTCTTTAAGATGGTATCTAACACCCCTATAGGGGGATATAAAACCCGGTCTCGTTGCATACCCGGCATCAACCAAGAAATACTTTCCTATGGAAAAAAAATGTGGTAGTTAAGAAAATTATAGTGTTTAGGTTGTTCTCATATATTAACCTATATATGAATAAACTAAACAAAATATATACCTTCAGGGACTGATAGACCATTTGGTCTCTCTAATGCATCACGTAAAACTAAAGCATCTTGAGCTGAACCTTCCCATCCCGCAAGGACATATGTAAAACGTAAGTCAAAATCAACAGCAGCAAGCATGAATGTGGGTCCCATCTAACGCTCCAATACAATCCTATAATTAACAAATCATGACTAAGAATGTATTATATGATAATAAATTATTTGAGTAAAATGTTTATTTAATACCTTGAAATAAGGATATAGTGTAGATCTCGACACTATATATGTTGAAGTTTGTGTACTAAGTAGATGAACATATTCATCACGCAATTGGCCGATTGCGTATAGAACATGATTAAAATATCTGCTAACCATTTCACTAGATCTAAGAAAATTGTGTACAATGACACGATTAAGCTGGTTATGTCCTATAGTATGTAGAAACATCAACAATTGTTCTTCGATAGTGATGTGTAATGTATCTCTCATAAGGCCTTTTCTTCTCATTATCGAACAAAGATTGAAGAAGGTTGACTTGTTCATATGGACCATGTTGATACTTGTAGTGTCATTTCCATCTATTAGTCTTGATAAATATTGATCTCTAATTTTTGATCAAACATGAGAGTGTTCTCTATAAATTCTACGTCGTTTACTGTGCAAAAGTAATGTAACTACAAAAACCGCAGAAAGGATTGTAACGCGAGCACCATAAAAGTTATCCTCTATGTCATGCCCAGTCATCTATGAAGAATACAAAATTCATGAAACATAATAAGTTCAAGACATTATAGGTTTTACACAATTCACATAATTAAGAATACTTAGAACAAAATAATATTAACTAGGGATAAATAATAGTGAATATGATCATTTGAAAATGATAAATAGAAATAATTGGAAATGTATTTAAAATGAACACTTATAAGTTACACAAAGCATATTACTCATACAATTTGTTGATCAGGAAATGTAGTCCAACCACAATTTGATAGTCACGAGAACGATTGAATTCTATTCAACACAATCTGCACCAAAAAAAAAAAAAACAAATAAGAAGAAAAATTAGGTTTATGAAAAGATACTGTTTGACTTTGATTATGATAATTAAATTAGTCTATGTTATTTTTGGAGAATCTGGTGGCATCCTATGTGATAATTAAATTAGCCTATGTTAAATCATTGTAGTTTAATATTATTTAATATTGTATCTATGTGTATGCTCATTGTAGTTTAATATTATTTAATATCAGGAGCATTGCCTCTAAATAAAAGAAAATAAGACTCTGGGGTTAACTTAATTTAATACAAGTTTAAACTAACACAGAAAATTTTAATGGCATACTAGAAGCCTTGGCTCTGAATTAAAGCAGAGATAAAAAATTACGGTTTAGGAATGGGAAAAAAATACAAAGGAAAAAACCATTTATTGTTAAGTAGAAGGCTTTGATACCATGTAAAACTAATTAGTAGATCAATCAGTCTTGTTTAGATTTATAAGGATAAATCAAATACCAATGCTCATAATGAGATAAAAGCTCCTGGTACAAGCTTTACTATTATTGTACTAGATTGAAATTTTCTCAATAAATTGTTGTGCTAATCCTTAATTTACAAAATTCCTACCAAGATGAATCAATGACCAATGCCCATAATGGTGGTCAAAACATACTCTGTTTTGATACTAAAAAACTAAAGTTGCTATTCCTAATTTAAAGAAAATTAGGAAAGCCATGGTTTTCTCCAACATCAAATGACAGTTTCTGCCAATTGATCAAAGGCAGCTCTATCAACAAGATCCTGAGAAAAGATCTGGATAGCAAAAGAAAACTAATAAAGCAATGGCACATTTTTTTTATTTAATGTAAAGTGCATTTAATAGACAACTGGGCCAGAATATGATGATATCCACAAAACAATGAAAACAATAGACTTTTATATTTCATTCAGTTTTTCCAGATTTTTCCAAATTTCTGGATAAGATAGATTATTGCAAAGTACTGTCAAGAGTTTCAAGCAAATTAGTAACCGATTATATTTTTACAACGTCACATATGGCTATAGGTCAAATTAAATAAACAGAAAGCACAAGTACTTCATCCATGTCACAAATTCCAACACACATGATCAACATGCATGAAGTTTGATTATTATTAGGACACCAACACCCAACTACATCAATTTAAACTTAAAATACCAACTGATTAACAAATCCATGTTTATCTAGATTATGGGCTGTAGGTCAATACCAAACTTCATTTATAACATACTCATATCAGTTAATTCCAAGAAACAGTAATTAGAGACCATGCATGAACATTCTATATGGATGTTGTTAATTCCTCCAGCACCTATGCAACAGATGGAACATCTGTTAGTGAATTATGGTAAACTACGCATTACCGTATTTTTCTTCAGTGCTGAACTTTTCGGAAATCTAATGATTTTGTGTTCATTAATTGCTTTCGAATCTTTCAATGAGAATAATTTCCATGAGCTTGTTTTGGTTTATATGAATCATGACTTCTATCTGTGTCCAAGTCAGACCCCAAACGCTTAGCTGATACCCTAACCACTGAGACTGAGGAGTCTTGTGTCACACACAAAATGCTGAAGATTTGTACTCCAGGCTTGGCCATAGTATATATATGCTGTTAAAATAGGTTAGTTTAGATATTTCTATGGCTGATATGTCTATTTGATGTTATAAATATATATGAAAGATTTGTAGATGATATTACCTCTGAAGACTTCATATGCCTAAATTATTAAGTTTAAGAGAGAAGAAAACTTCATTTGCCTAAATTCAAAAACATTGGAAAATCACAGCTAATATTAAATCAAACAACAACTTATCCATCATTCAGAAAAAGCTGCATAAATGAATATGAAACCAAAATCAGAAGAAGCACATAGATGAAGGAAAACCAATGCAAACAAAAGAACAAACTGAAGGGTAAGAACACTTGGTTGTTCTTCTCACAAATTGCAGCATCAAATTAATATTACAAAAAAAAAGAGAAACTTTTCAATATCTCATTCATATCATACACTTGCAATACAAAGCTAAAAATTTCCTCTTATGAAAACACAAAAATAATCATCCACACAAAAAAAAAATTTCCCAACGCCGACCAAAAGATCTCATCAAAAATTAAAACTTCCCTTCATATGAGTGATTGTCAACAAGATCCACTTTTGAAATTCAAAAACCTATATTTTCATCACTTGATCTAGCACTCAAAACAGCCAAATCAAACCACTTGAAGACCATCAGAAGAGAATTACCAACTATTACCAACTAGATCTAGCACTCAAAACAATCAAATCAAACCAAGATCCCACAATAAAAAATCCAACTTTTGCACATCAAACCACGGTTAGATTCACATAAACAAAATACATACAATAAAATGAGCTCTAACCTCAAAGAAGTAGATGATGCCACCCAAAGAGACACCAGCGAGTGCTAGATTAGAAGAACCGCAGAAAAATAGTGAAGACTGCAAAGAAAAAGAGAGAATGAGATTTGTGATGAATGAGTTTTGAAAAAATTAACATTGAATAGAATTTAAGAAAACCTCATAACTATGTATAGATCATCAACGAGAGACTGTCGGTGAAATAAAGGTGAAGGAAAGAGGTTTTCTGAAAGGTTTGGATCAGGGATGATTTAGTTTTCCCATATGAGGTTTCTCAAAATCCCATGATTTGGTTTTACGGCTAAATCGGCCGTAAAACCAAATTCAAGATTTTGGGCCAGTCAAAAGTATTTGGCTGGTCAAAGGAAAACTAAACCCTTCAAAACAAACAGATGAACATAAAAAGTGGTGCATTTGGAGTTACATGTAACTCCAAATGCACCCAAACAAACAACACCTTAGTGTATTTAATAAGAAAAAGTTGCTAAAGATGTATGGTTGACTTTTATCCATGTAAGTTTGAACTTATAACTCTCACAAATCAACTTGGAAACTATATTAATGCACATGGAGATAAAAGATTTGTCAATTTGAATAGAATAGGAGAGCTTTCACAAAGGATGGTAGAAACCAAGAAAACATAGGATTTATCAGCTGATATATTTACTATTGAAGTTAGCATTAATTTTACCTGTGGCTCAACAACTTTGGAGCCAGCATTTTTACAATGAAGTTGATAAAAAGTGATTTGAATAAAATGAACGATCAATGGTTGAATGATTGTGTGATAACATATATTGAAAGCTTGTATTTGATAGTATTAGTGGTGATGCAATTATGTATTATTTTCAAGATATAAAACTCATCAAGGATAATTGTAGAATAATTTTATTTTATTATTTTCGTATTACACAATAAAAAAAAATTATTTACCTATATCTATAGGTTATACTACATATATGGGTCCCATTGTGTAAAAATTCTAGATTAGCCAATGGACATGATCATGTTATTCGTAGATTGGATTGAGCTAACTCCTTGTCTAAATGGGATTAAGATGATTGATTCATTTTATCTTTCCATGGAAAAGTTGTTTCAATTCTTAAACCTTCATTATATCAATAGGATTGTATGAGATGCATCCTTTTTTGAAGTACCTGGCACGACCGTCCATTAGAACACAATGAATTATGTACTCATTTTCTTAGTTAAAATATAATCAAGTACTTATGTGTGTGTGTGTGTGTGTGTGTGTGTGTGTGTGTAATGTTTTATGAAAGGTAATAGAGTGGATGCATATTAACATATAACTCTTATTTTCCCAAACTCCTAATATCTTTCCTTCTCCCCACAAAACTCCTAAAACCATTCATCACATTATATTAATATGTGACCTTTCATATGTTGTGCTTAGCCTATAAATAGAGGATTTTTAAGTTTTTACATGATATATATAAGTAAGGTGAATAATGGAAGTTTACAATTTTTATACTCTCTCTAGCTTGTTTATTGTGTTTGTTTTTCTTTATTAATTTTATAACATCTTATCAGCATGAAAACTCTACCTTGTCAAGCTTCGAGGTAATTTTTTTTAATCTTGTTAGTTATAGAATCTTCTAATAGTACGTAATAGACTATGCATGCCTTTTATATATATCCATACTTGCTTTCGCAATAATTCTATCTTCATGATATTTGATATTATTTGACTTATGTTATATTTATGTGATAGTATAAACATGTCAAATCTTGCAAAACTTGAATTTATGGCTCTTGAAATTATAGGAAAGAATTATTTATCATGGGTGCTAGGTGCTAAAATTCATTGGATGCAAATGATCTTAGTGACACAATCAAATAAGGTTATAAAGCATCCAACCAAGATAAGGCCAAAACCATGATATTTCTTCGTCACCACCTCCATGAAAGATTAATAACTAAATACCTTATGATAAAAGACCCACTTATTCTCTAGAATAATTTTTAAAAAACAGACATGGCCACAAAAATTGTAATTCTTCCAAAAGCTTGTTATAACTGGATGCATTTGTGATTACAAGATTTTAAAACTATGAGTATAACTCTACAATATTTAAAATTAGTTCTCAATTGAAATTATATAGAGAAAAAATCACTGATGAAGATATGTTAGAAAAACATTCACTTTTAATGCACTCATAGTTTTAAAATCTTGTAATCACAAATGCATCCAGTTATAACAAGCTTTTGGAAGAATTATAATTTTTGTGGCCATGTCTTTTTTTAAAAAATTATTCTAGAGAATAATGAGATCATAATGAAGAATCATTAGTCTCATCCTACCTGTTCTACTCCATTCCTTGAGATGAATTTAACGAGACACAATAACTATAATTATGGAAAAACTCATGGATATAGTCATGGTTGTGGACATGGACGTGGAAATAATCGAGTTTATTATCGTAGTGGTTATTCAAAGAACTTAACTACCCACTTGAAGTGGAAAAATAAGAAAGAAAAAAAGGAAAAGGGAAAAAAAAAAGTGTACAAACTAGTAAACATGTGGATAATCCATGCTATCTTTGTGATGACAACAACCATTGATCGTGTACATGTCATACGCCAAAACATCTTGTTGATCTTTACCAAGAATTACTCAAAAATAAAGAGAAAAAGATCGAGACAATTTTTCTTCTAAAGATAATCTCGATATTGGCCATATTGATGATACTCATTGTGATATTACTGACTTCTTGATCTATCTTGAAGAGAAGATTGATCATTTAATTGGTGATGGGAGTATGATTTAAAAATAAATTTTTTTTTAATGTCTTATTATTATCAAGTGTTTTTTTCTTTACAAAAACAATAAATAATTTACTTATAAATTCGTTTTTTTTCATATTTTTAATTAGCACTTTCTAGTGTTGATTTCTTTTCTTGTTATGTCTTCATTAAGAATAAGTATCCATTTGGTTAACAACAACATAAATGATGAAGATATGTGTCCCATTGATATGCAACAACTCACACCATCCTTAAATATTAAAAAGTATTTATCCTATTTAGTAATGCAAGAAGCTAATGTTAGTATTATATCATGTACTACAAAGTTAATTAAAGGCTCCGGAAGGGCTAATTTGTCATTACCTAGAGGAACAAAATTTTACATCAATAATGCATTATCTTCTACCAAGTCTCAAAAAATCTTGCTAAGTTGCAAGGATATCCGCTGAAATGGGTATCATATTAAGACAACAAATGAGAGAAATATTGAATATCTTTATATGGCAAGTTTGATCTCAGGTGAAGAATGCATATTGAAAAAATACCTATATTTTCCTGTGGTTTGTACTACATGTATATTAGTATAACTGAAACATATGCTATCATAATTAAATTACGAGCTTACAAATTATAATACATTTATTGTTTGGCAACATCGGTTGGGCTATCCCAGATCAATTATGATGCGAAAAATAATTGAGAATTCCTATGGACATTCGTTAAAGAATCAAAAGATTTTTCAATCCAAAGATTTTCCATGTGCTGCATGTTCTTAGGGAAAGTTGATTGTTCGCCCATCACAGGCAAAAATAGGAAATGAATCTCTTGTATTTTGGAACATATTTAAGGTAATATTTGTGAGCCAGTAGAACCATCAAGTAGACTATTTAGATATTTTATGGGTTTAATCGATGCATTAATTAGATGGTCCCATGTATATTTATTATCAACACGCAACCAAGCATTTGCTAGATTATTTACTCAATTAATTCGATTATGAGCATAATTTCCTGATTATTCAATTCAGAAAATATACTAGATAATGATAGTAAATATACTCTTAAACTTTTAATAACATTGTAATTAATGTTAGACATCCTACAGCACACGATCATACACAGAATGATCTTACAGAATCACTCATCAAGCATTCACAATCAACTATAAGGCTATTGCTTACAAGATCAAACTTTCAATTTCTTGTTGGGGGCATGCTAGTTTGCATGTAACAACTTTAATTTGCATCAGCCCAATAACTTGTCATAAATACTCCCCTTTACAATTGGTTTTTTGGTCAATAACCTAATATTTCCCATCTAAGAACTTTTGAATGTGTGGTTTATGTTCCAATTGCTCAACCACAATGCACTAAGATGGGTCCTTAAAGAATGATAGGAATTTATGTTGTGGATGAGTATCCATCTATAATAAAATATCTAGAACCATTAAGAGGAGACTTATTTACAGCTCGATTTGCTAATTTTCATTTTGATGAATCAATTTTGCCAACATTAGGGGAAGAAATAAATAACTAGTAAAAGAGATTAGTTGGAATGAATTATCACTATCTTATCTTTATCCTCATACTAAACAATGTGAACTAGAAGTTCAAAAGATAATTCATTTAAAAGTTTAGTTGAACAACTGCTAGATGCATTTATTGACACAAAGAAAGTGACTAAATTACATACACAAGTTGTTAATGCTCTAATCAAAATTGATGTCCCTGTAGGACAAATTAATGTCACAAATAAATCTAAAGAACGTATGAAGCGTGGCAGACCTATTGGTTCCAAAAATAACAATCCTCGAAAAAGAAAAGGAGTTGAAAATCTATATGGCCAAATCTATGATATAGTAATTCTAAAAGAGCCTCTAGATTAGTCCCCGATTGCACAAGAAGCACAAGTACCTAAAATTTGTAAAAATAAAGAGATCTCAATAAATTACGTTCTATATAGAATAAAATGGAACCTAAATAAAGTCAATGTCGACAATATTTTTGCATATAATATAGCACTAAATGTGATAAATTATGAGGATCATGAACCAATGTCTTTTGAGGAATACAGGCAAACAAATGATTGACCAAAATGGAAAGATGTAATAGAGTCAAAATTAAACTCACTTGGAAAATGAAAGGTTTTTCGGCCTGTACTTCAAACACCTAAAAGTGTAAAACCAATTGGATATAAATGGGTATTTATGCGAAAATGAAATGAGAATGGTGAAATCATGAGATATAAGGCATGACTTGTGGTTCAAGAATTTTCACAAAGACATGGCATTGATTATGATGAAACATACTCGCATGTGGTAGATGCAACATTTTTCGATACTTAATTAGTCTGATAGTGCATAAAGGGCTCAGTTTGCATTTGATGGCTGTTGTTACAGCTTATTTATATGAATCACTTGATAGTGAAATATATAAGAAATTGCTTAGAGGATTTAAAATGCATGAAGCATGCAATTCAAGTTCTCAAGAACATTATTCAATCAAATTAAACAAGTCTCTATATGGATATAACTATCTTAGTGAATATTTGTTAAAAGAAGGATATAAAAATGATCCTATTTATATGTGTACTTTAATAAAGATATCTGGAAACAATGAGTTTATTATAATTGAAGTTTATGTTGATGGCTTAAATATTATTAGAACTCTAGAATAGCTTCAAAAGGTGATCAATTACTTAAAGAAAGAATTTGAGATGAAGGATCTTGGAAGAACAAAGTTTTGCCTTGGCTTGCAAATTAAACATTTGAAAAATGAGATTTTTATGCATCAAGAAGCTTACACTATGTAAGTGCTGAAATGATTATATATGGATAAATCACATCCGTTGACTACCCTGATGGTCGTAAGGTTGCTAGATGTGAATAAAGATCCTTTTTGACCTTGATAAGTGCTTGTACGATAAGAATGCAAAGTGTTCTTTCCTTATGATGAGCATTACTTTTATCAGGTTTAAGCACTAATACATGTGTATTTGTGTTCTTTTGC
Organism: Dioscorea cayenensis subsp. rotundata; assembly: GCF_009730915.1. Lineage (NCBI taxonomy): Eukaryota > Viridiplantae > Streptophyta > Magnoliopsida > Dioscoreales > Dioscoreaceae > Dioscorea > Dioscorea cayenensis. Next base: position 18,980,866 of record NC_052489.1, read on the forward strand.
GCATGTAGTGTTGCGAAGCTAAATATTGAGAAAAGAAGCCAATGTAGATCGTGAATGCACTATTTGATGAAATCTTGGGAAGGAACAAACGCGAAGACACAAGTCGGGCTCAAGATATGAGAATATGTTCCAACCTCCAGGTATTCAAGCGAGCACAATGATGTGGAGGGGCACAGAGGCAGTCATATTCGAGTATCCCGATTTGTGTATTGATAGCAAGATCTTCACCAATGAGGTCGTTTATTGAAGAAGCGACGCGATCTACAACGTAAACATGTGCCCATTTATGTTACCTCGATGAAAAACATGGATTCAGGAGTATTTCTGGTTGGTACTGTAGCAGATACTGTAGCAAAACACTATAGCAATTTACTATAGTATGTTACTGTAGCGGATGTGCCCTAGGCTTGACAAGGGGACCTTTGAAGAAGGCGTGGCCACTCCACAAAACCATCGACACAACTATTGAGGGGGTTTTCCTATGGACTATTTGTTTTTACTTCCGATTTTACGATTGATTGTATCTTGCTCCATAGAGAGCTAAACCCCTAGTGGGTACTTGGATTTATGAACCCTAGGATATATTTGTTTCATTAACCTTTTATTATGCTTTCCTTAATTGATGCTTTAATTAAGTTCCAACCTTGAACGCTTGTTGAATGATTCCTCCCTTAGAGTGACACTAGGATTGAGAGTCAATATTGGTAATCTTTATGGATGAGTGACACGCCATGAGGGTTAGACAAAACAAGATTGAAGAGGATGAGTCGAGAAGTAGCGGAGCGTCCCCTTTCCCCTCCGGTGTGATGTATCCTACCTCCATGTTCCAAGAGTTCTTTGCGATCATAATAGAGTGAAGGGTTAAGGGATGAACTCCGTTGGGGCTTAGTTGCGCAAGCAATAGAGTGAAGCGTTGAAGTGACTTTAACACATGGGGCTTAATTGTGACTAGGGGTCTTTCGCCTGGACCAAAGGGTTAGATCTACATATAGGAATAGGGTTTATCACTTGGAATCCCTAGAGCTTCTTGCAACTTTACACAGTGTGAGGTGTTAAGACTAGTCAATTTCTCCGCCGGGACATAGTGTAGAGTTAGTCACGGTTGACTTTAGATTTGGGACAGTGTATTGTAGGGTCTCCACGACTCATTAATGCATTAGTTAGGAAGCATAATAGTTGGTTTTGCACTTGAAACGATTATCCTAGGCAGAACAGTATCCGAGTACCGCACTTTATATCAATTGCCTTTCCTCTCACTTATTTGTGCTTCTCTTTCTTGTTCTTTCATTCTTGTTTAGATCACACTTTAACAACATAATCATTGTTCATCTTCACTTGGTTAAGTAGAAACTTAAGTATTTTTATTCCCTACTCCATGTGGATATGATACCCCACTCACCTGGGAATTATTACTCGACAAACCCGTGCACTTACGAGTCACATGCAAAGGGCATTGTCAGACCTCGAGAAAATGATAAGGAACTACTTGGTCCTGAAATACCATACCTTAGTGCAAAAGGAGAAACAAGACTTGATATATCATTTGCTGCTAATTTATTAGCAAGATATAGTTCTTCTCCCACACTAAGGCATTGGAATGAAGTAAAGCATATACTTCACTGCCTTTGAGGTACAATGTATATAGGCTTGTTTTTTCCAAATTTACATAAATCAGATTTAATTGTTTATGCAGGATATATGGTATTTATCTGACCCACATAACGGGTAGTTACAAATAGGGTATTTGTTTACATGTGGCGGTACCGCCATTTCATGGCAATCTATGGAAACAAACTATAACAACCAAATCATCTAATCATGCTAAAAATTTTAGCAATACATGAGGCAAGCCAAGATTGGGTTTGGTTAAGATCTGTAATACAACACATTCGAGGGACTTGTGGTTTGTCTTCCAAAAAAATGATCCCAACAGTCAAATATGAAGATAATGCTACATGTATCACCATTAGAATGACCAGTATGTTAAAGGGGATACAACAAAGCATATTTCACCAAAATTCTTTTTCACTCATGATCTTTAGAAGAATGTCGATACTAATGTTCAACAAGTCCGTTCAAGTGATAATCTAGCAAATTTGTTTACCAAGGCACTTCCTACTGCGATATTTGAAAAGTTAGTCCACAACATTGGTGTACATCAACTCAAAGATCTCAACTGATATTATCATAAGGGTTCCGTCATCTGGCTTATGTTCTTCATGTAGTATTCAAACCGAATGACTCTTTGAAATTACATCGATACTTTCACATATTGCGGGTACCATATGAGACATCTCTATTATACCCCTAGGATCTTTATAATTACCACTAGTTAGCTTTCAATTCGCCTCTGACCATCAAATAAAATGTGAATAACTTGTCATCTTCTCTTTGAAACAAGGGGTGCTTCCGGGAGAGTTAATACGCGTTGTACTATTTTTCCCTTAACCATGGTTTTTCTCATTGGGTTTTCCTAATAAGGTTTTCAATGAGGCAACACTTATAGCATACATACTAAGGATAATGTTTTCTTTTTTCCTTCACTAGGTTTTGATCCCATTGGGTTTTTAATAGTAAGGTTTTAACAAGGCTTTTCCTTTAATTATAGGCATCCAAGGAGGAATGTTATGAAACATAATAGAGTGGATTCCTATTAACGCACAACTCTTATCTTTCAAACTCCTCCCCACAAAACTCCTAAAAGCATTCATCACACAATATTAATATGTGACCTTTCATGTGTTGTGTTTAGCCTATAAACAAAGGCTTTGTGAGTTTTTACATGATATATAAAAAGAAGGTAAATAAAAGAAGTTCGCAATTTTTATACTCTCTAGCTTGTTTATTGTGTTTATTTTCTTTCTTAATTTTATAACATAATGTACTGTAATTGTTTATTTTTAATCATTTTATATAACTTATTTTAAGTTATAATGCATAAGGTCCTTCAATGCACATAACTAAAAATGTTAAAATTTTTTAAAATATATTCTAATTTTTTTAAATGCATATTTTTAGGGGTTGGTTAGTTGTCTGTTTGAAATTACGGTGGTGTTTGTTAGGAAGGGTTTTAAGTTACATGCAACTTGAGTTACTGGATTTTTTGAAATCCAGTGTTTGGTTCACTGGATTTTAAAAACCCATGTAACTCAATTTACATAAAATGGAGTATTTTGTTTTACAACTGATTAATGGAGGATTTTGTTTTACAACCAAATCAATTGTAAAACAAAATTCCAAATTCACAAATCCTTCACATGTTTAACACGTGCTAGAAACAAATAACTAAAATTATACGCACGAAGGTAACCATAAGCTATCCCCGATCATTCCTCTCCTTCAACCCTAACCGCCCTTGCCTCCTCCAAGTTGTTACCACTACCATCCGTAGTCGCTGCTCAGCTGCCACTACTCACCTTGTTTCCACTCCTTTGAACCTAATCCGGTATCACCACAACTACTGTCCACTACAAACGAGGGTAATTAGAAGTGCACAATCATTCCTCTCGTTCAAGCCTGTCCGGCCCTCGGCCTCTTCGACCCATTATCACCACCACCACTCCCGTCATCCACTGCTTGTTATTTCCTCCTACTTCTTTGAACCCTAATCTTGTAAATGAGAATCACTCCTGAGGGTGACTCTAATACCCTAAACCTTGGGATATTTATTGAAAATTATCTTCACGGTATTATTATAGTTGTAGTGAGATTATCCTATAGAGTAGTTATGTTGAGAAACCCAAGTGGGCAGCACAAAGACCTAAATGTGAGAGTTTATAGAAGATTTTAGGTTCACAAGTAAATAAGCAGATTTGATCTGAAGTGTTTCCGGAGACCAAGAACTGAGAGATAAGTTGGAAGGGACCATTTGAAATACTGTTTTATGATTCATGGATTGTTGGTGAATTGTCAAGGAACTAGTTTTAAGAATTTTTATTATCAAGTATTGAAAGAGAATTTCAGCAGAAATTAAAATAACGAGAAAAAGGAAAAATATTGGGTTCAGCTGAAGGTTTCAAACTAGGAAGGAAGAAAAGAGAAGAAAATGGGAGGCTTTAAGGATATGGGGTTGGAGATCGCCGGAGTGGATCATCCTTTGGTAAGAATTTTAATAGTTTATTTGGTTGAAATGTTTGGATGTGTGGGTGATTTGTTGGAGAAAATTATGGATTTTTGAAGAAGTATTGATGGAGATGATGAAGTTATTGCTATTAGATTATTATTATTGTTTTGAAAAAAAAAACCCTTGTATTTTAGTTGGATCTTGCTTGAATGGTGAAGGAATTCTCGGGTTTACTCTTGGTTAATTAAGTTGAAATGGATGATGATGATGATGATGATGATGATGGATTGGAATTGAGTTGGTTGAGCTTAACCAAATTGAGATGGTTGAGCTTAGTCCAAATGAGTTGGTTGAGTTTAATCATCTTGGTTGAGTTGGGCTTGATTAAATCAAGTTAAGTGGGTTGACCCAATCAGGTTAAGTTAAGCAGGTTTGGTTCAATCAGTTGAAGTTGATGTGGTTGGGTTCAGTTGAGTTTATTTGATCTAAGTTTGATCAAATCAAGATGAGTTTGTGGTTGTGCTTGAATTGATTTAGCTAAGAGGGTTGAGGATTGATTTGGGCTCGGTTTAGAATTTGGGTCAATGATTATGCAGTGAACCAGTTCAATGAGAATTGGGTTCAAATGAACTAAGCTAGTTCAAGAAATTTTGTGTAAGAATTGGAATGGGTTCAAGGCTAGTTGGTTCAATTGGGCTTGGTTCTGTAAAACTGAGGTTGGCTCAAGTTGGTTTAGGAGGGTTTAGTCCAAATTGAGTTGGTTTAAGTGCTAGTTGGAGGTCAGTTTGATTATGCAAAGTCGGGTTTGAACTGGTTGGAGTAAATGGGCACAATTAGAGAGTCCATTTTGCTTCTTGTATTTTCTTTTAGGTTCAATTTTATCATTAGTCTGTTGTATATATTTATTTTAGCCTATTCTCTTGTTAGGTGGGGTTCAGGTTTGAGAGAAAGTTCCAAGTCTAGTAAGAAACTCAAAGTAGACTAGGTGAGTAAGTAGTGGCTACTATTTTGAAATAATTATTTAATGGCTACTAATTGGAAATAATTGTTTAATTATTTCATTATATTATGTTTAACAATTTATATTGTTAAAGGATATTTATATTTATTTGTAGTTTGCTATGCCATAGCAATCGTATTAATACATCCGGTTTTGTATAATTATTCATAGTTTCAACTATGGTATATACCTATATATAATTTAATTATTCATTTATGGTATTTATTTTAATGGTTACGTATGCCTTGACTTTGAAATGATTTGTGAAACCGCGTGTGCATACTGTTATGCTTTTACCATCAATACTTATGGAATCGGTTTTCATTCACAGTATAGGAATGGTGTCTTGGATCTGGACTTAATTATTCATTTAAGGTATTTATTATAATGGTTACGTATGCCTTGACTTTGAAATGATTTCTGAAACCGTGTGTGTATATTGTTATGCTTTTACCATCAATGCTTGTAGAATCAGTTTTCATTCCCGGTATAGGAATGGTGTCTTAGATCTAGACTTTATGGGTATTATGCATGCATTATATTATTGAGCTTCCATAGGTTTTGATGGTGACCGAGTGAAGCCCTTTCCTACTACAGTGGGCGGTCTTCACGGCCAGCTTGTTGAGGTGGTGTGTAGACTGACTAAGTTATTAGTCCAGTTCAGGTGGAAGTGTAGAGCCCTGATTGAATACACATTGGGTTTCCGGAGTCACCACACGGATTCTCGGTGGGCCATCATCAAGGTTATGAAGACCTTGACGGCTCTCAACCTAGTTGCAACAACGGCTAAGTCGAAGAGTGTTTTCAGACCATTGCTCATTTTGTCGAGATGATATCTCCGTATTTGAGAAAACTATATTTGTCATGAGAAAGATGTCTTTGAGATGTGATCTCTTGTATATTCTTTGGAAAATTTTGTTTGATATGAGTTTTATATCTTGATGCTTTAAAACTAGTATTATGCCAAATTTGGTATTTGTTAGAGTTGAAAACTTTATTTGAGCAATTGATATTTATATACTTTATAATGTTTTCTTTATTTGAAATTAATGAGTCACTATTAACCAATTGAAATGTGCTACAAATGTATGAGCAGGACCTTACTAAATCGCCAATACGAGTATAGAGCCTATTAGGGTTGAGTCCAGGGTTGTAATGGGTCTCTTTCCTTTCTATTTATTAGTGTTGCGGTCTTGTAGCGGCTATACCCGCATATTTGAGTATTTATGTTTCTTGTATGCATTCTTTTGAACTTATAGTTTGTGTAAAAGTTGTAAGTTCTGTTTTGTAAGTTTTGTTTTGTTTTATGTGGTGTTTAATTCCAATTAAAATGGGTTTTTAACTGATAAGATGCCACATATACTTCGGTAGAACGTTTGGGTGTAACAGTGAGAGTGAGTAAAATTTATGATTTTATAGTATTAATGTAATTTTTGGATTTTTTTTATTTGATCAACTGTTTCAAATTTTGGTTTTTTACAGTTATCTATACAAAAGTTAAATTGTTGTTTAAATAACTTAATCATTAGTTTGATTTGGTTGTTTGAGATTTTTGTTAAAAAAATTGGTTATTAATTGTTTCAAATTTGTAAATCAAATTAGCTATCCAACAACATCCAACCACAGCAGTTATTAAAAAAACACTTAGGAGATAAATAATACTTGATTTGTGTTGGGGTTTCTCCTCATGAAATGCTTCCTAATCAATGGGACATTTTAAAAAACAAAAGATGATTTGTTAGTATAATATGTGTGAATAGTTTAGTCCCACATCGGTTAAAGAGAAGAACGGACATATATTTATATAATACAAGATAATAAAAAAATTAAATAATTGAATTTGAGAAAAATGCAAGTAGGCCCTACAATATATATATATATATATAATTATATATTTATTTATTTAATCTATGAATGGCCACTTGGGGCATCTTGGGTTGAGATGTCAGTAGTTTTTCTAACAGACAAATCCAACTGTTGTTCACATCTCTTCACCTTCTTTAAATAAAGAAAAGTTCTCACAGAAAGTCATTACTTTTTCGCAAAGTTTGATCTTGGGATTTTGTTGTATCCTGAGGGAATTGTTGCAAAACCTGGTGCAGACCTGAGGGCAATAAATTCCTAAAAGACAGTGTTCCTACACGTCTCAAAATCCACTAAATTCTTCTTCAATCTCTGTTTTCTCTAACATGATCACAGTGTGTGTTCATGGATTTTAAAAAAATATGAAGTAATAATAATTACTTAGGAGCTTATTCAATCTTTAGACTTGGAACTCAGGGAATAACATTTTGTGCCCAGTCTTCACCATCAGTGATATTTAGGTTAATTAAATAAGTCATATCTATTGTCTGTATTAATATCAATATTAAGTCAAAGGTTATTTTTTAATGGATTTGATTAACATTAATTGTGGTTTTAGGATTTCAATGCAAAAATAAGTAACTTTGGGTTGGCAAAACATAGATAGCTCCAAACATAAAACTTATGCCTCCAAACTCAAGGATAGCTCCAAACTTTGATCGTAGTTGTTATTTCAGTAAACTTGGTTGTTGTTTTCAATAAACATAAAACATATGCCTCCAAACATGTATCTTATGCATTGGAAAGCTAAATATTTCATGCTTGAGTAATAATGCCTCATTAACTTTAATGTTTGGCAGGTTAAGGTCATGGATTAGAAAAAGTTTTTCTTTATTAAATTGCATGAAAGGAAGGTCCAGTCCAGAAAAATAAAAATTAAAAATTAAAAATTAAAAAATAAAAACAAAAACAAAAACAAAAGGTTGTTTATTGTGAAATTTCTAAATTTTCAAGGCCTTCCATATTAATCTTGTTTAATACCAACTTATAAATACTGTTTTCATACATTAGAAAACTGATAGGAGGGCTTTTTATTGGGTTGGTAACTATACTTAAAAAAATTTACAACATCTAATGATTAATTAATTAATTCTAATAAGCAATAGATTACATAATTAATTCATTAAAAAATATAGTAATATGATAGTTAAAATAATAAAAGTAACACGGATAGTGATAAGGGAGCTCTTATTAATAGATTAATAATTTAATTATACTTTTTAATAATAAATTAAATAAATACATTAATAAAATTAATAATTAATTTAATTATTAAATGATTAATTAATTTAATAAATAATTTTATTAAAATAACATTAAAAAAAATTTGGAATGTGGAGGGGTTGAAGGTAATCTCACCTTGGGTGTGTACATTCGTTAAATACATCAAACCAAACACATATTTTTCTTTTTCAAGATTTCCAAATCCATTCATCTAAAAACAAAATTCTGAAATACAGTATTTCCAGTTACATTGTAACTGAAAATCCACTATATATAAAACCAAACACCACCTACATGTAATTGAAGTTACAGTACAAGTGAAAATTTTGTATTTCAACTCACATCACTGTTGTCTAGTTTACTATAGCTGAAAATGTTACATTTATTTATTATTTGTTTGGTAATAATATAACCGCCACAAAAGTGGGATGATGAGATTGCTCCATTATTTATTATTATTATTATTATTATTATTATTAATTATTTAATATTTTTCATAAAAATTAATTTAATTAAATAATAATTAATAAATTAAATAAATTATTTATTAAATTTAAAATATTTAATATTTCTTTAATTTTATCATTTTAGAAAAATTATATTAAAATTTAAAAACAATATAATATTTTCAATTATACAAAATATTTTTATTATAAAAATATTTAATCATATAAATATTAAATAATAAAAAATATTCAAAATTTCTTAATTTTTTAGAAAACATTTTTAAATTTTTTTAATTCTAAAAATAATTCTTTTATATATTTTAAATAAAAAACTTTTTTTTTTCATATGTGCTCTCACAGTGGGCCAAACAATGAGCCATGGATGGGATGCAAAAAGCAAAATCAAAATAATAGTAGTTGTATTGCCCACAGATAAGTAGTTGAAAAAAAAAACTCTTAAACCCAAATGTTTCCAATCCGCCTAGAATTGTTGTCACACCCACCCCTTCTACCGAGGTATATGTGGCACCCATCAGTTAAAAATCTATTTTAACTGGAAACTAACACCCCTGTCAAAGAACAAAATCAGACTTACAGATCACAATTTACAACTTTACACCAACTACAGGTTCAAGTACATAAATACAACAAATATAATTACTCTAATTTACCGGTACAACTGCTATAAGATCACGACACCAACAAATAGAAAGAAAGGGGACCCACCGCAATCTTGGACTCAACCCTGACTAGCTCTATACTCGAACAGGCAATCTAGTAGGGCCCTGCTCCTGCAGCTACAGCACATTTAGTTGGTCGATAGTGGCTCAATAATTTCAAATAATTAAATGTAGTGTACATAAAGTATATAAAGATCAATTTTCACAAATAGCTTCCAAACTTTCACAAAGACCAGAATTTTAGCAAAATACAACTTTAAAGAGCTTTTGAAACATAAATTCATCACAAATCAACATCGAACAATTTTCGCAGAAAATTCAAATTTTTGTGAGAGACTGGCCTCCTAAGAGCGACAGCTGGGCTTCGTCCTCTCGTCACAATTCAAAATAATAGGTAATATAAAAACCATCCTCAAATCCGCAGCCTGAAAACTCTCCCCGACTTAGCCGCCGTCGCGACTAGGGTAGGAGCCGCCAAGGTCTTCATAACCTTGACATTGCCATTGAGATTCCCGTGTGGTGACCTCGGGTTTCTCACATAAAAGATCCCCCTGTCAATGGCTCCGCGTACCTCTTGACCAGAGTAAACTCAGGGTTAACCACGCCGCCTCCCATCAGGCCGGACCGTGGAACTCCACACTGTAGTGCCAAACTAAAGTCCGTACTCACCATCAACATCCGTAAAAGATCCACAGTACAATACATGCATAATATTAGTAAAGTCCAGATCCATGATACCATTCCTATACCAGGAATGAAAACTAATTCTACAAACATTGCCGGTAAAACATTTTAATATGCGCACATGGTTTCACAAATCATTCCAAATCAAAGCATATGTAATTATCAAAAATAAATACATGAATTGAATAATTAAATCATATACACATGTATTTCCACTGTTTGAAAATATGTATAATTATACCAAAACAGATGTATCAATACGATTGTCATGGCACATCAACGGCAAATAAATATAAGTATCTTTTAATATTATGCACAATTAAACATAATAAAATGAAATAATTAAACCATTATTTCCAAATACTAGCCATTAAAGAATTATTTCAAAATAATAATAATTAACCAATTATTTAAAATAATAGCCACTATCAACTTACCTGGTCCCCTTGGGTTTCCTGCTAGACCTGGAATTCCCTCCCAAACCTGAACAACACCTAATAGGAGAACAAAATAAAAATAAATACAACATGCTAATGATCAAAATTGAAACTAAAAGAAAATACAAGAAACAATAACAGACTCTCTAATTGTGCGAACTCACTCCAATCGGTTCAAACCCAACTTTGCATAATTAAACTGGTCTCCAATTGCATTTAAACCAACTCAATTTGAGCTAAATCATCTTCAACCAACCTGAACCAACCTTAATTTCACTGAACCAAGTCCAATTTAACCAACCAACTTTGAACCAACTCAATTTTTATACAAAATCTGTTGAACCAGCTTGGTTCAACTGAACCTAATTCTCTTTGAATTGGTTTAGCACAAAGCCCTTAGCCCAACATCTAAACCAAGCCCAACTCAACCAAATCAAATCCACTCAACCAATTTACTCTAACTTAGTTTGATCCAACCAAATCAATTGGACTGACTCAGCCAACTCCAATTCTCATGCATAATCATTGCCATCTTAATCATCATCATCATCATCATCTTAATTAACCAAACCATACCCTAATACCGGTTGCTACAGTAACACTACAGTAAAACCGAGAAGTTCTCCCTTTCAAGCAAGAATCCACTTAAATACAAAGGCTTTCCAAAGGAATTTGAAGCAACAATCATTACTAACAATAATCTCATCATTTCCATCATAAACCCTTCTACTTTCTTAAGAAAAAATGAGATTTTTCAATCCAAAATACACCCACACATACACACATACATTTAAATATGAAAATACAACACCAAGAAATTCTTATGAAGGCAAGCCACCACTCAGGCGAACTCTCTCCGGCGATCTCCAAGCCCCAAACTCCTTCAAGCCTCCCGTTTTCCTTTTTCTTCCTTTTTTTTTTCCCTTCTGAATATTGTAGCACTAAAGAAGAAGAAGAAAATCATCCATCTCTAGATTTTTCTTTCAACTTAAGTTTTCTGCCAAAATTCACTGTTAGTCCCTAAAAATATAATTTATTACAAAAAGTTCCCTGAAAAGTCACAAATGGTCTCTGAATTATGAAATGGTATTTTCAAAAGGTCCTTGTAAACTTACCTTTCAGTCCTTGGTATCCAGAAATATTTCAGATCAAATCCTTTTCATTTACTTGTGAACCCAAAATCTTTTATAACCTTCACACTTAGGCCCATGAGTTTTCTACTTGGGTTTTCTCAATAGAACTGCTTTGCATGATAATATTACTGTGAATGTGATAATACCCTGAATATATTTTTCAACAGGTATTCAAAAGTTCAAGGTATTACAATTGTCAATTTGACCTAAACTGAATAACAAAACTCAATTCTCCGCCTTAGTGGGGCGAAAACTAAAATTCAGGGAATGATGTTGGGACCGGGGCAGAGATGTAAATCCTCTTCTAGGATGAGGCTGGGAAAGAGAATCTTTTCCCCGTCCTGCCCAGTCCCCGAATATAATTTAAATACTATAAATATAATGTTTAGAAATTTATTTATATTAAATAAAATTATATATTATTTATAATAAATATATTTGATATATTTATATAGTTGAAGAGAATAAATAACTGATAAAAAAAACTGGGAATCCCCATAATCGGGTTTGGGGACGAGGTCGTGAATGAATTTGGTAAATCATGATCAAGATCAAAGAATACATCTCCATTAATAAACCCTTGCTTTGTTGACATCTCTAAATCCGGCAATCCCACTAAATCCGTCTTAAACCCATTAAATGGCATAAATAAAAATATTTACATCTAAAATTAAATTTCTGAGTGATCAAGATCAGATTTACATCTAAAAAAAATTAATATTGAAAGAGATAATTTTGTATTCCAAAAACATTGCAAAGTCTAATATGGTTGTATAAAAAATTCTTGTCCTTTGAGGTGGACTTTTACTTTTTAGTTAAAGGCAATGACATTAAAAATCCAAGAAATAAATGCAACTTTGGAATAGGAAAATTTTCATAAATGCATGGGTTTTCACTGTTTTCAATAATTCTAAACAAATCCAATAATTCAAGAATTTTTCTTATAATAATAATTTAAAATAGATTTTTATTACTTTTCAATGTACAAAAAAACAGACTTAAAAATAATGTCCTTATCCAAACCAACCTTGCCCCATGAAAGAGACAAATATTCTCATAGTTTTTCAACACCATCTCAACAAAATCCAACACTTTTTTCTTTCCTTTTTATTTTTTCTCACTAATAATTCTATACCTTTTTTTTTTCCTCTCCCTTCCATTCTCACAAAAAGACACAATCTTTAGAAAAGATTGAAATGCAAGAATACAATGCTGATGTCGATAGCCAATAAAGCCATGCACCTTCCATTGAAATGCTACCTTTAAGAGCAACCAAACGCTCTCTCTTTGGTATAGTTTTGACATCTGGGTGCTCTTCCTCTTGGTGGTGGATTGGTGTCAAAGGTCGCTGTTCCTTATCCTTGAGGCCCGTCTCCATTTCTCTCTTCAATCCTTTCTTCCTTCCATCCTAAGAAGAAGAAGACAAAGTATGCCCACGAATGAGTTCTATGTTGATGCCCCACCTCCCTTTCTCTATTTCTCTGTTGATGTTCTGATTGTTTTCAGTTAAAAAGATGGGATTTTGAGTCTGTGTCTGGGGGTTAAGGGTCAATATCACTGTTCTTTATCTTTGTGGTCCTTTTCTGGCTCTCTCTCTTTTTCTCTTTTCGCCAAATTAAGAAACAAGTTAGTCTCGAATGTCCCCACATGAGAATACGATGATTCTTTTTTTCTGTTTTTAAGAAAAGATGTTGTTTTTGCGGTTATTTTTTATTAAAGATTGAATTTTGACATCAGGTTTCTCTTCTTCTCGGTGGGGGGATAAGTGTGTTCTTTCCGCCTTTGAGTATTTTAATCTATCTTTCTTTTTTTTCCTTGAGAAAGTTATCATTTTGTTAAGCGGTGACCTTCTTCTTGTATTGAATTAGTGTTTTGATTCCAATTTCTGATCAGGAATCAAGCTTTTTGTGTTCTGGTTTGGAGAGATGGGGTGGTGGGTGAGGAGTTGTGTGCAGACCATGCTGAAAGTGGTGAACTCGGTGATAGGAATGACGGGGATGGCCATGATTCTCTATGCTCTTTGGATGATCAGGGCGTGGCAAAGGACAATCCATGGATCATGGGTTCTCTATGGCACGGACTCTTCCCCTCCATGGTCTGTTATTCGGCTCCCTCTTGCTTGTTTCATTGCCTCGTCTTTCTCTTTCCTTTTTCAGTTCATTGCTTGCGTGTTGCTCTATGTTTGTTATCATCTTTTCTTTGTTGATAAGTTGAAGTTTGGATTTGTCTATGTTTTGCGGTGTGAGCAAGTTTGGAGTGATTGCTTCTGAATTGAAGTGTGTTTGTGGTGCTTGAGATGTGTGATTGGGATTACATGGCTCTTTTGTTCTTTTCTTGAAGTGAATTCTTGAATTTTCTTTTCTGTCATATGGACCTGCCTTATTTGTGAAGTAGGTGCTGCTGAAGGCACTATGCTCTGGTTTTGAGCTGAGTGCTATTTTGGGTTGAATCTTAACTAATTAGAGTGAGATAATATTCTGGACAGTTTGGTTTGATAAAGAGGACTTCTATTGATTGTTCTTTATTTGACATTTTGAAAATAGATCACTATTGCCTTTCTTCCCCATTTTTTTTATAATCTTTTTCTCAAAGTGAAGGTTTGCCATTGAAAATCATTGCTTGAACTGAAAATGATTATTAATTTAGATTAAGCAATGGCAGTACATTAGTGTTGAACGCCTTAGCCTTTTTTGCCGAAGGGTGTGGTTCCTCTTGAGAAATTGTATTGCTTTTATGGAGTTGCGGTTAAACAGAAATTTTTCTTTTATTCATTTTATTAGCCTTTTTATCATCCCTCTAATGGTGCCCTTTTTTGGTAAAATTCTTCTAAATGATCGGAGATTATGGTAGGGTGCATTTATAATCTAGATTCAACTATTTTCTTAATTGTACAATTACTTCCTCTTTTTTGTGTTTGACTTTTGCAATCTGATTCCTGTTATATAGAATGGTGTTGGCAATTAAATTCCTAATTGACAAAAGATGCTCCTTTTTAAAAGTTTATTTTTTACTTTTGCTGCTCTTCACCTGCATTCATGTTAATTTCTGAAATTGTTAGCTATCCACTGGTTGATCTAGTATGTCAATACTGGTTAAGTTCTTATATTTGGAGGATGAGTGGAAAATATTCTCTATGCTTGCCAAGGTTCATCTTTTTGATTTACTTGTGTGCCAGTATTCATGTATAGAAAACTTTACTAGCTTTATATTCTGAAGTATTGTTGTTTTCATCATGGCTATAACCATATTATGCTAATTATATTGGATGTTTTAAGGCTTTTTATTTATGTATTTTCCAATTGAAATTTGCTCATCTTTTTCTTCACTTTTTGAATGCATTGATGACAGCCCATCAATTTTTACTGGTAAGGATGGCATTCTTAACTTTTGCTTCATCCCCCAAGACAATAAAGGTTTCTGTTCATTTTGTGATTACTTGGGAATTCAACTAACTGGAGTTTATCCGGATGTGCAGGTTCATCTACACTTTTCTCGGTCTAGGAATTTCTTTGTGCTTGATAACATGCTCTGGCCATATCGCTGCAGAAGCTGCTAATGGACATTGCCTTTCATGTGTATCCTTCAATAAGGTGATCAATATCCGAGCTTCTAGCAAATCACTGGATTGAGATTAGTTAATTTTGGTTGATCCACTTCTTAAATATCTATTATGTTCTGTTATAATATACTTCTATGTCAATAAAAGGCATCAAAGGGAATTACTAGCTTTATGTTTATTTTTACTTCTTTGTTGGCCATGTAGTGTATGATTCTATGGAAGTGAACAAGAGATAAAGTTTAGTTTAGCTCAAAAGCATCGACTATGGCTCTTATAGAACAAAATTTTTAAAATACACCTAAATTCAATTTAGTTAGATCTCTTGCTTTGTTGTTCAGACTAAATTGAAGTTGATGAAGCTTGTAAAGAAGTAGCGTTTATCAGACAATGAATGATCCCATAGTGTTTCTTTCATTTTTTATGTCACAAGTTTGAAAACATTTCTAAGTTTCTTTCAGCAAAATTGTTCAGGTGGATTTCATTGACAAATAGGTGACTCATGTACTTTTATATATTCAATTCCCTTAGCATATATTAGCTCCACATCATCTAGTTCTGCGTAAAATACAATAGAAAAAATATGCTGTTTATTATATCCATGTGCATTGAAATATTCTGTTTTTCATTGTTTTTCAGTTTTTTTCTCTGAAATCTAAATTTTAGGAGAACTAATAATTCCCTTGTGGTTAATACTTATTTTTTCTCCCTTTATTGACCTTAATCTCGGAAACCAGTACATGCTATTTATCTTACTCCTCGTTTTGCTGGAAGCTGCTATCACTGCAGATGTATTTTTAAACCCAAACTGGGAAGAGGTATCCACTTTCTCGCCTAATTTCTCTTTCATGCATTTCTCTGCTCTGATTACATCTACACTATTCCAACTTTAATTACTCTCCAGGATTTCCCCCAAGATCCAACTGGGAGGTTTGATGAGTTCAAGAATTTTGTGAATTCAAACTTTGAGATGTGCAAATGGATAGGCTTTTCAATCATCGGTGCACAGGTTAGCACATATGAAAAACTTAAAATCAATGTTCGTACTGCTAAATAGCTTTCAGTGTCGTTCATATCATATGTTTTAAGAATATATGTTTTTCTCCTTCATCACTAGGTTCTATCAATTTTACTATCCATTGTTCTCCGAGCTCTTGGTCCCGATGATGGAGATTACTATGACAGCGATGATGATTCTGACCCCCCGCGCCTTCCTCTGTTGAGACGCCAAGTTCAGCAGCAAGCTCCAATTTCACCTGAATCTCCTCCATCTGTTAAATACACTTTCTGGAATGTAAGATTTTGGCAAAACAATAACACCATTTTATCGTTTCATCAATCATTACCTTCATCTAACACTTTAATTTCACGCATTATTTGTGTGCAGGGTGGTAATAGGGGTTGAGTTTTCCAGTGGTGGTGCTGCAATTCATCTGCAGAAAAGAAAGTGGTTTGGGTTGTTGGATATCTGTTGTTTGTTTAGTGTTGCATGGTTTTTGCTGCTATCAAATGCACACCATGGTTAAGTAATTTGTATAAATTTTTATAGAGGATTATATCTGTATACATACTCTGTTTCTTAATTTAGTAAATAGGTTGCATTGGGGAAGTTAATTTCATTTTGCGTATGTTCCCTCAATATGTACATAATTGGGTCTGTGTTCTGGTAAAAATCATATTTGTGTTTGTAATGCATATATATTGTTTTTCTTCTGCATTGGTTTTCTTTTTCCTCTAGATGTTTGTTTGGGTGGATTGTGTTGTTTGATGGTTTTGTTTTAATTTGTGGTGTTTTTGTCACTTTTGATTTGTTTTCCTTTGTTCAGATAGATTGTGGTAGCAGTTTTGATTTGTTTTTCTTTGTTGGGATGGATTGTGTGGGGGTCTTGTCAATTTTGATTTTTTGTAAAGATAGATTGTGTGGTCTGGTTTTGATTTGTTTTTCTTTGCTCAAATGGATTGTGATGGTCTTGTTGATTTTGATTCGTTTTTCTGTGTACAGATAAATTGTGTGGTCTAGTAGTAATCTTTTTTTTGTTAAGATAGATTGTATGGTCTGGTTTTGTCGGTTTTGATTTGTTTTTTTGTTTTTTATTTTTTAGATAGATTGTGTGGTTTGGTAGCTGGTTTTGTCGATTTTTCTTTACTTTTTTTTGTTAAAATAGATTGTGTCAGTAACTAGTCTTGTTTATTTTGATTTATTTTTCTTTATTTTCTTTTGAAATTAGGTTTTTTTCGCTCTTGGTGAAATTCAGTCTTATTTGATTTGATTTTCAATATATTGTGTGGTCTAATATTTTTCTTTGACCAAGTGAATTGTGTGGTCTGATGGTTGATTTTGTTGGTTATTTTTTATCCACTTGTGTAAGAGATTGTCTATTCTTACTGTTTTTAACTAGGTCGTAATTTATCTATTGGTGGGGCAAATGTTTTCCAAAGAAACAGAGACTTTTATGATTGTTTCTAATAAAAAAAATACTTCTATTGTTGTGTCTTTTTTCGCTTCATGTATCGTTCAAATATGTTACAAAAAACGGTGTATATGTCAATTTCTTTATAAAAGGGTGTACATGTATATTTTTCACAAAGAAAAACTAGGCTTCTTATATCTACATTCATGTCTTTACATTTCTTCCTTGATTCCAAAAATTTTTTGAAGATATGTTCTTTAGTTTTAGTATATATAGCATAAATACTCTGTAAAAAAAAAATCTGAAATTACACGCGCGCGCACACACACATATATATATATATATATTTATATTTAATAAATAATATATAGAAAATTTTAAGGCCAATATTAAAAAATTTAAAATCTACACCAAAAAAAAAAAATAATAAAATCAAGGTATGTACCCTCAATATTTACATAATTGGGTTTGTGTTTTTGTAAAAAATCATATTCTTGTCGGATTTGATTTGTTTTTCTTTGATTGATGGATTATATGGTGGTCTTATCGATTTTGATTTATTTTTTCTATTAAGGTAGATTGTGTGATGGTCTTGTCCATTTTGATTTGTTTTTCTTTGTTCAGATAGATTTTGTGGCAGTGGACTTGTCAGTTTGATTTGTTTTTCTTTGTTCTGATGAATTGTGTGGTAGTCTTGTTGATTTTGATTTGTCTTTCTTTGGTATGATGATTGTGTGGTGGTCTTGTCGATTATGATTTTTTTTTTATTTAGATAAATTGTGTGGTCTGGTAGCTGGTCTTGTTGATTTTAATTTATTTTTCTTTATTTTTCTTTGTTAGTAGATTGTGTTAGTAACTAATCTTGTTAATTTTGATTTGGTTTTCTTTATTTTCTTTTGAAATTTAGTCTTTTTTCACTCTAGGTGAATTTTAGTCTTATTTGATTTAATTTTCAATATATTGTGTGGTCCAATATTTTTCTTTGACCAGGTGAATTGTGTGGTCTGATAGTTGGTTTTGTTGGTTATTTTTTATCCCCTTATGTAAGAGATTGCTATTCTCATTATTTTTTAACTAAGTTGTAATTTATCCATTTGGGCGGCAAATGTTTTAAAAAAAAATAGAGATTTTTATTATTGTTTCTAATAAAAAAAACTTACTATTGTCGGGTCTATTTTCGCTTCATGTATTGTTTAAATATGTTTAATAAATAATATATAGAAAAAATTTAAGGTCAATATTAAAAAATTTAAAATCTACAGAAAAAAAATCAAGGTGGAATTGACTTATAACATTTAAAACAAATATTAACTTATGTAGAGGTTATAAACGCAAAAACCTAAACCAAAAATAAACCGAAACGGTCTAAAAAACCAAACCAAACCGGACCGGACCGAATGGTCCAATGCCCCTCTTCTTCTCCAAGCCATGGATGCCCAAGCCGTGCTGCTCTCGAACCTCCTCTCTAGGGCATGAACGCATGGATCCCTTCTCCCATGGCCGCCGCCACGAGATACGCTATCAAAACCCTAGACCTTCTCTTCGTCGACCGCGATTTGACCCGTCAACGGACCTCCCGCAGCCACTGCGCCGCCGCCGCCGCCGCCACAAACACCTGCGAAGACCTCATCTGTAGACTCGCCTCCATTGCTAAACGCTTCCCCGGACCCTTATCTCCTCCACCTCCTCCTCCTCCCGGAGCCAAGCCCCGCCGGCGCCATCCATACCACTACCACGCCCTCATGAAGGCCTTCAGCCGCGCTGGTCAGTCCGATGAGGTCCTCCGCCTCCTCCGCGATATGAAGGAATCCGGTTGCAAGCCTAACCTCTTGTGCTACACCACCGCAATCCATTCTCTGGTGATCTCGAATCGGCCTTTTGAGGCCCAATCGCTCTTTCAAGAGATGCTGATGAATGGAGTGCACCCGGACACCATTTCCTTCAGCATTCTCGCCAAGTCACTAGCTTTTCATCTCAAACACTTTGATTCAGCTCTCACTTTTCTTGGCTGCATGGTGAAGAATGGATCTGAACCAGATGTGGTCACCTATTCCTCGTTGATCGCTGGCTTCTGCCGTGCAGGTTTGGTTGATGATGCCCTCAAGATGTTTAAGATTATGCATGAATTGAAATGCACCCCCAATGCACACACTTTCACTCCTATCATCCAGTTCTACTGCTCCAGGGGAGAAATTAGAATGGCCAGATGGATCCTGGACTATATGCATGATTACAGCATTGTGCCTGATGCTGTAGCCTATAATGTCTTTGTCCAATCTCTATGTCAAGCCCGGCAGTTTGAACAGGTTGAGACTTTGCTCAGGGAGAGTGATGAGAATGGTTGGATGCCGGATAGTGTTACTTATAATACATATATAAATGGTCTTTGCAAAGCTGGTAGAGTGGAGGATGCATTTGATCAGCTGGAAGTTATGCTTGGGAAGGGGTTCCATCCGACTGCCGTAACTCTTAGCATCCTCCTCAATTTGCTGTGTAGTGAATCCAAAGTTGTTCAGGTTAAGAGTCTGTTGGAGAAGAGTGTCCTGTTGGGATGGTTTATCGGCACTGATGGATATAACACTGTGATGAGTAGGCTTTCTGAGAGTGGGCAGTGGGTGGCAGCATTGAAGCTTTTTGCTGATATGGTAAAGAAAGGTGTGAGCCCTGATACACATACTTTCAACATTGTTATTAATAGTCTTTGCAAGGGTGGAAAGCTTGGCGTTGCGAAATGCATGGTCAGAAGCCAAGGTTTCATCGCTGACAGTGTAACATATAATATTTTGTATTGTGCTTTCCAAACAGCAGGGAGAATTGATGAATTTCATGACCTGTTCTCTAACATGGGTCTCTTGCAGGATTCAGTTACGTACAATATTGTGATTGATTACCTTTGTAGAAAAGGAAGATATTCTGAGGCAATTTATTTCCTTAGAACCCTTGAGGATAGTTTCTCTCCTGATGTGGTTGCACATCTAACCTTTGGATTGGTTAAGGGTGGGAAACTGGGGGAAGTGTTGAGCTTGTTTAGGGATATGTTGGACCGGGGTTTGGTTATAGATCATTGTATATTCGATTCTTTGATTAAGGCCTTCTGCCTGAAGGGATCTTGTGGAGGCATGGGCATATATAAACTTTGTGTTGTTCTTGACGTAATGCTTGGAATAAGGTGATTCATTTCAAGCTGCTGCCTTGTTTAACTTTATGATGAGATGTTAATTGAAGAGCAGGAAATTGTGTCAGGTAATTTCTCTGTCTTCTTAGATTGATGTGTATGTAGTATATAGAATCTCTTTCTAGCAAGCTTGACCCTTGTTATATGAGGATGATTATATAAGTCTGCCCTTTTTGTTCCTTGTAGTTGCAATGTTGCATGTAAATTTCTAATTTATCTTTTGGAAGTAAGGAGTTTCTCTTGATATCATGTCACATCTGACACGATACAACAAAGCACATCTTATGTTTACTATCAGTTTATTAAGGTTGAATCCATTTGACAATACTTTGGATTGATACTGCTTTTGTAGCATATGCTACCAAATATATCTGCTTCCATTTTCTTCTTGCTTCAAAAACTCGTTTGCAGTCATTAATTGTACAGATCGTTTGCAGTCATTAATTATACAGATGGCAAGTCTAAATTAGACATTAATGTTATTTCATAACTTCTCTGATTTAGAATCTGCACTGGTAGGGATAGACCCGGGAATTTTTTAAAGGGAGGCCAAACAGTAGATTTTTTTACAAATATTTTTCTAAATATATATATTTTTATACTATATATACTAATTTGTAAAAAATCTGGGGGCCTTACTCAATGAGTGGGTCTTTTGATTGAAAAATCAATGGTCCAACTCTGTGTGCTGTATACTTATAAAGATAGTTGTGTCCATTCTGCTTCAGTTTTTAGAGTCTCAGGTTGCCATTTCACCCTTTTTCTGTGTTAGATTGATTTCTCACAAGATTTTACTCTGCATATAGTAGCCTATTTTATCACATATCATCTCACAGGCTTGCACTGCACAATATATCCTGTTTTGTCATTTATCCTAACTGGTTATATTGGAAACTGTAGGCTGATTTTGAGGCAGCTTTTATGTGAGAAATGCAATAAACACTGAGGTGGTGTGGCTGTTGGTCTGACTGCAGAAAGTGTGTTGTATACTTAAAAAATAATGGTGAGATTATCAGTGCCTTATTTTCTCCTTCACGCAAAATTTATTCAAGAAAAATATGCACATGTTTTGGCCATTTCTTTTCGTTGGCTGATGTACATGTGACCGGTGGTTTTCAAGCAATATTGTCTCACAAATTTTCTTCTGTAGTTACAGATATACGGATTTGATGTCTATTGATAATAACACTTGATACATTGCACTTTTATCCAGTGCTCAAGTCGTGTATAGACATTATTTTTTGTGTGGAGATTACAGATGTTGAATTTAGTATGCGCGTTGATTCCAATAGGATTTGTCTATTGTCATTGTCACCAAACTTTTTAAGAACCATTGACTTGCAATTCGAGATGTACAATTCTGAATTCTGTTAACAATTGTAACAGAAATTGGTGTATGTTAGTAATTATATTGGATCTGTTAAACATGTGTTATGCTCATCTGTCTGCCAGAGTAGATCTTTCATGCCATTGTATTCTAGTTCCATTCATTTTAGAATATTTCATCAAGATTTTCTGGGGAATAAAACAGGAGATTTTTAATGGTTCAAGAATTTTATCAAGTGAAACAATGAAATGTGGTTGGTATGTACTTGATATATATATATATATATATGTATGGTGATTTGTAGGCTTAGCTGGTAACTATTTGCCGATAATCCTTGGCAGGATGTTGTGCGGTTTGATACCCTATGAATATTCGCCTTCTTCTTGTATCTTCATGCAAGTGATATGCATGATAATTTCTATCAGCATTGAACTTTTGTAAGACTTTTCATAGCTGTAGTATCTTCCCTATCTCTGAAAAGGTTAGTTTTTTTATTGTATTCTGAATGATTGAGATGTATTTTGATTTTGGTGAGAATGGACTGATGCAATCAAGTGCTCGCATAAAATGGTACAATGCCTGATCAGAGTGTATTGATTCCCTGAGAAAAGAAAGATGGTTTTTTTCCCCTTTGGAGAAATCCCCATGTATGAAACTTATTAACTTAATTTATCAATATATATATATATATATTAACTTAATATAATCCCTGCAAAATGTGTAATACACCTCAAAACATAGATCTGTATTATAAATATGCGACATGTCTGCAAAATTTGGTTTTACAGGGATAAACAGTAAACTAAAGATTTTACCGCATAAAAGCATATATATATATAGATATATAATGTTTAGGAACAGAAAAGGATGATGATAAAACAATGTGTATGTATGTATATATATTATATTAACTTTTAAAAAAAAAAATAAAATAACCAATAAGTTTTGGGTAGCATTTGAAAACACTGAAATGAGTTTAAATCACTCTTAAAAAAATTTAAAAAAAAACAAAACATTGATTGTTGAAAATACAAATGAGTTAAAATTACATATATTAAAACTGAGCAATGCGATATTTATATGCTAAGTTTATTGAATAGATTTTCCATAGATACAAGTCGACATCTACATCATCATCCGCATCATTATTTTTTTTTATAAATTTAAATTTAAATCATGAAAATTCTAAACTCTAAAAACTATAAAATATCATAAAACACTAAATTTAAAATTCTAAAATAACAATGAAACTTTATAACCAAAATTCTACAACCCTGAGGTTTCCGATTTGAGATTTGGAGACGAGTTTTATGTTTATCATTTACAGTTTAGAGTTTAAATGATGACAAAAAATTAGATTAAAAAAATTAGAAAAAAAAATGACGTTGATCTTGATATCGCTACCAACTTGACATCTACGTCATTCGAAAAAATTATTCAATAAATCTATTATGTAAAAATATCATTTAATGAATTTCCCTCCTCTATTAGCTCTGCTTTCACCTATTTTCCTTCCATCAATAATTAAAAACGTGCTAATAATATTAAAAAAAAAAAAAATTCAAAGTCCCACGTAAAATTGACCATGTTATCTACACATTGACAGACATAACAGCCAAGAAAAATGAAAATTAAATCACAACCCAGATAGCATTTCCACACAACTTGCAGACATAACCTTCAGGCTATAAATGGTAAGAGATTGGCCATAAGCTTGGGACTATATACTTTCAATTATATATATATTAAAAGTAGAACACAAGATAGACAATGTGCTCGAGTTAATAACTTACAGAAACCAACTGTACAGGCATTTACAATGATCTTCTAGACATGGTTCATTGTTCGCATAACCCTCCGGCTATGTTTTATCGAGTTCCATATCTGCTCCAAGCTTGAACTGTCATCTGAATGCGCAAAGTCAGAATCAACTCTTCATGAATTTATTGAGAAGATCAAGCAGGAACTAACAGGAGGTATTAACATAATTTATCATAAGTTCGACTTTATTTGACATGGCAATCATAAGCATGAATGAAGTCCTCAGGAGTGATAAGTGGCAACTTATCTACATAAATGAAGATTCGCTTCACATTCTCTCTTGTGATGGTGGTTGTGTCGACTATATCTTTGCTGTCGGTATAAACCCAAAGATCAGCTGAGTTCACTCTCTTCAAGCTATCACGACAGAATGGGCACGATTGCGATCTTGTGTTCCTGTAAAAATATGCACACATGTTGTTTAGCAAACAATTGGTAAGAATACATTAAAATTAAAAAATAAAAAATAAAAAATAAAATCGGGTCAAAGGTATACTTAAAAACATCAATCTACCTTCTATGTTATTTTAACTTGCATAAATCACCAAACTATGCCTATCAATTGACACTAAAAATATAAGGATGGGAAAAACATAACAAGAACTAATTTAGACTTTGAATTGCTTCATTTGTTGGAAATTCTTGAGTTCTACCATGTATTGGAATTGATACAATATATGCTTCTGGTTTGTGCTCAACAGAACACATTCTGTGGGTCAAACAAATTTGAGTCCAAGTTAAAAACACACACACACACACACCCCATTAGACTAGGGTTCCAAGAAACTCGCCATCACAATTATAGGAGGAGATAGAAAAAAGGAAACATTTCATAATAAATAGACTTCAACCACAAACTTTGGAATGGTTCAAACTTCAAACAATTTAATTTGGGGTGACTAAAAGTCAAATAATACAGCGTTCTCATTTCACACAAAAGGAGTTGAATTGACACTCAACTGTCATATTTTAACATCTACTCCCTCTTTTCCTTTTTATCAGTTGTGGCTAACCGAATCTCACATACCAAAAAATTAGTTATTTCACAAAATTTTATAAAAAAATTAGTTATATTTCCAAAATTACTCCTAATTTATATCTTCACATGTGTCTCTCATATTTAATTCCAACAAGAAAGTTGAATAAAGTGTTAAAGGTAATTTCGGAAAAAAAAATAATAAATGCTTCTTGATATTAGAAAATGATAAATAAAAAAGAACATAGATTTGTGACAGATAAAAAGGAACGGAGGGAGTATAACCCTAAACAAATGACACGGGAAACAATAAAACCACAAGAATATAAGACTTTTACCAATAAAAACACACTCGATAACACACACGCAACCATAAGAACTACAAAACATCTCAAGGTTACTCTCATGAATGCACTTCCCAATGGATTGAATTCAAAAAATAGATTGAAATACCTTGAAACACCTTGAAACCTCTTTCTCTTATCCATCCTCTCGCATCAACTCAATGAATTAGGCAAAGACACTCATTTATGTCTCAAATTACTTAATAAAAGAACAAATATATTCAAAATAATAGATAAACTGGTTTAGACAGAGGTAACGAGTTATAGCCACACAAACACCTGAACCGAATAGCACCCGAACCTAATAGCACCTGGCTACTATTGACACGCATGCTTTCTTTTGCAGAAACATGCATCTGGAACTTGCCCGTGCAGTAACTCAGTGGCCAAGGTGGTTATCACAACCAACAGGTTCTCCATAACCTTTCAAGACAGTTCGCTTATAGTTTTGCAACATGGACAAGACTTTGAAATTATCTTGAATTTAAGAAAAGTGACCCCTCTCCCTAATAAAGACTGTTTTGCTCCAGTCATGTGTGTAAGACTGTACATAAATCTATCCATATCCCATGATCCTCACAACCAAATGAAATAATGATATTTGCATGATATATGCTTTGAAGGGAAGAAAGTGCAATGCTCCAAACTTTAGTAAAAAGGGTATTAGAACAACATAAGATTGAGCTGGTTAGGATGAGATAATTATTATTATTATTCATTTAGATTAAGAATGGAACATCAATGTCAAATAAAAGCATCAAGCCTCATGTTTTCTCAATTGAAGAGTTCCGTGAAGCAAACAATATATAATAGCATGCAAAAACAACGCACACATGTTAAGTCATCCAAAAGATGTTTTTGCATCTTTTGTCCAATAAATTTTGTTCTCATAGGGGAGGCTTGCAGGAAAATGGTCATATTAATTTCCACATTACAAGAGTAGGAACTTCATGTCATAATCAGAAACTTGTACCACATTTTTACCAGCAATAGAATCTGTAGAGTGGACTTTTTCAGACAAACAAAATCAGTGGAAGGACTAAAGGAGAAGATATTAATTTTCTTTTAAGGTCACTTCTTAATACACACTATCTTGATACAAAGAGAGCCTTTTATAGGCCAATTGAGACTTCTAGTATGCCAGTACAATCCATGGTGGCAAGGAGATTCTACAAGCAGCAAGATAATATGGCAGCAAGATGTTTCAAGTGCTAAGGTGGCTGGCAATGCAACAAGATGCTTCTACATGCTTCAAGTGTTACACTAAGTGTTAAGGTGGCCAACATGGCAGTAAAATACTTCTACGAACTTCATGTGTATTCTAAACTATGAGAAAGAATAACGGTTGGTTTCTTAACACTCCCCTTCAATGATTATTTTCACCCACTGCAAACCTTGTCATTACGCCAAGTTGTCTTCTAAGTTCCTCAAACCTCGGACCATTGGGTCGTTTTCTAATATATCTTACCCCGCAAGATCATTTCTAGAATAAAAGATAATGTACTTCTACATGTTTGGTTCTGGCATAAAATATTGGATTTTCTGCTATACGAATTGCTGACTGATTATCGCAATATAAATCCAAAGGATAATTGATGTAGATCTTCTAATAACTGCATTAACCACGTACACTGTTGAGCTGTCATAGCTGCCACTCTATACTCTATTTCTATATTAGACAAAAATATAGTGAGTTGTCTCTTGCTGCACCAAGAAACTACTATGGAGCCCAGGGTAAACATACACCCAGTTTTTTCCCAACCAGTGCCGTGGTCACTAGCGTAATCAGTATCACAGTAACCTATGACCTTACACTTAATTACGGTGTGTTATACAAAAAGTGAGTCGACCACAACCTATTCTTTCTTCCTTCTTTTGTAGGCCATCACCATTTTCTTCATCCTTTTGCAGGCCATCATCATTTTCTTCCTTTTGTAGACCATTACTATTTTCTTCTTCCTTTTGCAAGCCATCACCAACCATTTTTTTTTTTTCCTTGTTAACTTGTTTAGTTTTTCCTTCTTTTTGCCCACCCCTATGCTTGGCCTATGCTTAACTTGCACTACCTAGTTAAAATGCCAACCCTATGCTTGGCCTCTCCTTCCTTCTTTATATTTAGTGACAAGGCTAAAGCACTCCCGCACATTACATGCTTTGGAGTTGGAGGTTTTTTTCAAGGACAAAGGCTTCATCGGCTTGTTGATTATGACTTGTTAGGATTAGCGCAAGTTTGTAGGTTTTTGAGGTTTGGGTTTTAGTTGCTATGATGGTTGTGGATTTTGATATAAGCAATTTACCAAAATAATTAGGATCATGCAGAGTTTTACGAGTCCAAGTTAAAATACATAAAACAGATTTCCAGAAATTCAGGATATACATATGTTTGTATAAATATATGCAACAAAAAAAAATAACGAAGTTTCAAAAGGTTCAGACAAAGCCAGAAAACATTAGCATAAACATAGGCTTTGCAACCAGATAATTTAACAGAAATACAAGTTTCAAAATAGAAATTTTTAACAGAATTATTCCGAACAAGTCACACTCAGCAAGCCAATGAAGCCTCAATCCTTGAAGAATCCTCTAACTCCAAAGCATGTAATGTGCAGAAGGAAAGGAAAGCCAAGCATAGGGTTGGCAATCTAGCTAGGTAGTGTGGATTTCTCACTGGAGAAATGTGCTCAGGGTTAGGTTTAGGGGTTGGTAAGAAAATGAAAAACTAAACAAGCACACCATAATCAAGTGTAAGGTCACTGTGATATTCATTACGCTAGTGACCACGATACTCATCGTTCAACAACTAGATATATATTTACCATGGGATCAAGAGTAGTGTCTTGCTGTAACAAAAGACAACCCACTGTATCTTTGTTTAGTACAGAAGCAGAGTATAAATTGGCAACTATGGCAACTAAGGAGTGTAAGTGGAATGCAGTTATTAGAAGATCTATAATAACCACCTGTGGAGTTACCTGGCAGAAAATCCAGTATTTTATGCCATACAAACCATGTAGAAATACATAATCATTTTATTTAAGAAATGGCGTTGCAAGGTTAACATCGAGATTAAATATAATAAAATTAAACACCAAGTTACAAATATATTTATGAAAAGACTCAACCGTCTGAAGTTTAAAGAATTTAGAAAACAACTTGGCATGATGACAAGGTCCAATGAGAGAGAATAATCATTGCGGTGGAGTGTTAAGAAACTAATCATTATTCTTTCTCATAGTTCAGGGTACACATGAAGTTTGTAGAAGCATTTTGCCACCATGCAGGCCAGCTTAACACTTGGTATAACACTTGAAGCTTGTAGAAGCATCTTGCCGTCATGTTGGTCACCTTAACACTTGAAACGTCTTGCCGCCACACTGAGTTATCGCCATATCATCTTGAAGCTTGTAGAATCTCCTTGCCACCATGGATTGTAATGCCATACTAGAAGTCTTAGCCTATAAACTCCCTTTGTATCAAATAGTGTGTATTAAGAAGTGAAGCTTAAAAAAATTGATATCTCCTCATTTAGTCCTACCACTTCCACTTCTTTTTCTTCAACATGATATGGTGGCAACCCACTATGGCAGCAAGATGCTCAAGTGTTAAAATGGCCAGCATGGTGGCAAGATGCTTCTACAAACTTCAAGTGTTATACCAGTGGCCAACATGGCAGCAAGATACTTCTACAAACTTCATGTGTATTCTGAACTACCCGAGAGAATAATGATTGGTTTCTTAATAGAATCTCCATCACATATGTACATTTACAACCAATTCTTATTTTAACTTACTGGTCTTTTGGCATTTTTGCACATGATTCTTCTACAAAAATTTAATTACTTTTATTACAATCTTTTATCTCTATGGGTTACTTGATTCCTTTTCATCACCATAATTTTGCATATTATCTTTGATCCCTTTGATCAATCTGTAATAGAGCTATATGCAAATTCAAAGAAGAGTATATGACCAAATGGAGGCACTAGGTCAGGAGAAAACTAGGAAAAGAGAAGAACAGAATTTGGGGTTTTACGCACAAAACACAAGATAAAGTCTACCGATAGAGTGATATAGGCAACTAATTAGATCTTGGCATAAAGCGATCCTCAATAATCAATTCTATGTTTCTTCTTTTAAACAAGCCAATATGCATTTTATTTGTAGATATGCTTCAACAAATGCAGATCATTTGATGAATTTATTATACAAGTCACCAGGCAAGTCCAGGAAACCCTGCTTTTGAATAGCAAACATGAAAAGCCATTTTCCATAGGAAAGTGCAACAAGCACAGATCAAGCAGCAGATGTGGCTAGAAATGAGCTTGTTACATAAACAAATCAAGCAGCAAATCAGCCTGCAGATCAAGCAACAAATGCGGCTGGAAATAAGCCTGCTTCAGGGTTTGATCAAGCAGCAAATCAAGCTGGCACAGATCAAGCTGACCACTGGATTCCTACAATCTACAATAATAAAGGCAAGACTCCAGCATCAGATAAAAGGAGCTGATTTACAGGAGCCATCGTTAAGGGAGATGCCCTTAAGTACACAATAGGAGAAACAGTATGAATTGTGATCAAATTGCATAGCTTGGGCTCAACTTGATCAGTCTTCTATTGGCTTATGCTTGATCCTTTTAGGAAAGTGATCTCCAAGTTAGTCCTGAAGTTATTGTCCATTGTCATCAGCTTTTAGCTATATTATCTGTAGAAATAAAAGAGGGGAACATTCTCACTCTAACAGAGAGACACTAATCCATGGCAATCTGACCATGCAGATTACCAACGAACCATCAGATACAAATGACTACAGTCCAAATGGCTCTTTTGTAGGTATCTGTTATATTTGCACTTCCATAAGGACACTGTGATCCACATCTCTGTAGGTCTTCCTTTTACGCATCTAAGGAAACTGTCTATAGTGGCACCACAAGGTTTACACCCACAAAATTAAATATTATCTTATGACATGTTTTAACAATACGAAAGGAGAAGGATATTCATACCATTCATGATAGCATTTGATGCACATAGCATGGTTGCAGTTTGGTAACACAATCTTGCTGTTAATTTCCATGCATATCCCACATTCTTCCTCTCTCTCAACATCTATCTCAGAAAAATGCTTCCTGCCATCATCATCTCTTCTCCTATATCTTTCCATGCATACCACCTTTTGCTTGTAATCTTCATTATCAGTGATCCCCTTTTGTAGTTGCATCAATGAGGGGAAAATCACAGCTGTACATTAATGACCATAGAACTTACTACTCAGAATAACAAAACAGAGAGCTTCCAAGTGTAAAACGCTACTAATTGCAAACAAGTGGCTTCACCATTATAATATCATGCCATTATTGCTAAATAAAAGGCCCAAGCATATCCAATTAGTTTACCATAAAATTCTCTGATACTTGCTTTTCTTTCATGAGTAGACATGGTTGTCGTTCCATCAATATATACCTGCACAAGAAAGTGTTTATAACTGATAAAGTAGTTCTAGAAATGGTCCATGGATGAAAATGGAAAATTATTAACAACTGGACCCCATAATCTTAAAAATAGTCTAGACCTGCACCTTGTATATCAGAATTCTAAGCAATCCAAGTGCCCCTGCAAGGTTGCAATCTGTCCACTGCACTAGAAAAAGAAAAAAGTGTGCAGCAGGACTGTATGACATTCGCATTTGAAGGCAAGCACCATCATACTCCCTTGGGAAATCTGATGCTCTACACGATGAAGACAGGTTGTGCCACGAATCAAAAAAGGAAAACAAGAAAAAAGATACAGATTTTTAATTAACTATGACCAACACTTGGACACTATGCCATAGTGGAAAGCATAACAAGGAAACATAGTGCCTTGTTGATGAGAAGATATGAAGAACATTTTGGTTTCCATAGAATCATTATGGGTAAGAACCTACTTACAAGCAGATATTGAGGTAATCGTGCAACTATAGCTAGATCAACAAAGGAGCATGGATTTAAAGTTAAGGATACAACTTGGAACGTAAAGCAAATCATATAAGAAGAGGAGAAAAGTGATCAATTGAGACCAGCATGCAGCTATAGGTCCATACAAGGATAAGGTGTGGTGGGTAATAAAACAAAAGGAAAATAATTACAAAAATAGAGAACCAAAGGAGGAAAATGGCAGTTGCAAAAAGAACTAGATTGCAAAAGTCATAATAAAAGTGAAAACACATATGTAACACTATAAAATCATATGAAAATGTATGAAGCAAGGCCAAATGAGAACCATGCATAAATTGACTGAGTGGCTGAGTGCAATGAGCTTTTGAACCTCCACAAGCACAAACAAACTTCAAACATGTTTGAAAACACTGATAATAGTGTATGAGATAGAAACTCTTATCTACAAGGTGTACAACAACATAGATAAAAGTGGAGAGTTGTCCATTCCACCATGAACTCACGGAGCCCATTTAGAAATAAAACAATCAGAAAACGAGCCTACATAAGAGGTATTTTTGGTTTTAATATCATAATGGGATAATTGGGAAACAACTCATACTTCAACTCTAGAAGGCAAGTTCTTTACTGAAAAATCTTCAAATCAAAGTCACTGAAAAAATATCCTTTACACCAACATAAGTTAGTCAGATGACTTGCTGCTTACAACGTGGATAATTCTAAGATCTTCAAATGTGGATCCCTATTACCAATGACTTAAATAGAGCAGTTGAATTAAAATTGAAATTACATGCATCTTGACTAACCACAATATGTAAATATTTTATCTTTCATGAAGGATATGCCCATAGTTGTCAAATCGTGAATCAAAAAGCTCATTTTCCAAATTAGGAATCGAATCAAACCATGAATCAAACGATTCAGTAATAAGTCCTAAAATTTCATGTAAAATAGATTCCATACATTTATAACCCGAAAAAAAAATTAATAACAATACTTCATAAGTTAGGTTTGTTTCAATGACCACAATGGAAAATAATAGCAGTGTGGTAATCAAAATATTAGTCTTCCAGTAGAATAGATGGTATAAACTTTAACAGTGTTTACTGTTTAAAAAGTGGTAAATATATATTAAAAGCATTCCCACAAGTCAACAATAATGTGTGCTCCCCTGAACAAGTGAAAGGAATATGATTCAAAGAATCTTAAATGTAAGCATGTCACAAAAGCCAGCATAAAATTAATAAATTGTTAGTTCTAAATATCAATGAGTTAAACCATATTCACACACAACATGATTGCATATAAAGGTGCTGCACTGAATATTCAGCAATATATAGTGCAAGAATAAATTTGCAGCCACCTCAGATAACTGCTTATCCTTGTATATGCTTCGAAGTTTTAACTACATTAATGTATAAATAATCCAGTCAGTTTCTATTTCAACAAATACAGCCAAATCTGCAGTTCTCTGCCTGGATTTTGAGACAATAAAACAGCAAACCATGCAATTCAAAATGAAGAGGAAAAGTCTCTGTCAAAAGGTTACACAGTACCACCAAGAGTAAACTTACTAACAAGGAAAAAGAAGGATCATCCAAAAATAGGTTTTCCATCTCATATCCCTGTCCTACATGTGGACAATAAAAAAGAGCACTTGTCATCAACACTTCACACAAACCTTAACACCTTCCAGTCACATAAATTCATGTTTCCAACTAGATAAAATCAATGGCAATGCCTTCGTCATTGATCAGATTAACATCAAAGTGCATTATCTAGAGATGTAAAAATTCATATCTAAAAATAAAAATAGATAACATTCGGTCTACACCAAAAACCAACAGGACAATCAAAGCTACATCCTACAATAAATAAATGAACACTAATATCAACCTCAAATCTAAACCTCACTCTCCATTGTAGGTTACTAAAACTAATCAATGATATTTTAGAAGCAATCCTGGCACTCTGATTATAATACAGTGAGCTATATTATAGTTAGTCACATTCTATATTCCCATCCATGTCCTCAACACCCAATAACTTTATCACCACTCCCAACTTTTAGTTCACTGTGAAACCAAATAGTATTTGCAACTCTCACCTTTCCCAAGCTTACACAATACATCTCATGTAGCCAACTACACAACAAAACCCTCAAAACCTCCCGTGAGTGCTCATCTACACACCAAAGATCCTTCGCTTATTCATTTTCGATATAGAAAAACATAAAATTTGGGGATGCATGGATATACAGAATTTAAATTAGCATTCAGATATCATCAGCAAAGCTCAAAAATCTTACAACAAGAACAAATGAAAAAGCTGCAACCTTTCAGAATCAGCACCACTAAGTACTGAACAATAACTAATCCAAACACATAAACAACATAAAAATACCATGCCACATCACTAAGCAAACAATAGAATCAAAAGTAAAATGCCGATGAAAAAGGGAAAAAAACATCCATACAGTGTATTAGCGTGCTGGATATCAGCCTCGAGGACTTTAAGGGAGTCCTTGAACGATCTGCGAGCGAAGATGACACACATCTCCCCTTACACCAAAGCACCACAATCTCATCCAAAAAAACCACAGCGATTACGAAGTAACGAGAGCCAAAAACCCCAAAAGAAGCCGAATTGAAACCCTAATTCCTCTCTCTCCGCCCGTGCTCCACAGCTCAAGCTCCCACTTTCACCCCTCCCTCTCTCTCGCTCGCTTGCTTGCTCGCTCGCTCGCTCTTGGTGGTTGCTTTGAAGGACGCGTAGGGGTTGACACGAGTGGGGGAAAGCAAGAGGGTACTTGCGCACACGTGTAGAGGAAGTGGCACTTCCGCCGAGTTTGCGCCACATCATCCACTTCCCAAATGTAAACTGTTTTTCTTTTCCGGAAGTGTCTTTATGAATTGGTGGTTTCTTGTTTTTGGGAAGCAATCCAGGAAGTGGGTGTAAGTGGCCAGTGGGGTTAGGTTTTTCTTTATTTTATTTTTTATTTTTTATAATATCATAAACTGTCAAGCATGACCATGGCATCATAACGTTTTAGTTTCTATTTTGTAAGAATTTTTTAAATAATTAATATTTATTCAACCAAGGAGTATTTTGTTGAATTTTGTTTACATGCTTTTTTGAAGTGAACCAGGAATAAGAGTATTTTTTTAAGTTAGTTATTCTTTTCAATTTTCAAATAATAAAACTTGCTTAAACTGTTCCGCTTTCCAAAATAAAAAAAAATAAAATAAAATTGCTTTTTTTTATTTTTTTTATAGTGTCTTTCTTGGGCACTATAA
Source organism: Dioscorea cayenensis subsp. rotundata (assembly GCF_009730915.1). Taxonomy (NCBI): domain Eukaryota; kingdom Viridiplantae; phylum Streptophyta; class Magnoliopsida; order Dioscoreales; family Dioscoreaceae; genus Dioscorea; species Dioscorea cayenensis. Next base: position 19,015,235 of record NC_052489.1, read on the forward strand.
ATTTATCCAAATGCTCTTTGTTTGGTCAAGTTGAAGGAGCCTGCACGAGAGAATTTTCAATAAAAAAATAATAATAACAATTGTTCTTTTGATGACAACATTGAAGTATAATAAATGTTATATGACTTTTTCTCTAGTCAAGATGTATAGATGGAAATCTTAAAAGTATAGAGATGACTGAAAATTTGTTAGATTTGGGAATATAGATAGAACAAGCAAAGAAAAATATATTGGCGGGAGTCTAAGCAACTCCTACTTTTTTTTTTTTTGAAAAAGTGGATAAACCACAGCAACTCCTACTTATGATTTGGGGTCATTTAGAACTTCAACCTATACTTTTAATTTTTGTCTTAATTTTGGGTCATTAAAAATTAACCCCAAATTTGGAGTCTCAGACATTTAATATTTTTTAATTTATATTTTTTTTATTTTTATTATTGTAATTATATAATTATAATTTTTTTGTGAAATTAATTAATTAATAATTAAATTGTTAATAAAATTAATTTATGATACTAAACTAAAATAATTAAAAATATACTAAAAACAATGAAAGACAAAGGCACTACGAATTTAGGACAAAATACATTCATAATAATATTGATATTATCGCATAAACATTCATTGATAATAAACCAAGCTATTAAATAACCTTAATAAAAGCTAATGCAACATAAAAATTAATTATATTAAAATAACATATCAATATTCTAAAAAATCAGCACCACATCCACCAAAATTGTCGAAATAGTTTTTAAAAAGATTCAAAACTGAAGGAGGTGGAGGAGGTGGTTGTTGAAAATGTTCTTTTTTTCCCATAATCCTTGTTTGTTCAGATTGATTAAAAGCACGAATATTAAGATCATTAATTGTGCTCAAATTTGTAGTCAAGATCTTATTTTCATCTTTAAGCCATATCATAACCATTTTATCTCCATTTGTCTTCTTTAGTATCTCCATATATTGGAGATTATCATCTTCTTACAATTTGTCCATTGTTGATATAAGATCAACTTCATTCTTTTTCTTCAATTTAACCTTTTTCACACCGGCTAGACATTGGAAAGAGTTTCCACCACTATCATCATCAAGGTTAATTGAAAATTGTGACAATTCAGGGGATGCCGCAGATTGAGATTCAGGTGTTGCATTATCTAACTCGAAGGAAAAAGAAAATTGATGCTATGGTTCCGAGACATTTATCTTGGAGGAAGCACATGGTATTTTGGATCTTGTCCTAGCAACAATTTTACTCGACTTAATTTCAATAATTTGTAATGTCAAGCTAATAGAAAATAATGCATAATTTACATGCAAGAATTTTCAAGATGTACTTACAATATCTTGCTCCGAAGCGCACTTGGATTTAATTTCTCTATTTGTTGAAGGCATGCATTTAATTTTCGACAATCCCTCTCTATTGGTTGAACTCATTTCTTCAGAGATTTTGCATTACCAAACACCCAGTTGCAATTTTTTTTTTGTCATACTTTTCTTCCACTCGAGACCAAAAACGTTCTCTGGATTGGTTTACACCAATAATCGGATCTTGAGAAAATATCCTTTGCATTGGTGTATCTAGATTGATGAGTATTCATTTTCAATCAAAGGTAACAAATATGTGTTGTAGATGAAGTTATAGATAATGCGTATCTAATTTGATGACTTGTGACTGGCACAGACAGATCTAGAGGACACAGGAGACCCTTGATGAGACAATGATTTTTGGGGTCCTATATAAGGGGCCCTTTGGCAGCCTTGGAGGGCAGTTGGGTTTTCCCTTAGGCTCTTGGCTTGGTTGTAAACATTCTTTAAACACTAATCGATAGATATGCCTGGACCAACTGTGAAAGCCATCGAAGATGAAAATGCTGAATTTGAAAAGTTTGTGGCTCGATATAATCAAATTAAAGACAAAGAAGCTCACATAGCACTTCGCTGTATTGATAGAGCATTTGTGGGAGCAATATACTAATTTAAAATGTTCTTAAAACTGATGAGACAATGTTTTTTTTCCTATAATATGCATTTGTTGTATAATTGTCTATGATTTTTAATGTAAAATATCTAATTAAATAATTTTGTTTTGTTAAAATTGTAATCAACAATGAGTTTAAGTATTAAATATTTTCATGCTATGTGAAAAAATAATTTCATTATTTATCAACCTAATTAAATAATTCATAACTAAATTTCTAAATAAATTAAATTATAGATTAAAAATACTTTAGTCGTTAAATATATTAAAATATTTTATTATTAAAATATTACATTGTAATAAATATTTAATTAAATAATTGTTGAAAATAATTAATTTTTGTGATTGAATAGAAATAATAATTAAAAAAATATGGGATGTGTAAGGAATATTTTGATAATATACCTTTTGGGGAAAATTTTGGGGTTTGTGGTCAGAGTATAACTTACTATAGCAAAACCAAATTTGGGATTTTAGGTAAAATTCTGGAGTTATTGGTTGGAGATGGTCAAGAAACAAGACTTCAAAAATTCTTATAAGTAAAATCATAATGAAATCCAGTAATGAAGTTAGCTTTGGCTAATTTTCCCTTTAAATAAAATGCACACATAAAGGTAACCATAAAAAACAAAATCATAAGGTATGCTGACACAGACACACAGAATGAGGGAATAGGATAAAAAAGACCTTTTTGTATTTCATTTTACAATTTCAAATTTTATCTTAACATTATACTACAAGTAAAAAAAAAAAAAAAATTTGAATCCCTGCATTTGAAATTAATCATTGTTGTTTGGTTTTTTGTAATTGAAAATGTTGAATTTATTTTTCTATTATTTCGTTTGATATGAATTGAATGATATAATCACCATCTAAATGGGATAATGTGATTACCTCCATTATCTATTATTAGTATTAATTATTTAATATTTCCCATAAAAATTAATTTATGTGTAAACACTTAATTAATTTAATGAAGTATTTATTAAATTTAAAAATAGACAATATTTTTAATTTTTGTAATTAAAATATTTTTATAATTAAATTTAAATAACGAATGTTATATTCTTAGCATAAAATTAAATAAAAAAATGCATAAATTATATTGCATAGACTAATCACATCAATACCTAGACTACAAAATTAGTTTGAATTCAACATTTATTCTAGAGAAAATTAGGCTATAAGTTTCAATGACACTTCAACATAATAAAATATAACATGCATCACCCAAAATATAAAACATAATCCAAAATACATCATTCAAATTCAAAATATAAAAAAATAAAACATGGCATGCAAGAAATATTCAAAAATAAAAGCAAACAACTATTATTTTTTTTATATCAAGAATATCAATCTTTTCAACCTTCGTAATAATCATTTGAAATACACAAAAGTAATAACATAAAAAACTAATAATGTGTAATTGATAAGGTTTAAAATAAAATTAGAAAAAGATATTGCATGAATTCGATCAGGATTATTGATGCTAAAAATGCCAAATTAACAAGATCTAACAAATGTCACAAATGTGCTCATATTCATTAGGTGTAAACAGTTTTCATAACCCATTTAAACACTTAAATCAATAATATCTAATAAATGTAATCAGGTATATCATCCTAGATAATCTGCCCAAATTAATGATTCTAAAACTTCAAAATAAATAAAATATAAATAATAGCATTAAAGACTAACAAAGTATGCATGAAAACTAATGAGGATCCATTTTGCGACTAATTATTTGTTTCTCTTACAATTGAGGATTAATCCATGAAAATTCAATTCATTAGTACTACTTTGTAATGCTCTACACTAATCTACAATAAATCTAGTTCTCATCAGAAGTCGTAAATATGTTGAAGTGATACCATGACAAATTAACAAAAAAATAAAAATAAAAATCATATATGCGTAAAACAATACAACCAAACACTTAAATATCAAGAATTATCACTGAAATTATCGAAAACCGTTGATCAGAATTAGTGAAATTTTAGCTCTAACTAACTTGTTAACATGAGTATCACTTGAAATCTAAACATAGCAACTTAGATGATCAAATTTACCTTCATTAATTTAATATCAAGAATAAATACCAATATATCAACCATAAGTCACGTGCAAAATCTTGGATATGATCTGAATTTAACAAAATAACGACGAAGCACTTTTTGAAGATGTCAAGGACTCAATCTAATAAAATAACAAAGAAACTTCTATTAAATCAGATAAAAGAAAAAAGAAAAAAAAAGCTCACAAAAGAATCAAATCTACTAAGTAGGAGATGGATCATGGAAATAAATCCTTAATGGGCCAAATCGGTTGATTTAATCTTAATGAAAACAAACATCAAAATTAGACCAAATCGGTTGATTTAATCTTAATGAAAACAAACATCAAAATTTGAGAAGATTTCTTTGATGATTCAATGGTTGGATTCCAATATTTTTTAATTAGAATTAATGGAAACAATCAAAATAAATTATGAAAATGGAGAGATATAAGTGGATTCAACAACTTCTCCTCCATCTCTTGCTAGGTTCTCTTATTCCTCATCACAAAATGATGAGAATCATGGTGTAGTAGAGGGGCTAGCAGGAGACAAAGGGGCTTTTGAAGTGGGAGGACAACATAGGTGACTGGAGGAGTAGGCATTGAAGTGGCTGGCTAGAGCTATGAGAGGTTGGTCAAGAAATGTATTCTTTTTCTCAAAATGTTGAGAATAATGGTAGAGTAAAAATGAAAGCATAGGTGTCTAGGGAGTTAGAGGGGCTAATCAAAGAGATGGGAGGTTGGTCAGTAAAGGAATGACACTTAAAGGGTGGTGAGTATAAGTGTAGTATTTTATAGCATTCCAACTTACAGTCAAATTGGCTGTAAGTTGAAATGTTGTAAAATCAGACCAAAATTGTGAGCACCACACCAATCAAACAAGTCAACCTTGTTTTATTTTCTTTACCCTATCTTTGCTCTACCTTCATATGAAGTGTAGTACCATTTCCTCCTGTAAGCGTAACCTAACCAGACTTCCCCTACTCCGCCGACCATGCCTCCCCTCTCTAATGGCCACACAACCAAACATGCCACGACAAGGAAACGTTAGAAACTTGGGCTTCAAAAAAGTCTCAACCTTCTCCTTCTTACATTCATGCTACAATCTTGGAAGGTTTTTGTCACGCCCCGACCGGCAAGACAGGCTCGCAACAACCGTCACGATGACTCAAGGAAGAGTACACACCGCCCACAAGGCTTACAAATTCCTTAACATATACAATAGGAATATGGAATTACATCGTGAACAAGTTTCCATACAACTTGATAACAAAGTTTAACAAAGATATAAAGGGTTTCAAAGTATGATAAAATAACAAGAAGGTCAACAATAGGTACACCAAATTCACTAGTGGATCCAAGGTCCTTAAATATGCAACCATGAACCCTAAATAAACATACATAAGAGAGAAGGAAGATACGAATACAAAGATCTGTCAAGCACCGTGTCTTGTCACACCACAACTGAACACTAAAGCCTACAAGATGGTGAGAGGGGTGAGTACAAAGTCACTCATTGAGTGGAATGACATGGCTCTAAAAGGCCCAAAAGGGTTCACAATTACCCAAGTATAAAACATTTTGAAGTAGCCTTAAAATAATTTTTTAGATCATACTTTAAATAAAAATAAGGTAGATGCATTTAGATTTTCACGAAAACATGTGTTATTAAGCATATGCCAAAACTTCTGAAAGGAATTAATACTCATACTCTTTCAAGTAAAGTAACATCAAATGAACAAGCCATTTGAAGAACCAAAAAATCCTTCGATGGACATCCTTCTTTTTAACGCATAGAAAACTCAATTTCAAATAGAAGATAGTAACATCATCGGTAGAAAACACAATTCAAAATATGAGGAAAATCATTTTCATTCGATCCAATGGCCTAGAAAACCCTTTGGCCCTATCCGTGGCGGTGACTAGGTCCAAAGCGGTCAAGGCCTTCATACCCTTGAAGTTGGCCCACCGAGACCCTGTGTGATGACCCCGGATTCTCGGTGTATCACCCAATCGGGACTTCTCTAAGCTACCCGAAAAGGATACAATAAATAGGACCCCCTATGTCATCTCCATTGGCTAGACCGTGGAGACTCCCTCCCACTGAAGTAGATTGGGGCTAAAGCCCCGGGTCACCATCAAAACAAAATCAAATATATAGCTATAGGACGGAATACCTTAAGAAAGGTTTTTCACTTTCAAAAGCATAACAAATCAAATCCATGATTCAATGTCCCACATCAACCATGTTTTGCAAAATCAACCTTATTGGACAAATCATTCAATTTTCCCACAAGCACGAAATATAAGTTTATATGAATATACAAGAGTATATGGTTTACAAGTCATCAACACTTCCAAACATAAAATACAATTATGAACATATAATTCTTATAGAAAAAATCAATCAAACTAAGTAATTTGAACATAAAGGATTTATAAAGTTCGTCATGTGGATTTCTAAACATCATAAGCAAATGTATGAACCATTTTAAATCTAGAAGAACCATGCATTAAAATAAACATTTCCACTCACAAACTCAGAGACCAAATCACTGAAACGGCACTACTTCTCCACCGGGTCCTTGCCCTTTGTTGAAGCCTCGCCGCCTGAGACCAAACCACACAAAGCAAAAAACTCAACAAAAGAAGGATTGAAAACAAGATGAATTACAAGGATGTAATTATAACCCTAGAATACAATGCAAGTCTAATTGAGGCTTGGGTAAGGCTCAATCTCGAGCCCAAATGATCCCTACGAATTCCCTTCGGATGTATCTCCATTAAAGGCTAAGAAAACAAATGGTGGTGAAGTGAATTCCTAGCATAATTATCATGTGCAAGCTACCATTGCAAGTGATCTATTAACTCCACTGATGTCTACAATAGTGTCAGAGTCTTGTTTTAGTGAAGGAAAAACAATACTAAATGATAGGAGGAGATGAATGAACCAAAAAACAGTGCAAATGTGTATATGTCTTAAGGATTAGTAATATGTAGAAGATAGATTACAAGAATAAAGAGAAAAAAATACTGGTGATAATGGTAGAGAAGGCATATATATTGATCTAGAAGAAATAGATTGATATTTGAAAATTCAAACTTCAAGCTTACAAAATCTACGACTTCAATGCTTCAAGATTCCTAATAAAAAAAAAAATTCAAGGTTGGAATTTTTTTGATAAATTTATGTGTTAGATATGTATTTTTTGTCATTTTCATATAAATAACAATAATTTGAGTTTTCTTTACTGATAATATGTGGTGTTTCAGCTTTTTCGAGTGTGTCAACTCGAACTTGTGTTAAAACCTGTTTGTTTTTGTCTCAATCATTTAGACCGAGTCCGTTGGTGTGCATTCAAGTCACTTTTGGACTCATGTGGCTGGGCGCGCGCGCGCATGCTCACCTTCATGGTTTGGACAACAGGTCAAGTCACGTGCCCGCACCCATCAGGCAGCCATCAGGTTCGCTTTTGTGCTTGTGTATGGATTTCCCTAGTCAAAGGCTATCACTTCACAAAAGTAGGAACCTCACTCACCTTCTTGGTGAGTTATTCTAACCACCGGTGTTCACTTCAGCTGACCTACCCAGCAGCAATAAGTGAAGATAGTCAGTAGACTATAGATGATCGAAGCCCAAAAATGAAGCCGGCCGCATAGACTCATTAGTCTTATTGGTAGCCCGTAGTCCCTTTTCCCGTCTCAGGGAGGGATTCAGATAGAATCGATTCAACAGAGTAAATGATTCATCCCAGTCTAAATGTTCAAGAAGGGCAATGCATGACACTCGGTTGCTTACTAATCTCTCGATTAGAGGGATCATGGGGCAAGGAATAAGCCTAGATGTCACTCCATTCTTTTTTGTCATCTTCATTTTGATATTGATAGGGATCCCCACTCATTCAATTATTCCTTTTAACTACGGATTGCCCCTACCTAACTACATCGTGGTGGTCTAGGGAGCGCAATTGCTAGAGCACGGGAGAATGAAGAGTAATGATCTAAGCAAGTTGTTCTATAAAACTCTATCTATTCTGGTGTGGATGGCAGGCGGGCCTATATTTCCTGCACTAGCAAGGGCACAAGTGTTGGGATCTCATCACTCTAATAAGGGAATTATCATGCGAAAAATATATGCCAAAACGCAGTGGATAACAAAATTTTTAACGGCAAGTAAACATGATAAAACCCTAACGCATGCCAGAACTAGAATTAAATTCTAAATAAATAAATGATTAAAAGTTATACCTTTCTTTTGATGACAATTCTGAACGCACCCTTGTTTCCCCGAAATTGAAAGGGACTGCGAATCGCGACTCCCCTCTACTATCATGTACTCACAAACACCTCTAGGAATCAAGCATGTATTCTAGTACCTCAAGAAACAACACTTATTTCTTAGTTCAAATATCAAGCACCCGAGATTCAAGAGAAAAAAGAGCTGTAGGAGTGGCGGTGGCAGGATCCAACAAAGGCGGCCAAGGGAGAAGAGTGGGTGGTGGCTAGGGTTTCTTAAGGGGCTGTTTGGTTGTCTGTAAGTGAAATTACATGTAAGTGAAATTACAGTGTAAGTGAAAATGTTGCATTTCTATTTACATCACTGCTGTTTGGTTTGCTGTAACTGAAAATGCTACATTACTTTTAATTTGTTTGGTTTGATGTAAGTTAGAAGATATGGTCACCATGTAAGTAGAGGGGGTGAGATTACCCCCAATATATTGTATTATTATTAATTATTTAATGCATTTTAAAAAAATAATTTAAACTAAAATAATTAATTTAATTTAATTTAATTTAATTTTTAAATTAAATTAAATGATTTAATAAAGTATTTATTACATTTAAAAATAATAATCAGAAACTCAAATAACTAAGCCAAATAATAATAAGAAACTTAAATAATTAAATACTAACTCTAAATAATTAATTTAACTCTCCCCATCTACTCTTAACACTAATGTAAATTAATTAATTAATTAACTTAATAATAATTTTATTAAATTAAAAATATATAAAATTCTATAATTTTATATAAAAAATATTTTTTTTTTAATTAAAATTAAATATAAATTGGTATATTTTAAATAAAAAAATAAATTTAATAAAATTTAAATAAGTATAAGTTTAATTATATTAACAATTGATTACATGTAAGTTTTCATTTTCTTTTAATGCATAATTTGGAGAGTGAAGAATGGTGATTTTAGCCCAAATGTTTTGCTGCATTTCAACCTACAGCAAAATTTGCTGTAAGTTGAAATGCAGCAAAAGTACACAAAACTGCAAAACTGTTTACATGTAAAACTAATTTCACAGCAAACCAAACAGCTTTTTACATGTAAAACCAGTTACATTACAGCTACTTACAGCTAGTTGCAGGTAACCAAACAGCCCCTAAGAGACAATCTCTCAATCACTCTATTTTTTTTCTCTCACCTCTTCACATTAGGGTTAGACCATCTATTTATATTGAAAACCCAAAACCCTAATTTATGAAAAAATCCTTCACTCCTAATCAAATTAGGAATCTCCTCTTTACTTGACTAATTAAACCATTTTAATTAACCAAATCGATTAGATTGGATCAACACTTAATAAGACCCAACCCGAATAAGCTATTCGCTCCACCTAATTTAGGTTTTTCACCAAAACCCTAAATAGGTGATCTAATAAATAACAAATACTGAACCTTGATCCTGGCATTCTTAGTGTACAATCCTGTAGGTCCATTTAACATTGCCAATGAGCTTAAACAATTTTAACGCTCATAAATCATAATTATTCTCTAGCAAGATAATACGATTACCCAATATTAAATGAAGGTCGATTTCGAGAATTATCAAAACCTATTGCAACCTCATACAATCCTTTGCCACTGAATATCTCAATTAGCATAAGGCATGGAGCAAGTCACCCTTATTTTAATGTTAATTAATTTCTTGATCTCTTAGTGAACTGGCTAGGTCAAGTTAATGATAACTCTTATCATTTTCCTTGGGCATGGCCACGCACTACTCAGTCTCACTAATCAAGTAACCGGTGATATTCACTCTCTCTACAGAGAGGGATAATCCCTTCACTTCACTCATGTCTCTCGGCATGAACTGCGACATGCCCAAACATTCCCGTACTTGCCACTCAGTTCCAAATGACATTAGGCGTAAGTTAAAGCATGTAGTGTTTTCAGGTCGAAGGATTCAAGTACAAGAATTGCTTGAGAAAAACACTTATGACTTTACAACCATGTAGTGTTTTGAAGAGCGGATTGACCCAGGTACACTATTTCCTAACATGTATCTATATCCTTTGACTGATATCCCATATCCTATGACCCATAAAACAAGGTCATCTCATGAAAGACATACTAGTCTTAATTTATTTTCATTCCCATGAAAATAATCAACTAGGGACATTTAACATATTGTTCTAGTTTATGCTTCAAGGCTTTACTATCCAAATCACATATTTGATAACTTGAGCGGAACCAATATTCAAGGATATTTTATCTTATTAACTATGCATAGAAATAATAATAGATAAAATGATGCCTCATAATAATTATCCAAATAATAAGAGTTCATATAATGTATTGGGGCTAGGGCTTACACTAACAGCAGGGCAAGGCCAAACGTGCCCCTGTGGGGCGAGAGTGGAGCTCGCCCAAGCGCACCTAGTGCGCCTGCACCCATGGGACAATCTAGGCACGAACTTGCTGGCGGTGTGCACTAGCACAACGCACGTGAGGCACACCCAGTTGGTTTGTAAGGCCATTTTGGCCTTATTTTTGCTAGTTTCTCTTCCTTCCTCTCTTTGGTTCTTCCTTTCTCCTCTCTTCCTCTCAGTTTTGAGCTTTCTTTGGAACAATAAGGGAGGCCTTGTAAACCTTTGTTATTCCAACTTTTGGGCCCCAAGATCCATCCCCCTTGTTCTTAAATCCTTGAGGTAAGCTTCCACTCCCTGTTTTCCTCGTTGTTGATGAATGGTTGAGATAGGGTTAGGATTGATGACTTAACCCTTATTCTTCTTCTTGCTTATTGCTTTGAGAACTTGTTTGATTGCTTTGCATTGAATTCTCTTCCTTGTTTGAGTATATCCTTGAACCAACTCCTTACTAGGGTTCTTGGATACTGTAGCACCAGTAAAACTTGGGTGTTTCCTTGAATTCATTTGTTTAGAGTGAAGCTCAAACCCTTAGGAGTTCATTGGTAACCCTAAAACCTAGTTGTAAGCCAAATATAGGCCTCTTTAGGGTTACATTATTTGGTTAAACCTACGGTTTCTTTCTTATGTTGATTCGCTTATTCTCGTGTGTTTGTGATTGCTTGTTTGGTTGGTTAGGTAGTGAGGGCTCGTCACGAGGTAAGGAACCGGCGAGAAGTAGCTTGCTTGTGGTTTTTCTTGCCTAAGTAGTAAGTGCAAATTAATGATTTGCATAATTCTACTAGAATATTTGACAGAAGTTTGGATTAAGTCTGTAATTATAGCAAGTGCACAGGTCATCTAGTAATGAACACGAGAGTTGTATTCCTTAGGTGACTATGAAAGGCTCCTATTACTTCATTTTCGCTTAATCAATAGGCTAAACGTCTACATTGTTTCTTAAGTCTACTTTTACAATCTTACTTATTACAATACAACTGAGGATCGTTAAGTGCAATTAGGAGGAGTTTGGGAAATCGTATGAAAATTTTCTTAGTGATTACTTGTGAAATAGCGTTACGGTGTGACGATTCAATCTAGTATTTTGGACAAAGGGAATTCAAGGGCCTACTAGTCCCAATCTCTTGACAACCAGGTCTAAACACTAGGAACTTAAGATGGAATCTCTTTTACCCAAGTCTCCTATGTCCGTCTTAAGTTCAAGAACTCCACTAGAATGGCTAATCAAATCTTAATTTAAAAATCAAATCATACCCTAATACAGAGATCTACCAATACCAAACCTGTTAGCGCATGCATAGATCTAACAAAGCAGGGGTCTTCTAATGTGTGGGCATATCTTCCTCATTGACATCAGCAAACTATCATTAAGCAAACATGCAATGATTCTCCAAAGACTATAAAGAATAATGAATTGTTAATAAAGAATCACAAGTAACAATCAAGATGAATTTACATGAAATTCCCTCGAATTAAGGTCCTCTAATAGATATACAAGTATTAATCAACGAATATCAATTATCCAAAGGAAATAAACCAAAAGAATTCCTAGACTAAGTCCCTCCAATATGGTCTTCCATGGTTGAAGTTGAGAAGATCCCAAGATCATCAAGACAGTGTCAAATATCTTCATGTGCACCCTCCACTATTGATACATGTTGAATCGTCATTGAAAAACTCACCGGAATCTGTTGAAATCATGATGAAATTTCTCCAGCCGCTCAGGTCTCTAGAACTCCAGCCTCCCTACCAAATTTGGCAAAAGAACCCCATTGAATATAAAATCCTAGGGTATTTATAAAATCGGGTCCGCCACAACCTCATCACGGCCATTATGATGCCCAAGGTGAGTAAGTTGTTGCTTGGGCTCCAAGTCACATTCTGCCACAGTGTTCTCTAGGCGTTGTGTGGATGGATCACAATCATTCTTGTTCACAACGGCTGTGGTGAGGCCATTGTGGCTTATGTGTTATTCTCTGTCATTCCACACTGCCACACCTTGATAACGGCTGTAATGAGAGTAGACAACAACCATTCTGATATGTCACCACGCCTGCTGTGAGCCGTGGTGATGCTCTGATTCAGCAAGTTAGTCTATTTTTCTTTGAAATGCCCCCGTATTTTCTTCTATTGCTCTTAAACTGAATAATAGCTCGTGGTGAACAGAAGAATGAAATTATGTACTAATTTGGTGTTAAATTTGTCGATTCTTATGCTAAATGTTATATAAATCATATGAAAAGCATGCACTTTCAAGCACTTATCAATATTTCAGAAAGATTTCTATTACTCTATTTGAAAGAATTTCATGGTTTTTATCGTATTGGGTTAATATGTTGATAGATTCGGAAGGTATTTTCCTTGTTATTGATTTATATTGTGAAATTCTTGATGTTGGATGAAAATACTCATGTTTATTGATCAGTTTAGGAATACATGTCTATACCATTGAATTATATGAAACCCTTGATGTTTGAGTGAAAGTGTTTAGGATTAAAATGGTAAATTGGAGTTGAAATGACTTATGAGCCTTGTTTCTCTAAACATTGCATTTAGCATGGATACTTGTGGATATTAATTTCATTCCCTGTATATATATGTTGTCCTGGTTATGGAGCCATCTGATGAGAAATTTATGCATTGATTGAAGTTGATAGTGATGGAGTTGTAACCCGCCTGCTACAGTTATGAAGATTTTGATAACTCTTAACCTAATCGCAAAGATGGCTAAGTCGGAGAGTGTTTTTAGGCCATTGTTCATTTATTCGAGATAAAATCTATGTATTTAAAAAAAATCATGTTCCTCATATAAATGTTATCTTCAATATGTGATCTCATGTATATTCTTTGGAAAAATTTAATTGATGAAGAGTTTTATGACTTGATACTTTTAAACTCATATTATGTCAAATTTGGTATTTGTGAGAGTTGGAAATTTTATTTTGTTCAATTGGTGTTTTACGTTCATTATGAGTTTTATGTACATGTATTTGTTATATACTTGATGAAAAGCTTTGAGACTTTGATTACATAGGTGTAAACAATTGTTTTGGGTTTTTAAACACCAGGGCTTAATTTCTCGCTTTATATAGGGTTATAAATGTTAAAAAGGTTTCGAGATTATATGGTTATTGCAATTGTTTGGTTATTAGAAATTTATTGATTTGTTTTTATATTTTTTTTTTAGAATTGTGCTAACCCACTCATTGAGTGACTTAGATTACTCACCATCTCCCTTCTTTCCAGGCTCTTGCTACTAGTAGTATGGTGGCAAGGCAGAGTACTGGGCATTTTCTGTTTATCCTATTTATTTCCAATTTTGTATATGTTTCTTTGAACATATTCCATTGTATTAGAACATGGATCCATTAGTATGTTTGAAACTCTTTATGTATGTTTTGTTTGTTGTCTGTTCTTCTTGGAAAAACCTTATATGCATGTGATCAGTATATTCTTGAACTCTCTATTGTCAAGTTTTGGTTTGTTGCTTCCTTTGTGCTAATGTCATATTCCACTCCTCGCTCAGTGTGTATTCTTGTTAATCATGTTTAGAAATGTGAAATTCCAAGGAAATTTGGTAGCCTTGCGGCTACTCTAGGGTTGAGTGGTGTTAGTATCTCTCCTCAGATTGTCACGGCAGTTGTCGCATGCCAGAATCGTGAGCCGGGGCTTGACATAATATATTTCCAAAATTTTTCCTTAACAATTTAGTGATGTAATATTTTATTTAAATTTTAATAGAAATTTCAAAGTTTTAAGTTTTCCATCCATGTAATTTTATTTTACATTTTCAAATATGCAACGGTCCAAAAGACACAAAGGCCTTATAGCCTATGTCAATGATTACCTGAAGGTTGAAGTCATTAATCAAATATAATTAATATTATGTATATATATATATATATCTAATGGATCAATGCCATTACCAGATATAACAGATCATGCCACTTACTCGTTCATTATTATTATTATTATTATTATTATTATTATTATTATTATTATTATTATTATTATTATATATATATTGTTATTAATAATGGCTTGGAGCTTTGGAGTCTTGGATCTTTGGTTTTTGTGAAGATTGAGAGCGCCCTCAGCAAGTCAGCATCGAGCGCCTGAGCAGTTGTCGCCTTGTCGGTATGGTAGCTTCGATTCGGCCAATAGAGAGAGAGAGAGAGAGAGAGAGGGCTGAGGGAAGGAGGAAGACAAAGAGATCTCGAGGATTAGCAGGAGAGGGCCGAAGGGCGTGTCCAGTGGGATTTGCACGGTCGTCAGAGTTTTGATTCAAGATCATTGTTTGAAGGATATACGGGGCGCCAACGAGATTGATAGGACTGATGGTTGCAAGCGGTATTCTTAGAATCTTAATATTGGGATTTCTAATTCTTAGAATCTTAATATTGGGATTTCTAACCTTTCAGGTTTTTTTTTTCATGTTTGGGATTTTTAGGGTTTTTCTTTATTTTGAATTTTTTTGAAAAATAGCAATGACTAAGGAGTGATTGTTTTGATTTTTGAGTTTTTGATTGTTTGTAATGTTTGGATGATAACCTGAAAAATATCAATGAATAATTAATATTGTGATTTAAAAAAAATGTAACTTATATATATTAGTAGATTATCTCATACATTGTTAATTTGATGATTATTTAAATAGATTTCTCATAACAATAAATTACTTTTGACTAACAACTAAGTCAAGGATCAAGGAAAAACATTCATAGGATATGAAGTATATTGTAAATCGATATAATGAAAAATGTTAGCTCACACAGATGGTGAAATTGGATACTTACCATCAGAGAACTAATTTTTGTTCCTCTTACAGATGTGGAATTCTAATGTTTGCCATTGGAGGTCTACTGTCATAAAACAAGAAAGGAAGCAACGCTAGGGTTCATTGAATCCTATTTCTCCAATTTTTCACACACACGCACCATAGCACATCATGAGCACATATTAATATGCCACATTTTGGGTGGACCCCAAGCCCAATAGGCTGGCATGGATAAGTTTGAAGAGTGGATTCAAGGGACCACAACATGGTTAATAAAAGAAAAGTATCCATTCCATTAATGACCCAATATGTCACATGCATACAACATAGTGCTAATTGTCATTTAGAATATGTTATTTTATAAAATAATTCAGCATTCTCCCACTTGAACTAACATAATTAAAACATAAATGCTTTCTTAATAATATGCATAGCCAGACTAATCATATATAACCAAATACATCGATAAAATGCAAAGGCCATGTATAATTAGGCACTACTATTATGAAAGCATGATAAAAAAAACATCAATATGTTTTCAACAAAATGAATTTCATCATTACGTCACTTAATAGAAACACAAAGATACATAGTATCACAAATAGAGTTAAATATCCATAATATGCATGAATTATACAAAATACAAACAATCCTCACAAAATATATAAAAGATAGTAAACTCCCAGTAAAACAAAAGAGATCAAGCTACTAACAATCCCATGTGGGAAGCATGCTCTTGAAATGCACAAATAGGTACTATTTTAATAAATGGATCTGCTAACATACTGCTTGTAGGCGTGTACTTAATGATAATGTGAAACTCTACAACTTTCTCTTTCACAAAATAGAACTTGACATCAATGTGTTTGGAGTGAGAAATGCTCCTATTATTCTAAGAGAAAGATACTGTTGGGAATTATCACAATGCCATTTTAGTAACCTCGAAATGGGGTCCATAACTCCAAATGCTGAAATGAAATTCCATAACCACATTGTATGGCATGCTGTCTTATAACACCCCACATATTCTACCCATTTGGTTGAAGATACTGTAAGCGTCTGTTTGATAATTTTCAAGAAATAACTCCTTACACTCTCATAAAAGTATATCTAAATATGGATTTCTTATCATCCACACAACTTGTGTAATCAGTTATTAAAACCAACTACTTCCAGAGTGTTAGTACGCTAATATATCAACATAAGATCCTTGGTACCCTGAAGATATCTTAAGACTTTCAAAGGCACTTTCTAATGCCTTATCCAGGATAACTCAAGTATATACAAAGCATACCAAACGCAAAGGTAACATCAAGACATGTGCATACTTAAGCAGACATCAAGTCTAGGATCGCTCAAGTATCTTCCATACACACTAAGTACAAAGGCAATTATAAATGTAATATTAAGGACTTTCGGTTGTAGTTGTTTTCTATTGTGTGTGTGTGTGTGTGTGTAGTAGTAGTAGTAGTAGTAGTAGTAGTGTAGTTTTGAGAATTTTGTAGAGTTTTAGTTGGAGAATGGTTGTGTGAACCCTTCTTGGGCAAATGGGAGGCTCACCGGTACTCACACGCCCATGTATGAGGCCATGTGACATTTTTAAGAGTCACACGCCACTGTGGCTTGTGCTTTTTTGATGGTTTGTGTATTGTAGATGAATTACTGTAGTAATGTATTGTAGCAAATCGGCAAAAAAACACATGAGGTGACACACGGCCATGTGAGAGTGGCATATATCCATGTGGAGGTTGCACATGCCCGTGTCAGTATTGTAGCATGGTACTATAGAAATCGCCAGAAAGGCACAAGGCTGTGTGGACCATGTGGAATTTTCACACAACGTGTGAGGCTTTCCTGGTCATAGATTTGAGGGTATTTTCTTAATTTTTGTGCCTTAAACCCTTTTTCTTCCTTTCTCCCCTCTTTTACCCTCATTCTCTTGGCATTCTCCTTGGATGAGAAAAGAAAACCTTTGATTTATCTCCATTTACCCTCTTAATTAAAGCTCCAAATCTTCCATGTTCATCTCCCTTGGAATGGACAAGGTAAGTACTCTCATTCTTCTTGTTTTCTTCTTGGCATTGATAATTAAATGATCTCCTTCTTCTTGATTGATTGAAGCCTCATTGTCTAATAATTCTTCTTCTTTGAAGCTAGAGGTGAGCACTCATATCCTTCTTGTTTCTCTCCTTGTTACTCTTAGGTTTTGTGTGTTGGATGGTAGATCAAGGGCTATTGATATTGAACTTGAGAGCTTGAGCTTTGTCTCCCTCTTGTATGTTTATTGGTAGAAGCTTGAAAGGAGTGTATGTACTTCCTTTTCCTCCAAGATTTGTTGAATCCATGAACCTCTCATGTGTTGGAAACTGTGGTTAATGTAATGTTACTGTAGCACCAGTAAACCTTGCTTAATTCTCTTATCCCCTTGGTTTGGAAGGAAGCCTAGTTCCATAGAAACTTTTTGGAAGTCCTTGAACCCAACTTTGAGCCAACCCTAGGCCTCTTGTAGGGTTCTATTGCATATAGACTTAGGGCTTTCTTATGCATCTTTTTGTCTATTCCTTTGTCATTTACTTATTTTGTTTTGTTGTTTAGTTCTTGTGTGAGTGTGTGTGTGATCTTAAATTCCTTGCCATTCGGGTAGGTGATCTTAAATTCCTTGGAATCTTGTGGTGGCTTTGAGACTAGAGGATTGAATTTGAATTGTTGGAGTATATGTCTTATTGGATATGTGAGTTTATTCTTGATTTCCTAAGTGAGTGAAAATAGAGATGTTGTAGGTATAGCTAATGTTTAGGCCTAGTTATGACTGAATCTTCAACATGTGTGATGTTGGGTTAATTCAATATTTGTAAGAACCGATGATTCATTATTTGGTTTAATGTCTAAAAGCTTGGATATATTGCAAAAAATGAGGAGATATTGTTGATGATGGAAGCTTCCAGCATATAAAATGTTTAATTTTATTTTTATTCTAGAGGTGGAATTGATTTAAGAGTTAAATTAGAATGTATGATCGATTTATTTGTAAAGGTTGGAAATTCTTTAGAAGAATAATGATGGACTAACATGTGTTGTTTATGCTAAGTGTTGGAATGAGTTGTGAATATTAATTTGAAGGTTCTTGTGAATGTTCATGAATTGTTCTGCATAATGCCCTAAGAAATGGAAGTCAACTTTCGAAGGTTGTTGATAATGAATTTGATATTGGTGAAGTTAATGTTGGTAATTTGGGAATATTGGAACTTTGTTGAGGAATTTGGGTTTGACTTAAGTGCATAAAAAATGTCAATAACTATAGAATTGTGTAAGTGTCTACTTGATGGTATGTAAGCCTTGTAGGCATATTGAAAATCTTGAATTCTAGACTTGGTTGATTCCTTGGCATGCATAGATGAATGTAATGACATGAATATATTTGCATTCTCAGTGTGGCATTAGTATATGTAATTTGTCGGATTGCCAATCATTTGCTTATAGGTGAGTTGAACTCGTATTTTAGCAATTGAGGCTGGTAATGACATGTGCATTATTGAGGATCTCTGGTGGATGTTTTTTGAACAAATTGTGAGAGATTGTAAAGGTGATATCAAGTTAGAGAAGAATGTAAGTGTGATAGCATTTTCATGTCTTTATGGAAGACTTAGGTATTATGCTTGAATTATCCTTGGACTTACTATTATATTTTGGAGAGGTTTAATGAGTTGTTTAAGAGGTGAAGCTAGAACGATCATAAGAATGGATTAGGTTTTAATTAGGTCAAAAGTCATGCTTATTTTGATGAATTCTATTATATTTTCAAAGATATGTGCGATGTATTCCAAATGTATGATTAGTGTCCTCTTTTGACACGATTGGTATTTACTTTGGAAAAATGGTTATGAAACCCCTTTACTCATATGATCATGTTCTTGGTATTTTGAATATGTTTTTACTTGTATCCGTGGAATTGAATGATTTGTCGAATACGGTTGATTTTGCAAAACATGGTTAATGTGGGACATTGAACCATGGATTTTATTGGCTAGAATTTTAAATGTAGAAAAAACTTGGCTTGAAATATTCCTGCCTATAACTATGTATATATATTAGATGTAGTTTCGATGATGATGACCGGGGGCCTTAGCCCCATCATATTTGTACTTTTGACATTTATGGATACGGAAATGGCTTTCATTCCTAGTATAGGGATGTTGTCATGGATCTAGACTTTATGTTGTTTTATGCATTTATTGTATTATTGACCACCGAAAGATCTTGATGGTGACGGGGTGTAGCCCATCCTGGGGCAATGGACGGTTTTCATGGCCAGGCTATAGAGGTGGCGTGGAAGACCCAGATTTATTTGTCTACTTCAAGTGGCATATAGAGCCCTGATTAGATGTATAGAGGGACCCCTGAGTCACCACACGAGGTCTCAGTGGGCTAATATCAATGGTTTGAAGACCTTGACTGCTCTCAACTTAGTAGCGACGGCAACTAATATCGGAGAGGTTTTTCAGGCTAGTGTTTTAAGAACGGCTTTGCATTTTAGTTCTTTCAAAACCACGATATCTTGGATTGGATTCTTAAATTGTGAACTCTTTTGTTTCGTCTCTTTAAATATCCAAGATATGCTAACTTATATTTTTGTAAAGCATGTTTTCATGCAAAAGAAACTTTGAGATCTGATCTCTTTTACACTCCTTGGAAAATTGATTTAATGATGAGTTGCTATGAGTTTTAAGTTTTAAACCTTTTAAACTTCATATTATACCTTTTTATGATTTATGAATTTTAAAACCTTCATTTGAGCAAATTGAGTCTTTTATGCTCCTTGTGAATTCCATATACATAAATATATGTATATTGATATATATATATATGATGAAATGTTTAAAGGCTATATATATATATATATACTTGCAAAGTTTTAGCTATTCGAATTTAAATGGTTTGATTTTATATTCTCTTAGAATTGAGCTAACCCATTCACTTAGTGACTTTAGTTACTCACCCTTTCCTTCTTTCCATGCTGTAGTGCTTAGGGGTGCGGCGAAACGAAGTGCTTGGCAATTGCTTTCCTCCTTTACTTTCATTTGAAGGTTTGTGGTTATTCTTTCTTGATCATGATTGCATTTTATAAGGAACATGGATCCACTAGTACCTTTAGGTTCTAAAAACATGTATGCCTTGTACATTTGTTATCTTTGAAGATCTTGGTGGTATTTGTGCTTTGTATGTCTCTTAGAACCTTATCATCATGTTTATGGAAGTTTTGCTTCCTCTGTGTTTTCATCATGTTCCATACTCTGTATGTTTTTCCATTATGACTTTTTGTTTAGTGTTGTTCTAATACAGGAAAATTGTTAGCCTTGCGGTGACTCGAGAATTGAGTGGTGCGTGTCCCTCCTTGGGTTGTCGCGTATCGGTCTTGCAGGATGGGGCATGACAATAAAACATGTGCATACTTGAGCATATATTAGGTCTAGGATCGCTTAAGTACTTACCAAGCACACTAAGCACAATAGCAATAACAAGATATGTGCATACTTGAGCATACATCAAGCTGCAAATAATAGAAGCTTAAGGGACAATTTTCATCGAATCTCTCTCAACATCACTCTTAGGACATTGAGCTTTGGAGTACTTGTCACTCTTCACAAATGAAATTTTTCTAAAATAACAATACTAAATGTTAAACCTCTTCAAGATATGAACAATATAGGTTCTTTGAGATAATATGTAAATATTGTTAGCCTTGTTATGGAAAAGATATATGCCTAAAGCATATAGTGCCTCACCAAGTTCATATCAAAGTGGCCAAACAACATTTATTTCATCTCAAACAATAGATTAGTGTTATTAGTAGTAAGCAAGATGTCACCAACATATAATATTAGGAATATGTACTTTCTCCCACTGAGCTTTATGTCAATCTTGCTTAATCCTGAATATCCATTTGCAACCAATGAGTCTACAGCCATTTGTTAACTCTACCGAGCCCCACACTTTATTTTGTGATATAAAGCTCATCTCATCATTCATTGCATCCATCCAATGATTGGACTGAAAACTAGATATGACTTCTATATAAATATCTCAAGCTATAACTAGTCATTTATGTTAGAACACAATATAATATCTGTTAGTTGATTATGTGTTACATATCACAATAATATCCATAATTAATATTATGAATAATCCTATTAATAATTCTAAATAATTGAATAATACTAATCCATAAATTATTCAAAAGTACCCTAATTGGATAGCATTAATCAATTATTAAAAAACAATGAAGATTATTATAACTAGGAATATTAATTATAACTAAAACACACAACGCGAGCACGCGCGCACACACGCTATATATATATATATATACCAAGAAACCAATAAAATGCAAAGCAACTCACACTGAATAAAATTATATCCGATAGAGATAAAATATTATACAGGTTAATATCACACTTTATATAGAATAACAATAATAGATATCATAATTAAACAAGACATGCAATCTATGATAATGGGTTTAAGCATCATAATGATACAACAAATGATAAGATATTCTGCCTCCCACTAACCCTAAACATCAAAGGACTTAACTACATTTGTAAACAAGTTGACCTCGAAACATCAAAGTTATTTGATATATATGCAAACAAAATTTAACCAACCACAAACAAATGATTCATATGGGCAACAAACAAAAGTCCTATAACTAAATTTTTTTATTTATCATAATTCCTTTTATGGCTCACAAAACACGACAATAAAAACATATAAAATAACAATGCACATGTGATAGCATATCAACAACGAAATTTTTTATACCAATAATGTCACTCCCCGACCCTGGCCGGGCAAGTGGCAATCGCCACGATAACAAGGAGTGGACCCTACAACGTCCCACCTCCTAGTCACCATAAGGCTAAAAAACAAACCTGCTAATACAGTTCACTAAAGAAGGAGACAATAACAACAACAAAACCAGCTAGGGTTCCAAATACAACCAGAAAGTACAAATATAGAAACAGTACACAAAAGTCAAGTCTAGTGGATCCATAAAGTTTACATGCACTCTTCAAACTAACCTAGACAAGGAGAAAAGGTAGGTCACTCTACTGCTTGCCCAGCACAACCCAGTCCAACATCGCAATCTGAGAAAAAAGAAAAGAGAGTGGTGAGTAACAGGAGTTACCCAGTGAGTGGTGACAGCATAGAAATAACATAGTAATAAAGAATTTCAAATAGTAATTACCACAATAATAATATAAACAGGTAGCTCCAAGTATTCAACAGATTAACAGTTAACACAATGATTTATAAATAGTAGCGGTAAGTAACATTTTCCAACACATTGAGCACCGCTCAAAATATAGGCTGACCTCAAGCAATTCCCGAGCTAATTGTGACCACGGCTAGATACAGGACCACCAAGGTGTTTTAAGACTTTTTAAATTCAAAGTATTGCCTTCCTTAGTGTTGGCCACTAAGATCCCCATGTGGTGACCCCGGGTTTCTCATATAAAAAAATCCCGTCAACGGTTCCACGCACCTCTTGACCAAGGTAAACTCAGGGTTAATCACGCCGCCTCCCATCAGGCCGGACCTTGGGACCCTCACTGCAGTGTCAGACTAAGGTCCATAGTTACCATCAAAACCAAATGCAACAATTTAATTCTTTCCAATTCCAACTCAAGGAATCCACCATACGATGTTTGAATACGAAAATGCACATCAAACCATATTCCTTTTGCATGTAAATACATATACATGTAAACATGCTTCTTTCAAGATAAATACGTATAAGTATTCTAGGTTTAACCATTTCAAATAAGTCCATGCTCAAAATATACATATATCAATGGAATCTGATTTATCATCAAATTTAAGCTACAAAACACGTAATGAAATACTATAATACTCTTATTCAATGTCTAAATAACCGGACCGGTTGTCGACCCGGTTAGGCAACCAGTTCCAGTCCAACCGGTTAAACCGGGTTCAACCAGATTTAATTTTTTCAAATAATTAAATATTTAAAAATTAAAAAATAAGGAAAAAATAATAAAAAAGATACAAAATTACATATTCTTTTTTTAGGTGTTTAAAAAATACAAACCGAACCGTTCAAATGTTTAGTTTAACACTTTAACTTTAATGATTTAATTATAGATTAGTGTAAAATTATAAGTTAATCATAATAAATTAATGATAATAAATCATAATATATTAATATCTTTAGGCATCTTGCTTTTTACTTTTTTTGACTTTTTTACCTTTTTCAAATTTGGACTGGATTAATGAGTTTACTAGCTTTATTTAAGTTTTTAATTATTAAATAAATAAACCAATTAAATAATTTAAATTAATAAATTAGCCGGTCCGGTCTAACCGGTTCACCGGTTGAATCGTATGAACTGATCGGTCCAGTTCTTTAGTGTTTTATATAACTAATCGTACCGGTTTACCGACCGGTTCCCTGTTGAACCGATTGAATTGACTAGTCAGGTCCGGTTTTTAAATCATTGCTCTTATTAAATCTATGTAATTACGAATTTGACCACTCACAGAACCAGTCGTCTCACTTTGAGACGAGCTCACTGGTCAGCAATTTCCTTCCCCTTGAAGGACACTTCGCCACCTAGAATCAAGTAGGGAATCCAAGAACCAACGAACACAAGAATGCAAACTAAAATGCGTACGAATGCAATGTTACATGTAGAACATGTAACTCTAGGGTTTTAGGGGGAAACGACGTCATTTTGGACCCAAACGACATCAAACTGGAATAAACCTACTTCCAATGAATTCCAAGTAAGAAGGGCTTCGATTTGGACCAAAAAATACAAAAAAAAAATGTTAAAAATTTTAGGTGCTACAGTAAATTCGGGATTACTATAGTAACCAAGAAATTGCTATAGTAAACATGTCCCTTAAACACTGGTTTGTTGTCGATTTGCACCACCAAATCACAAAAGTTTTTCACAAGCATTCACACAAATGAATAACAACAACACTGGCTTCAATTTGAGCCTAAAAACAACCCAATCCATGGGGTATTTCTAGGTTTTCCAAAGTTTTCAAAAACAATTAAATATGAGGAAAATACAAAAGAAAAACTTTGGATCGAAGCCTTACCAAGCTCAAGAGGATGAGAGGAAGAGAGTGAAAGCTTTGATTCGTCAGAAAAGCTCATCGGTGAATTTTTTTTTTCCCCAAAGATTGGGTGCTCGGCCGAATGGAAGAAGAAAGAAAGAATGAGAGAAAGAAGCCAGCCACATTGCTCTTATCCTTTCATTTCTGTTTTTTTAAGAAAAAAAGAAATGACCAAAATGCCCTTCTGATAGAAAATAAAAAGAAATGTGTCCAAAAGACTGATTTTCCCCTGATTTTCGGTTGGTTTTTACACACAACCTACTGTGCGATCATACAAGGAGGCCACTAGTGTGAAATGACCTTTTTACCCCTAATGCTTGCACAAGAATCTAAAAATGCCTAAGGTGGAAAATCAGGACAGTGTACCACAGATAGGTATACGAAAACACAATTGACATCAATCCAAAACAAATAGTGCATTGCAACCTCAGCAAAATTACATTGATATTAACACACCAATATGGTACAATTATCACTAATGCAACAATAAATGTCAAACATATCAGCTTTAGATAGAATATTAACCAAATTTAAACAAAACTTTGTATAATTGTGTGTATAATAGACAAGATCACAATTACATAAAATAATAATACAATAGTGCAAACATGAGCATGTACATGGGTGTATATCTTACACTTTCAATATGTAGATAACCTTATTTATAGGCATGTGTGAGACCATGTAGTATTAGACAAGTCTAATTTCATAATCATTAAATTCAATATTAGAGATTTAACCCATTGTTTATGATTTGTTCTATTAAGAATTGTAATGGCAAAGAATTGATTATTGCTCAAAGTTGAAGAAGAACCACATGAGCAACATTAATGTGCATGTAAAACAAGAACATAAAATTTGTCCTTTCTTCAACTTCCTTAAATGATATACAAATGTGATCTTCAAATGCTAGAGTCCATATATAATCAAAAATTGAACTCATTCACATATTTGAAGTTTTGATTGTTTGTAATTCTTTTATGATAATTAAGTTGAAAAATAGCAATGGATATTTTATTTTTATCTTTATAATAATTTGATTGATTAAATAAGAATGAAAAATACAGGTTTTATGGTTTTTATTAAGATTTTTTCATTAATTTTTTTTAGAAGTTTTTAATTTATAAATTTTTTTGTTAAAAAAATAATATTGGGCTTGCACGGCACGAGCCTACCCAGAGTGAGTCTTATTTCATGCTAGGCTGACCCATGAGATTCGGCGGGTCGTGCCGATCCGAGCACGCACAGAGTTCGGGTCACAGCGGGCCCATGCCGTGCTAGGCCAGGTTGGGCCACTTGACACCTGTGCTACCTTCTCTAAATCCTCAGTTCATCTTTGACAGGTTTTCAACTAGTTGTTAACCATGTGGCCAAGCAAGCTTTTGGTAAACTCTTGACCATACCTCTGCAGAAGCTCTTGACTAGTACTTGACCAAAAATTAGGCTCCAACCAATAAGCCAAAATTTATAAGACTTGAGTTTTAAGCTTTTGGGTTAACGATTTAGAATTATGCCTATAATATTAGAGATGTTATTTTTTTATTCCTTCACTAGCATTTTCTCAAATTATAAATTTCTAATCATGATTGGAAAGTTGACAATATGACCAAAACCAAAGAGCTATTTTATGACATAACTAATTTTTTTGGGAGTTTTTTATCCCATTACTTTTATAACTATTAAGTAGTTCATGAAAATAACATTTTAAAAACAATTTGAAAAAATTAAATTTTTTTATTTAATCTATGATGTTTGACTATTAATTATTACTTCTTGTTTGCTTGATTTTTATAATAAAACCATGGTGCTTGATCATTCGTGATAATGTATTCTTTATGAAATATATAATACAGCAAATAATTTCTATAGTTGTAAGTGAACACAAATTTACTTAGTAATATTGATAGTATTTCACAAACAAGACGTAAATTTATTGCTCATGTTGTTAATTTGATTAGAAAAAATTTGCTAGTGTCTTATTCTTCTTTTTCTTCAAATACTATTACTTCTAATTCTTCATATGAATTAAATATGTAATTTAAGCAAATAACTTCATAGTATAACGATATTCAATGAACTTGTGTTTCAATAATCCAAAGCTTCAATGCTTAAGGCTTCACAGCTCATATTCAAAGAAAAAGTATTCT
Source organism: Dioscorea cayenensis subsp. rotundata (assembly GCF_009730915.1). Taxonomy (NCBI): domain Eukaryota; kingdom Viridiplantae; phylum Streptophyta; class Magnoliopsida; order Dioscoreales; family Dioscoreaceae; genus Dioscorea; species Dioscorea cayenensis. The sequence continues at coordinate 19,042,002 of NC_052489.1, forward strand.
TAAAAAAGGTACCTTCTTGGTTATCACCAGAGTTTGGTGCAATTACCGAAGTCGGCTCCTAACCCTTTTTGACTTGGCAGCGCTTGCATTCTTTAGTTGGTGTGCTTAAAATTCCAAAGTAGATCCACTAGCTATCTGCTTACCCTTTCCATATTTCATAGTGGGAAAAGTAAAGGATGAAAGTGTGGTGATTCCTTTTTTTTTTTCTTTTTTTCTAGTTATTTTTACAGGCAGCAGTGGGGCATACTTCTAGAAAAAAAAATAAAATAAAATAATGCTTCCTGAAATGATATGATAAATAAACCCTCCACTAGGTCTCCACTTCATTGATGTAGAGTTTAGGGACAATCCATATTAGTAGTGTTTGGGCTCTAAACCTTAGAAAGTCTACAATTGTTTGGACCTACGTTTGTAACTTGGGCCATGTCAAGTTGTTTCAATTCATTCCGAATAAATTTAGGCACCATCTTTCCAATAGGAGATTAGTAGTTTATTTTTCTCGATACAGAAAAATTGATAATTCAGATCTCTTCCAATACTGTCAAGTGTGACTTGTTAACTTTATTAAAAAAAATTGAAACAAAATTAATTCAAGTTTAGATCCATCTTTATCAGAGTTTAGTTGAGTTTGTGTTTGATAATAGTTTAATTCCTATTCTAATTATGATTAAGATGGTACAATTAACCAAATAGTTCTATATTGGATATTAGAAAAAAAATAAAAATCTCGTACTTAAATGATTAGGATCTTAACATTGTTAGAGGTCCATGTATATTGGGCCCATCTTTGGTAACAAAATATTTTTATTTAGTTCAGTACCACATTACTTATTTGCAAGGTTTTCATCCACCTTATATATATGCCACTATTCATTAGTCTTCAATTTTGGTTTTGTAGTTATTCTCCCTTACGCGCAGGCGCAGGGCTTTATTAACTATAATTTCTAAAAGATTTTATAAGACAAAAATGTGTTCTCGGTACGATCCATTTAAATTATTGGTTTGAATTTTTATTTAATAAATTATTTTAAAATATTTTTTTATTAAAGTAGACAAGTTCATATATTTTAAGCATGTGTATATATATATATATAAAAAGTGGTGGATCTACAGATTTTGTATAGTGGAATCCATATATAAAATATAAATTTACACTATAAATACTAAAATAATAAATTTAAATTTTGTATAACTATTTTTATGAATTTTTAAAATAATATATAATTATATGCTATTAATACTAATAATAAACACATCTTTTCAATTTAACTCCATGAGTTGTATACTCTATTAAAAGACTTATTCTTTAAAAGTTTATGAAAAAGGTTGTGTTTAACTTTTATATATATATATTTTTTATAATTTTTTTTTAAAAAAAAAGGTCCAAGAACCCCACAATCTTTTATGTAGATCTGCCTATGCATATATACTAAATATCATCTGCGGATGTCTACAAATGTTCGCAAATAATGAAATATAAGAGGAAAGTTTGGTGGGTTGAGATTTAAAGAAAGAGATGGCCGTAGGGGATATGATGGAGCTTATATATATTAACATGGTTTATTAAAATTATATATAAAAAAAATAATATCTTGAATTAACATGAATATTTTTACGGTTTAGAGACAAAAAATAAACATTACCTCATTCATGCTTTAATTATAATTATATAAAATAGCTAGCAGTCTATTTTACACATATTTATATAAATCAGCTGTGGTTGGATTATTTAAACGTAATACTAAAATAATATAAATGAAAAAAAAATTCTGTCTAATATGGATAAATTACAGATCGTATTAAGCAAAGAGTGAAATGAAATATAAATTCTACAGTACATATGGTATACACACGCGGTAATATTTATAGGATTGAGAATAATACATTTGGAGTTAATAAGTAAGTAAATAAATAAATAAATAGTACGTGCTTCCACGCTTCCAAAAAAACAGGAAGCCAATAATGGTGTTCACAACTCACAGAGTCACATGCATCAATTGGCATTCATGAAATCAAAATATATATATATATATATATATATACATTCAATGCTTTATTAATGCTCTCTGAATTGTTCAAGAGAGGAAAAACTAACTCCTCATCAGAGAATTTAATTCAAAATAAATAGAGTTGCAAGTACTCTGAAATATGTCTACAAATACATGAATTTCCTAAATTATTTTTTTTTACTTCTATTCATACTACAAATAAGATCACAAATTGTAACTCATGGCAAATTATATCAATTCATTTTTTTAAAACTCTAAAATAATCATACTATAATGCAGTATTTCCAATAAAATAAAATAGTATTTTAATATGTAAATATTTATAACTAATGATATTCATATTTCTCATGTTCATCTTAATTAAGTTTATATTATTATATAGAGATTGGCATGATTTATAACTTGATTTATATGCATACATATCTTATAAATAAATTGTATGTTATGCATGTGATCCTTATTTGGAAGCAAGCTTGAATGATATGTTTTTTTTTTTTACAAACATAAAACCTAGTGATTTGAAGTTCTATATATAGACATGCTACCACTTCACCCTAACACAAGAACTTCAACACCTAACAAAGAAAATAAATAAAAAGGCATCCAAAAAAGCAAAGAATTCAACACCACACTTCTCATTTCATTGAGACACACCATGTGTTGTATCATCCAACATCTTTATCACATCCCACATGAACATGTGAGAGTGCCAAAGTATTCTAATTAAAATCAATTTCACATTCAAAATCTAATTTGATGATGCAACAACATTCCAAACACATTGTCCTAATTAAATATATATGGGTTGAAGTTAGCATCTAAATTCAAAGTTACATGAGTAACATACTAAACAAATTATTAACTCTTATATAAATTTAATTAATTTATGTTTCTAACTGTATGATATTTTTTAATAATATATAAAGTGTTGTAAACAATGTACAGTTATAACTTGGAGCAGAGACGAAATTTAATCAGAACTTTGAACAGTGAAAACACTGTCTTCTAAAGTCATATTGCTATTTGTCTTAGAGCAATAGGGTTCATATAAAACACACAACAAAAGCAACAATTCATTGGTTTCAATATCTAGCTAGGGTCTATTATATATGAATATTTTCTTTTTCACATGTTACTGGACCAAAAAACTAAATAAACTCAATTCAAAAACATTATTTTTATAAATTTTTTACTAAATAATTTTCTGTCCATCTCTTCCTCTTCTATGATTCTCCATTTGAAAAATGACTATTTTTTTAATAGAACATCTAAATTATGTAAAGTGTTATACCTATATCATCTTAATCAATTTTTTAATTTTAGTAATTAATAGATAGCACTCTCAGTCTATTTGTGATAAATTTATTTTTTAATTAGTTTTTTTTTTTAATAACATCTAACATTCATTTCATCCTTGTCATATAGAGAGGTTGATATATATAATTTTTTTTTCTCTCACCTTCACATGTGTGGGACTATTGCAATACACATCAAGACAAAATCTTCAATTTGGAAATAAATGGAAATCTCACACTTTAGCATTAAAAATAGTGGAAATTGCCAAAAACACCTTGTAAGTTTGCAATATTGTCAAAAACACGATTAGTTTTCTGACTCCTCAAAAACCCCTTCCTTTTGAATCTGATGATTTTTTTAAACCCCCAAACATCTAATAGTGATTGATAGAGTTAATTTGGAATTTTTTTGAATGAAATTGTCACTTGCATGGGAAGTTATGGCGAGTGTGCGAGGGGTTTGACTATAATGCCCTTGGAGTCTGATGAGTTTCTATTTGAAAATGAACCTTCATTTAAAATATGAGGTATGAGGTTACGTTTAAAAATGACTTTTCTGTTTAAAAAAATGAGTTTTCTATTTAAAAAAATGAGTTTTTTTGTTTAAAAAAATTGAGTTTTTGTTTAAGAAATGAGTTTTTCTGTTTAAGAAAAGAGGTTTCGTTTAAAAAAATGAGGTCTGTTTAAGAAATGAGTTTTTTTGTTTAAGAAATGAGGGTTTTGTTTAAAAAAATGAGGTCTCTGTTTAAGAAATGAGTTTTTTGTGGTGTATTTATCACTCCCAAAATCTCTTTATTACTGATTGGATTTGGGCCAGGTGAGGACAAAGCATGCGGCTCACTGATCGCGATCGCGTTGCATGAAAAATGGGATTTCATGTTCGAGAGAAAAGGTCTGACCTTTCGATGCCTTAGCTCGACGACGAGGGAGCGTCACGGTCTTCCCAGGGTCGACGGCGAAGAAGATGAAAGAGATGAGGGTCGACGGCGGGGAAGGCGATGAAGGCGAAGGCGAAGCGGCGAGATCGAACCCTCGTCGGTGCCGCTTCCTCCCGCCGTTCTGTCGCGGGACTTAGGCGCCCATGGATCCGAAACCCGGAATGATCCCTAACCCTAACCCTATTGCTTATCCAGTATTGCGGTCTCCGCGATCGAGAATGGTTCGGATTCGAGTTCGGTCCCGTCTTATCCGAAGCGTCGCGGCGAAGACCTCACCACTCACGGCCGAGGAGCGTCGCCCAGCCGGATCGCCAGCGCAGATAAAGATTTCTCCTTTAAGACCCCATACTGAGCGAGGCCGCTCGAGATCGCTCGCCCGGATCTGGAGCTCGGCGCTCAGCGTTAGCGAGATCGGGCCCGACGATGAGATACTCGATGTCCCTACTCGATGAGGGTCTCGTTTAAAAAAATAAAGCTCTCGTTTAAGAAATGAGGTTCTCGTTTTAAGAAATGAGTTCTCTGTTTATATGATTGTTTGTCTTTGTTTAACTCTCGATGTTTACGTTTAATATATTGCGTTTACGTTTAAAAAAAGTGCTTAAATATCGTTGTTTCTATTTAAATATGTACGAGTGCAGACCTTTTCGATGCCTTGGCTCGACGACGAGGAAGCGTCGCGGTCTTCCCAGGGTCGACGGCGAAGAAGATGAAAAGAGATGAGGTCGACGACGGGGGAAAGGCGATGAAGATGAAGAGCGAAGGCGGCAGATCGAACCTCCATCGGCACCGCTTTCCTTCCTCCGTTCCGTCGCTGAGCTTAGGCGCCATGGATCGAAACCCCGGAATGATCCCTAACCCTAACCCTATTGCTATCCATGTTGCGGTCTCCGCGATCGAGAATGGTTCGGATTCGAGTTCGACCCGCGTCTTATCCAGACGTCGCCCGCGAAGACCTCACCACTCCGAGCCGGAGGAGCGTCGCCGACCCAGGATCGCCCAGCCAGATAAAGATTTCTCCTTTAAGACCCCGCGCGGCGTACGCAGCCGAGATCGCTTGCGGATCCGGAGCTCGGCACTCAGCGTTCACGCGAGATCGGCTGACGATGAGATACTCGATGTCCCCTACTCGATGAGGGTTTCTGTTTAAAAAAATGAGGTGCTTTGTTTAAAAAAATAAGCTCTCTGTTTAAGAAATGAGTTCTACGTTTATATCTTTGTTTGTCTTTTGTTTAATATCGATGTTTACGTTTAATATATTGCGTTTACGTTTAAAAAAAGTGCTTAAATATCGTTGTTTCTATTTAAATATGTACAGTGGCCAAGATTAATTGGTTTTATATCCAGGGATTAATTTATCATGTAAATATTTGTTTTTCTGTTTAAATATTAATGTTTTTTTTAAAAAATGAGTTTTATGTTTAAAAAAATGAGGTTTCTGTTTAAGAAATGAGTTTTCTGTTTAAGAAATGAGGTTTCTGTTTAAGAAATGAAGCTACTGTTTAAGAAATGAGTTCATGTTTAAAAAAATGAAATTTCTCTGTTTAAGAAATGAGTACGATGCAAAAAGGAATGCGAAAAGAATGAAAAATGTATGCAAAAAGGTTTAAAAAGCTGATGATGGAATTTCATGTCATGCAGGGGTAAAAAGGAAGTGAAAACAATAAAGGAAGGGTTATACGAGGGTATGCAAAACTCACGAGTTTGTTTGGGAAGTTTTGAAATTATCGAGGGGTAAACAGTAATTTTCCCTTAAAAATATAATGGAAAAATACAAAACATAGCAATCACATCCCACAAACCAAACAGGGGAAGTGAGTAACAAGAGCAATTGGAACACACCAAACAAAAGCTCTCTCTCCTTTCCTTTAGAAGAGGGCTACAGGGATATCACCCGCAAACAAACAAACAACATTTACATAAAAATAAGAACAAAAACACTCTAACAATTAAGAAAGAAAATTAAGAAGAAGATTAACTAACAAGTAAAATTAATTTTAAGGAGAGAAATTAAGTTTGGAAGTGTAAGTGGCTTTGGGAGACCAATTCCTTGGAATAACATCTCTGGCAGAGAGTGTCCTTTGTGTTGACAAAGTAGTGAGCTTTACTGAGAAGGGACCCTTCAATGGACCTCCAATAATGCACCAGCTTGCTCCCCATACATGCTTCATTTCTACCCACTCAACTGCATTATACTGCAATCACATAATAGTTCCCACACACAAGACCAAACCAAACCAGTCAGTAAAGTTAAAGCTTCCAACTAACTTTATATGTGTTTAGTTATTTATGGCCACCTATTTGTTTATTTTTATGTTTATTGGGTGTAAATAAAAAGGAGAACACACTCCATGATCATGTTTATTTAGGGGTGCATGACTCAAAGGAGTTCTTTGACCTCCTTTTTCTTTTAATCAAGTGTTTATTTATGCATAGATTATAAGTTATATTTATGTTATCATGAAAATAGAAAGTGCTTACCTATTAAAGAGATTAGTCAAATATAAACGGTGAAAATAAAAAAAATTACTTTTTTTTTATAATGTAAATAATTTACCAACACTAGTGAATGTTGGATTAGCCTAACGGTAAAGGCATTTATTCCCATGTGAGGAGCTCCCATGTGAGGGTCCGGAGGTTTAATTCTCACTCAAACGTATAGTGAGCAAGGTTCTTATGTACAAGCAGTGTAGGGTTTCCTTGTGCATAGTGGTGAGGGTACTTAATGTATTCAAAATATAAACACACATGTTTTTTATAATGACTTACCACCTTTTATATATAAATTATCAACCCTCAATAAACCTGGAAGAAAAATTACTAATTTTTTTATTCATATTTAAAAATATATATATTTGTAGGGTAATTATTAAGCACAAACTTTCTAATTGCATATAAATAACTTTGATATGAACTATATAAAAATATAAGTTAGGGGAATAATAATTCCCCACTTCACAATTAAAATAATAAAGCCATTATTAGTGTAATGCAAAGGAGAATCTTGAAAGTGGGCAATATACCTATCATGCATAGGTCCAAAAGAATAATTTAAAACGCTAAAAAAAAAAGAAGGGTTACTTAAGTAAAGAAGACAAAAGTGTTACTTGTTCTTTTGAAAGTGGCCAACATTAGAGATTTAACTAACTTGAGATCACAATTATGAAGTGGCCAACACCAATCTTTGAATAATCTCTCACACGTGAGTGTGATCTTGATCTAATCTCACAATCTAAAAGATGGAAATTTTCATGGTATTTTAATGGATGATTGAAAAGAATATCATGATAAAAAAGAAGAAAAGAAAAACATGCATGCAAGGACCAGTACTAATCTTAAAGTAATAAAAATAAAAAAGATATAAAAGTACTTGTTTGATGTGCATGGATCCAATGTCTCCATCTCCATCCTCAAACTCCACCAAAAGAGAAAGCCAATAATCTGTTGATCCTTCATTCACATGGAATGCAATGTTCTTTCCTGGATACTTGCATGGAGTCCTGTTAATAATATAAAAAAAAAACATATATGATTATAATTTGGATTATTTTTATAATTAAGTGACAAGTGTTGTTGGAATTGGAAGTTGGAAATGGTCTAAAAGAGAAAAGAAGAAAGGTGTGTGCATGATGAACAAAAGAGCCAAGGAAACAGTCAAAGAAAACAAAGACAGTAACAGTAACAGAGATCAGAATGAAGAAAGCCATTCTAGTACTCATTGACCTTTTTACTATATTATTCTACAGTTACTTTGAAAGAACTAAACAAATCAGTCAATACACAGTAATTTAGAGACAAAATAGAGACAAGAATCTTAAGGAATGAGAACCTTCAATGGCAGATAAAAATTTTCTAAGTAGTTATCATCTTGTTTGCACTCTCTCCTCAAAATCAAATATCAAACAATAAAAAAAAACTTTAAAAATACTCACTTCCCAATGTTCATTTTTTATTTTTATTTTTTAAAAATTATATAAAAATATGAACAAATCACATGTCAAAATAGATGCTATCTTTTCAAGTATGAAACAGTTAAAATTTTGCCCTCGTTTACTTTCAGAATGATCCATCCATTGTGTGTTTTATTTATTATTAACTTTTTACAACAAATTTTATTATCATTTACTCAAAATTTTACAATATACATATATAATTTCAACAATAAAAAAAATATTTTAATTATAAATCAAAATAAATATAAATACAAACCAAACATATTATCTAAACCCGACATCAAATTACTAAAATTTACCTCCTGAAAAAGACGGGGATCTCGCCGCGGTTGCGAAGCTGAGGGCCAAGTCCGGCAACGGCCATACGACTGAAAGCAGCACCACTGAGATCAAAATGAAGACGACCATTGGCACAGTAGCCGCCGGGGCACTCGTCGGTGACGATGACGGTGACCGGCCGGCGAGAACAAATGGAGGGGTCACCGCACTTAACTTTGTAGCAAGCGCCACACCCTTCGCCGTTCATGAACAACACCGGGCTCACCGCCCCCACCCGCGCGCGCAACGGCTTCACGTCCACCAGCGTTCCATAACCACACGCTCCTCCTGCGACGTGTCATGTGTGGTGCGTCATAAACTTCATTTTTAGTCCTTAAAACTTTACTTTTATCCCATCTAACTCCTCCTCCTCCTCCTCCTTCGTATTCTAAATTTTTGGCTATGTGTGAACTGACAGCACATGCAGCAAAACCCAAAATCACGTGCAGGAAACGCCTATAATAGTTTGACACGTGTGAACCACATTCTGGACCCACAGGGAATTTTACAACGGCTACAACAACGGCTACGGAATACTCTACCAAAGTAAAAAATAAAAATAAAAATAAAAATAAAAATTAGAAATAAAAAAGGGATGGGAGCACCACCCGTGAGCTTACCGTCACTGCCGTCACCGTCGGGGCTGCCGTACCACGTTGCAGTGGCAGAGTGCCAATGTGGGTCGGCGAGCGAGTGCGCTGCTCGGCCAAGCTCAAAGTGAAGCAAGAAGAAGAAGAAGATGGTGAAGAAGAAGTTATTAGTAGTGAGAATGGTGGGCATTGTATGAGAAAAAGAAAAGGACATTGGGAAGTGAGCCTTCTCTTTTGGACTAGGAGGGTTCATGGGAAAACAATGTGGCAGTGACTAGTGAGAGAGAGTGCGTGTTATATAGAATGAGAAAGAAGAGAAGGGGGCCGGGAAAGGAAAACAATGTGGATAGTGTTTGGTTTGGGTTTTGTTAGTTAATCAAACAGGTTGAGGGCAAAGAGTGAGGATGGGAGTGCAAGAGAGAGAGAGAGAGCGCATGTGCGAGGGGTTGAGGGTGTGAAATTACGGGAATGGGCTTGCCGACAGTTGCGTCTTCGTCTCCGGCTTTCTTGGCGGGTGACCGTTGCGGCTGCCGTTTTAGGTTTTTTTTTTTTATTAGGTCTTGTTTGTTCATTAGTCTATTTTTCGTGATTTGACGGTTTTGCCCTTGGGCTGTGTTGGGACCTTGTTTTTACCTGTTTTTGTTTTAGTCAGTGAGTGTTTATTTACTCACAGAGGGTAAGTAAATATTTTTTATTTTTTATTTTTTTTTAACAAATAAGAAACAAAGTGCTTCTCATTTAAAAAAAATTAGGGATGTAAACTGAGATAAAACTTAACTATAAACTCAATAAATATTAATACCCTCACTAGTGATTCTATTTTCGGTTCTTTCCGGCAGAAAGACCCTAATCGGCATACTTGATGCCAATAAATCATTGATGGGTAAGTAAATAACTCATAAAATAATTTCTGTAAATTATTATTTTTTAGTCAAGATATGTTTTTTTTACTGAAAATGAATTATTATATTTTTTATGTTGGTTTTTTTCACTCTCTATTATTATTAATTTAATGGTTTTTTTTCATATATTTTTGTTTTGAATAATAGACGACAAGCGCCCTTGGTTTTTCTATTTTCTTTTAAAAAAAACTAACGGTAATTTACGAATCTAAAATCAGTATGGTAAATAATTTAAAATTTTTAATTATAAAATACAGTATGAATAGAAGTAAAGTTTTTGGAGTTGGAGTCAAAAAGATGTGATTTCAATAATATACACCGGTAATTTTTTTCTTCTTATTTGTTTATTCAATGCTAATAGACCCCGGAATTTTTTTAGAGAAGGCTTGCATCTTTTTTGCACAATATGGTTAGATTTATAAAATTATGAAAAAAAAAAGGTTTTATAAAGATATATATCAATGAATATCCGGTGTGCTTAATGATTTTTTTTTTCTCTTAATATTAAGTTCCTTGTATAGAGTGTTCATATTATGTTAAAAAAATATGTTTTAATCTCAATTTATACACTGTGAGAACACAAACATATTATGACAATAATTCCACACCTGTGCATATTCTTGACATATAGCTTGTCCACATTTTATCAAAACAAAATCCTACTTTTTCAAAAATAAATAAACAAAAATTTTTCTGATATAATTTGCTTATAAAAGTATTTAAAAAAAAATATATTTTTTATATAAATTGTCTAATGATTTATGTGAATAAAAAAAAGAGATTTTGAATGATTGATGGATGATTTAATGAATAAATAATAAGATAAATTATTTCATATATTTGCTGTTAAAAAATAATGTGCTTGTTTATCAAAATCAACAAAGGATTTCAAGAATCCTATTCATGATTTGTCAAAGAATTGCTCCACTAGCAAATCATTAAATTATTATTTTTTAAATACTAAATAAGTTGATGCTTTAAATATAAAATTAAGTAATAATTGTTAAAGTTTGCTAAAAAAATGATATATTTTGGAAACCAAAACTAAATATAGCTTATTAAAATCCCATTTGCCAAAAAAAAACCTCTAATCGCTTAAATAAATAAGTTTAATAATTATTTTTAAAAGTTTTACACTAGTATACACATATGATTAATTAAAATTTTCAATTAAGTAATTTAGTAAAGAAATCGGTCTAACTCATAAATTTTTTAAACTCAATTTTATTAAAAATTGTGTAGTTTAAAAATCATATGGTTATAAGTTCCATATATTTTTTATTATTACTTTAATTTAAAAAAATATAGTTGAAACTGTTATTTTTCGCATAAATTCATTATTATTATTATTATTATTATTATTATTATTATTATTAGAAGAAGACATTTTGGGACCACTTGAATGTTGAGATAAGGTAATTTGTCATTTACATCCCCGCAAAAGTTCATAATTGCATATATATATATATATATACAAAAATAATTACAGTTATTTGTATAAAACATTTAAATTACGTTTTTTTTCTTAAATCGATATATTTTTTCTTATAGGTATAAATAATAATTAATCAATCCGATTAGAACTCAGTTTATTATTAATTTCTTGTTATAAAACTCATGTTGATATTCTTAAATATAAAATATTTGAAAATAAAAGACTTCAACGAACTTCCACTTGTTATAACTTAAAAAATTATATGTTTAAGCCAAAAATTCGATATATAAAATCACCATTCTCGCAACCAACAGCTGAAGCTTGTATAAATAAATAAATAAATATTTTTAATAGGTATATGAAATGACAAGTTTGTCCCTGATAATTCAATAAAATAACGAAAATGCCATTCAGAATTGATGATCTAGCGAAAATCATGGGCATGTCATATTTGACGTCGCGTGGGAAAGAACCAAAAGAGGTCTCTTTTGTGCTGACGTGTGCATGTGCCCTTTTAGATCCGAATCCGATAAGCATTGATTCTTTCTCTTTAACCCCTTGAAAAATTTGAAATTAATTGTAAGGGACAAATAAAAAGTGAGGAGAAATTTATGAAAAAGGGCTTAGTAGTGGGAACACTTTGATTCCTCCTGCTTTTAAAACATATATAATTTAATTTAATATTGTGAAGTTTGTTGATCTCTTGATTGGAAAAAAAAAACCTTTAGGAATAGCCGCTAAAAATTTTAAATTAGTCTTTTGTGCTAAGTATTTTCAAGAGTTATTAATTAATTATATAATTTTATAAGTGTTTTGTTATATATATACAATGACTAATGAGCTTATGTATGAGATTAAAACTATAAGTAAATTAGATAAAATTGATTGCATATTGCTACAAAAAAAAGTAACTGCTAATATAAATTTATAAGAATTATTTTTATTCACATATTCTACAAAGCGTCATATGGATCAATTCTTGATTATTTTGTTTTATTATTATTATTATTTTTTGGTAAGGTGAATGGAGTCAAAAGAGTAAAAAAGGGAGAAAAAAAAAAGTTTATACTTTGATAAATGTTTAGTTGATTTTTTGGCTATAGGGCATATAAGCAAATATTTTTTTTATAAGGTTATATAAATAATTATCCAATTTTTACAGCGGCATTAAAAATATATAGTGACTAGATTTTGGAATAATTTTAATAAAAAAAGAGAAAGAAATTTATGGAGTTATTGAATAGATCAAGATCTAACATGTTTGGACTATTGCAACTCAATGGACCATGTATTAAATGTTTTAAAAGAGGAAGAGCCTAATAAAAAAAATATCAGGCATTAAATTAAAATAATAATAACAATAAAATGATCAAATTGAAGGACAGTCACAAATGTAGTTAGGTAACACAAGACATACTCAACATGTCACAATGAGAATGAAATGTTGGATTTTATGTGTAAATAAATCTATATTCATTTTAATTAAATGGAAACTTATAATAATATTCTAAATTTGTTATCACATATATGTCTTCATGAAACTTTTTCATATTATTCTTATATGCTCTACCGACAATTTCGTTAATAATTAACATCGATTTTGTTTATTAATGTTAATGTTTATCAATGATCCTAATTTTCTAGATTTTTTCATTTTAAAAATACAATTTTTTTCATAAATGTGAAAATTTAGATCATATCTCGTTATTTCTATATATATTCTTCCTTAATACTGTTTTATTTTCGTGTGTATATATATATATATATAATTAATTAAGGTTTAATTACCAGATTGGTCCCTCTATTATAGTGAAAGTGCCATTTTAGTCCCCCTATTATTTTTTTGTCTTTTTGGAATCCCTCTATTTTACCATTTAGTGAAATGTAAGTCCCTCTTAGGAACCTTCTATGGACAAATGATATGAGAGGGAAGGACTTATATTTCACTAAATGATAAAATAGAGAGATCCCAGAAGGACAAAAAATAATAGGAAGACTGAAAGGGCACTTTCACTATAATAGAGGGACCAATCTGGTAATTAAACCATTAATTAAAGACTAACACACTGCTTTGCTAGTCAAATTCACTATTTATTTTTCTTATTAACTTTTTCCCATATAAAACCTTTGCAAAAGATTAGTTAAAATAGGGAGAAAATTGATTGCATACCATCATAAGCATTTTTATATACTTATAAATCTTTTTATTAAAATCCAATTTAAAAAAATATTTATTTGTAATTTTTAGTTTTTTTTAAAAAAATATTTATTTAAGTTATCGAGAAATTCATCCTTCACAATTTTTTAAGTTGATTTATAAGTAGGGATATGTAAGTAAATAGCCATGTTTTACTTGATTAGGTAAAACAATATGTTTTTATACAAGGATATAATGCAAATTATGTATTTTTGTGGTGTTATACAAACAAAAATACCTTAAATAAATGCTTCTATAAATTTTTAAATTTTTATTTTTAGATAAATAGATGACAAGTGCCCTCATTTAAGAAAAGACACAAACGTGCATAAATATAAAATTAACACTTCAATACACTTTCATGAATTTTAGGATTCTGATTCGGATCCTCTTCGAAATAAATACCTCCCACAAAAACCTAATGGCCGTGCTTGATAATATATATATACATGGCGAATTTTGTATTATCAGTGTTTATATATGTCTAAAAATGGTTGGATTTGTAATGGTAAACTAACACATGAAAACAATAAATTCCTAAAATCACTAAAACTTAAAATAATAATAATAATTATAAATAAATAAATAATCAAATGACCACACTAAATATAAATAGCTACAAAGCATGTCCATAAGTTCGCATTGAAAGGTGGAACCGTGGAACCGTGGAACTCATGCTCCATAGAAAGACATGAAGAATAGTTTGTTTGAAACTTTGAAGCATGGCTTTGACTTATAAAGAAACAATTCATTGTTTGTTTACTCTCCCCAACAATGTGATCAACTCTTGGAATTAATGCTTTCATACTTAAGTTCTTCATGGTGAACATTCTTATTAATGTAAATACTTTTAAATGAATAAATTTATAAGAAAGTTCAATTTAGTCAAACAAAGACGCACAACAAAATAAATAAAATAAAACATTTACTTTCAACCTCATTAAATTTACAACAATAAAATATTAAAAAGAAACAGGTACCCCTTGTCGTCACCTCAAAATTAATATAATTATATATATATATATATTATATAATTTTATATTTATATATTTAAATATTAATTAATTGTGCTGTGTTTTTGCCAACATGAATTGCCAGCCCTGGAACAAGAAAGAACAGCCTGACAGTAAAAGCATCCAAACATAAATATAGAATGCTATCTCTACTCTCTAGTCCATTAACAGTTAAACATGCAGAACATATGTGATGGAAACTGATCACAGAAACTAGCTTACTATGAAATTCTACTTCATCTTTGTATTCTACATCACATTGGCTTTGATACAACTGTTGGTGCTTAGTTCTTCTTGTTATAAAATGTAAAACCAAATATAGCAGTACCACAGCAAAATAAATAAGAATAATACTGAAAGATAAATGACATAAAGATATTACGTGAAAAACCCTTAAATAATTAGGATAAAAATCACGAACAAAAATAGAAGAATTTACTAAGTGGAAAATTTTTAAGAATTACAAACTCTCTAATAACAAGGAGAAAGCCATCACTGTAGGAGAATATACTAACTCTCTTAAAATATTTTCTCACACTTTTCTTCTCTCTCTAATTTCTCTCACACTCTCACTCATAAGTTATGTTAAATGAGCTTCAACTAATGCCCTTTTATAGGCCATTGATTCACCAATCCAGCCATTATTTAATTTCAATCAATGCGCATCGTTGATTTGCACCATTGTTTGAGCAAATAGATTTAGTTTAAACTGATGGTTTGGTGAGGAGTTGGTAAGCCATTGTTTTGGTGAGCCATTGGTTTGGGCTAACAATTCTCCTACTTGAAGATTTGATTAAAAAATGGTTAAATCTTCACACCATTCTTTCTATCTTGCCATTCGACATTGCTTATGTCTCTATCAGGCCACAAGAGGATCGACATCTTATGAATCTGTCAGCGCTGATTGCTTTTGTCATAAAGTCTGCTAGGTTGTCAATGGGTATGAATCTTTTTGCATGTCCAATGTACCTTCTTCTACTTTCTCACGAACGAAGTGATACTGAACTCTGATATGTTTTGTCTTTAAATAAAATGTGGATTCCTTGCAAGATGCAATGCACTCTAGTTATCACAATATAGAGTTATGTTCTCTTGTTTGTGCCCGAGTTCTTCTATCACCATCTTTACCTACACTGCTTTTTTGCTAGCTTGTGTAGCTACCAAATATTCTACTTCTATCGTTGACATAGCCACGACTGACTGCAGTTTTGAAACATAGCTTACAGCTCCTTCTGCTACTGTGACCACATATCCAATAGTGGATTTGTTTTTATCAAGATCACCTGCATAATTAATATCAATATATCCACTAACAGTAAAGTCTGATCCCCCATAACATAATGCAACATCTGAGGTTCCCTTTACATATCTGAGAATCCTCTTAACAACATTTCAATGCTCTCGACTAGGAATTGCCATGTGATGACTTACCACTCCCACTGCATGTGCAATGTCTGGTCTTGTACATATCATGACGAACATTAGGCTTCCCATCGATAACGCATACGATACTCGAGACATCTCCATCCTCTCTTCTTCACTGCTAGGATACATACTTGAGAATAACTTGAAATTAACAGAAAGTGGGTAGAAATTGGCTTACAATCTTGCATGTTGAAGCGTCGCAAGAGCTTTTTCAAATAGTTTCTCTAAGAAAGCCAAATCTTCCTATCATTTCTGTCTCGGTGAATTTGCATCCCTAGATCTTGTTTGCCAGTCCCAAGTCCTTCATTTCAAATTCCCTAGCCAATTATGCCTTCAACTCCTTGATACGATCTTTATTGGGGACTGCTACCAACATGTCATCAACATACAACAACAAGAAGATAAATTCTTCTTCTTCAAACCTCTTGATATATGCACAAGAGTATGTATTGAATATGCTGTATCCAAGCCTCACGATAAAGGAATCAAATCTCTTGTACCAACATCTTGGCACCTGCTTTAGACTGTACAGGGATTTGTTCAACCTACAAACCAAGTTCTCTTTGTCTCTATCTTCAAATCCTTCTGGTTGGAGCATGTAAATTTCTTCTTCAAGATCTTCATGAAGAAATGCAGTTTTGACATCTAACTGCTCAAGATGTAAGTCAAATGTAGCACACATCGTCATGACTACTCAGACTATTGTGAGTCAAACCATAGGTGAAAATATTTCGTTGAAATCAATTCCTTCCTTTTGAGCATATCCTTTCACCACCAATCTAGCACGATAACGATCTACTTGATCATCACTATTGCGCTTAATCTTATAGACCCATTTGTTGCCAATGGGCTTTCGACCTTGTAGTAGTGACACCAATTCCCATATCCTATTTTTATGAAGAGCTTCAATTTTTTCTTCCATTGCTGTCATCCACTGAGATGAATCTGAATTGTTTAATGCTTCTTGAAGAGTTGATGGCTCTCCATCCTCAGTTAGAAGACAGTATGCAATGTTACTCTCCATAATATAGTCAGAATGCCAACTTAGTGCCTTTCTTGTATGAGTTGACCGCCGAACTTCTGAAGCTTCAGATTCGGCCGATTCTTGTATCTCGTGCTCTAGTGTGACTCCAGCTTCTTTTTCTACCTGTACTGATGTAGTCTTTGAGCTTTCTTTTAAAGTGCTTTCACCATCCACTTGCTCTTGTTCTTTGTGTTTTATGAAGATAATATCCCTGCTGATTGCAACCTTATGGGTAGTGGGATCCCACAGGCGGTACCCCTTAACACCATCAGCATATCCTAAGAATATACATTTTCTGGATTTTTGATCCAGCTTTGAAGTTTCTTGGATATTGTACAATACATATACATGACATCCAAATATATGGAGGTTTAAATAATCAACTGGCTTACCAATCCACATCTCTATCGGTGTTTTCAACTCGATTGCAATTGATGGAATCCGATTCACCACATAGCATGCTATGATAACTGCTTCTGCCAAGAATTTCTTATCTAAGCCTACAACTCCCATCATAGCTCTTATTCTTTCCAACAGAGTCCTATTCATCCGCTCTGCCACTCCATTTTGTTGAGGAGCATATGCTGTACTGAATTGCCTTTTGATGCTTTTTTGCTTACAGAATTCATCAAATTCTTTGTTAGTGTATTCTCCTCCATTATCAGTCCTCAAGCACTTGATCTTCTAGCCAGATTCAAGTTCCACCTGTGCTTTTTAAAATATGAAGACTTGAAACACACTGCCTTCCTCTTGATAGGATATACCCATCATCTCCTGGAATAGTCATCAATAAATGATACAAAATAATTTGCCCCTCCCAGAGATGTAAATAGTGCTTTCCACACATTAGAGTGAACCAATTCTAGAATTACTTTGCTTTTAGAATTAGATGTGCTGAACTTCAGTCGATGCTGCTTGCTCACAATGCAATGTTCACAAAAGGGTAGTATTACCTTTGTGAGACTTTGAAGTAGATTTCTTTCTACAAGAATCTTTATTCCTTGCTCTGACATGTGTCCAAGTTTCCTATGCCATATCATTGTACATATTTCACTTGGACTACTTGTGGCCACTGAAGCTTCTCCTTCTTGCAAAGTTTCTCCCTTCAGCATGTATAAATTTGCAGCTATCTTCTCTCCCCTCATGCATACAAACGCTCATCGAATTATCTTCATGATCTTATTCTGAACTTCAATTTTGCAAACAAGATCATCAAGTTGTCCTATAGACAACAAATTCTTCTTGAGGCTCGCCATATGTCGGATTTCTTGTATGGTCCGAACCGTGCCATCATACATCTTTAGTTTGATGGTGCGAATGCCAACGATTTTCAAGGCTTAATCATTACAGTTGTACACAGATCCCCCAAAGATAGGTTCATAGTAATGGAACCTTTCTCTTCGAGAGGTCATGTGAAAAGTGGCTACTGAATCAAGAAGCCATACATCAGTAAATCTTTTACCTGTTGTTGTTGCTGCTTCACATACCATGGCCTCTCCATCATCTAAAGTGTTTGCAACATTCCCTTGAGGATTGAAATTTTATTTATTTAGAGTCCAATAACCTTCTTCAAGTGACCTTTTTTGCCACAATGATAGCACTTGAAAGTCTTCTTACTCCTCGACTTTGATCTACCATGATTGTAGCTCCCATTAGATCCATGTTCTGTTGGTCTTCTTCTAGTTACCGTCAAAGCCCCCGCTTATTGCGAACTTGCTAACTTGTCTTCCTTGTTCTTGAGGCGACTCTCTTCCTCCAGAGCAGCAGTTTCAATATTGTCAAAGACTAGTCAGTCCGTGGGGACATTGTTTGTTAAGTTGATGACGAGTTGATCATATAAATCTTGGAAACTTTGGAGTAGAATTTCCGTACATTCACCTAACTCTATTGTATGTCCCAATGATGTGAGTTGAAAAAACAGAGTGTTCAGTGTGTTCATGTGCTCCGTCACTGAAGTAGATTCCGCCATACGCAAAGTATAGAGTCTCCTCTTAAAGAAAATTTTGTTATGGAGTGACTTGCCCTCGTATAACTTGGTGAGGTGATCCCAGATCTCCTTCGCCATCTTCTTCTCTACTATTTTAGATAGAACTCCATCAGTAAGTGACAGATGAAGATCGACAACAACGTTCCGGTCCATCTCATTCCACTTGTCATCTTTGACCTCAGCTGGCCTTTCGGTGATGGCCGCCAAACAGTTGTTCTTCCTCAAGATTGCCTTCATCTTGAGCTTCTACAGTGAGAAATTATTTCCACTGAATTTTTCAATCTCATACTTTGCCGCCATTGCTTCTATTATAAATTGTTGTAAGAGCAGTAATCAGTCTTTCAAAAAGGTGAATAATAATCTAACTTAATTTCTGATGTGGAGGATCCATTTATAGTAGCAACCACAGAGCATACGATAAGTAGATATATATACACCCAGATTTATTTTTGATACCACTTGTTATAAAATGTAGGACCGAATATAACAGTACCTCAGCAAAATAAATAAAAATAATACTGAAAGATAAATGACACAAACATATTACGTAGAACCTCCCTAAATAATTAGGGTAAAATCCACTCCCTAAATAATTAGGGTAAAATCCACTGACAAATATAGAAGAATTTACTAAGTGAAAAAATTTTAGAAGTTTCAAACTCTCTAATAACAAGGAAGAAACCAGTACTATCTTTTATAATAGAAGAATAGACTAACTCTTTTAATATAATTTCTCACACTTTTCTTCCCTCTCTAATTTCTCTCAAACTCTCACTCTTAAGTTGTGTGTTAAATGAGCTAACTAATGCCCTTTTATAGGACATTGATTCACCAACCCAGCCATTATTTAATTTCACCGTTGATTTACACCATTGTTTGAGCAAATAGATTTAGTTTAAGATGATGGGTTGGTGATGAGTTGATAAACCATTGTTTTGGTGAGCCATTGGTTTGAGCTAACACTTCTTCCACGTTAAAGAGGTCGAGCTTCAATCCAGTGTCTTGTTTGCCTGTGTCATAATCTGAAAATTTTAGAATCAATTTGTCATCTAGGACATCCCTAGAACAGCCATTAGATCACTGTAAAATTATCAAAAAAAAATTTTAATAGTGAAGAAAACCCTGCACAATTGCCATTCCCATTCGCTTTTTAATCTAATGGTCACTGTACAAACATCCCTAAATTTGATGTTTGTAGATAACCCGCCCTCATATATATATGACATAATTTCCCTGACTTCTTAGTAATCAAAGGCAGCCATTATCAACAACTCAGTTTACCTAAAACACATGTTATTTCCAAGAACAGATTGGAATGTTTACCACAGAAGTTTCAAAGGCCATTGATCAATCTACCAACCAAGAGATGAAGCACATATAGAGTTGTACCAGTGGCTATCCTGGAATTTAAGAAAGGGATGCAGCTCCTGGACCTTTTAAATTGTGTAAAACATAACAGTCACAGTATTGATGTAACAGAGCTCCTCCCTAAGGTGGTCATATAATCAAACATTTCGGTTTTCAATAAGAGCTCTAAGCTACTGAAACATGCCTATGTACAATAGACCAGTGTTAGTACGAGAACAAAATTTCCCCATGGAAAAGTTACAGACGAAAATTTGTAGAGTATGTATGATGCAGAAATAAATAAAAAAAAACAGCAGGTTATGTATAGGAGGCATTGGGTTGCAACGACTAAACAACTCGAACCCATGTTCCTCCGCACATTGGGCAGCCATGGGCCCATCGGCTGATCCACCATGCTTCTCGCTCGTTTGTAGGATTTGGAGCACCAGGCTGGGTAAATGCGCATGTCTGACGTAAGCATCTTATACACTGCAAGGCGAAAGACAGGCCAAAACATGCTTCAAAACATACTCAGGGAAATACAGAGCCGAAAATCATGCAAATGGAATGAAAATCATAACTGCATAAAATTCATAATCACATGCCACTTAAGCTAGATCAGAATCACCATGCATAACATTATTAATGACTTTCATCCACATGAATGAATCACATAAGTCGAATGCAGTAATAAAGATAAAACAATGGAATAGAGTAACCAACTTGTGGTTTAAATTTAACGTAAGAATGCCTGACATTGAGCAAAAAATATTCAATCATCAAATGGAAAATCCTGATAATTAGTACACCAGCAAACATTCTTAAGCTGCAGCCCCTTAAAGTGGCCTTCCATTGCGACTAAGGGCTAAATATTGGTCCAGCACTTGTTTTAGCAGGTAACACGATATTGCAGAGTGGCAATTTCAGGTAAATTTATATAAAAGATGAGTACTGATAATATTACATTATCCATCGTAAGTTTATTTTTATTAGCCTTGTAAACTTGGTATGAAGTGGATTTTGCAACCAACACCTACTATCTTAAATAACCAATAATCTATTCAACTGTGATTAAGTTACTGTAATGTGCAGAGTCCACTAAGAAAACAAACTTTCTAATCCTCACCTTATACCATGTGCCTTCAAGACCTGTTTTCCACAAGGCTGTGACAACATCTCTCCGAGATCCCATAATACCAAGGTAAGATCCAAGTCCAACAGAAGTTTTCAAGCCAAAAGCAGCGTCTCTCTCAGACAACCTGCGTTTTTTTGGCCAAAGGCCTTGGGTATAGTGGTCATTGAAACCTTCTGCTAATGTTGATAGAGAAGAATCGGAAGAGCCAGATTTATGAACATTCTCCAATGGACCCAGATCATCTGGATCTGACCATGGTCCACCAAACATATTGCGCCTGTGCCACTCTTCAGCCGGAGGATGAAGTTCTAATTCACGGAGTAACAACCCAGCAGCATCAGCACCCCTCGGTCTAGGCATATTCTGCACATTCCAACTCATTTGTGTCAGCGTGTTAAGGATTGATGTAAAGTAAACATCTTCTTTAACATCATTGAGGAACCAAAATGGTTACAAGGGGAAAACCGGAAAAACGTGAAGACCTAGATAAATAATTACTCAGATAAAACAAAAAGAGTACCATTGAAAGAAAAGACCTGGGGTGTGTTTGGTTATAAAGTTGGGGCATCCTCATTCTCTAACCAAAAACCATTATTGAAATAACATGGAATAGGAATAACAAGTTTTTCAAAGTATAATTAATTAAATAACTATAGTCATAAATAATTCTAACGTATTATCAAATATTTATTTTAATTAGTGTTAATTAAGTTAGAACTTGTCAACTTCAAATAAACCAAATTCAAGCTTCAAAGCCCTCGCCATTTCCAGACCCCAACTAAACACCGCCAAAAGATTTTCTAGAAAGACTCATCATACTTAGAGTGAAAACAATTAACAAATATAATGCCCTTTATATATAAACCAAGTTTACCAAATAAAATTCACAAATTACTGATATCCATGAATATTTTATTGGGCTCAGAAGATAACTTGAATGATTAGCAATCATTTGGGAAGTCAATTGGATAAACATAATTTGTATAAATGGCATTATCCTTAAGAAAAATTGCCCGAGCTTTAAAACTGAGAAATGGAGCAGAGAGAAGATGACAATTACTCGGATATACACACAAAGCCACAAATTAAAAGAACCATCTGCACAAGTGGACCACTCACCTGCATATGTGGACCAAGAGACGCTTCAACAACCTCAGGCAGCACAGTGTAATTCCCATCAATATAATGCAGGCGTATAATTATATTCTGCAACCCAACTTGGGAAGTAGGCAATGGATGTTGTAAAGCAGATGTTCTACGACAAAGATCTACCAATATAAGAAAGAGGACTCTGACCTGTCATCAAGTACGACCAAACATATCAGAACCTAAGAACATACAGCTCAAAATATACAACTAAAAAACCAGAGTTTGCCATTGAAAATTTTCCAGTACCTACATGTACATGTTAGGACAATTTCAATGTCCTCAAGGGCATTTTCTCTTCCTAATCCATTGTCAACAATCATATCATTCTTAAAAGGCAAATGACGAATGAATTCAAAATTACAGCAGCCAGTGAAGCATGAGAACTGCCTTTCTAACAAGCGGTTCTAAAGTTCTTATCAAGTACCTAACACTTAATGGAAACATTACCTTTGAGACAAAAACTTATGCTTGCCAAAAAATAAAAAATAAAAAATAAAAAAATAATAAAGGAAAAAAAATCAACCCCTATCATCAGCCTACAGTCATTTATTGGTATACAGTCTTAAAGACGTTAAAGGAGAACATATTAACTATAACTTCATTCAAGTTCACTAAGATATAATCCAGAGTAGTATATCTGCATTTCAACAATGCTAGACAAAGGGGCATGATGTTCACACAATACCCACGCAACACACAGAGTTGGTCCATTCAATTTACACTATTCAAGCAAAAAGATTTGGTAAATTTTTTGCTCTGGAACCTAAGGTTAGCGCAACTGGTAAAAGTGATTTGCACATAGCTACGTAGATTATTTCTGATCACAGAGATGTTTCATTACCTCCTCATATGTGTATCCTTGACCAGCATTACCACAACCTAATCTTGAGGACTTGCCAGTGGTTCCTTCTTCAAGCCCTTTTGAACCAAGAATCAACTGGCCAGGTCGAACAGCTTGGCCTTCTTCAAGTTTAGTAGGGCCTGCAGTAGGTCTCACTCCAGAATTGTTGTCCTCAACTTTGCAGTTACCGATTGGCTGTGCTTTTTGCATGTTAGGATCTGGATTCTTTGTAGCATTTCCAATAAGGCGAAGAGATTGTCTTCTCCGGAAAATTAGACAAAATAACAACAGTTGGCATAATCTATGAAGAAAATGGCAATCTCCAATGAGCCTGACAGCAGGTGTACCAGGAAAGGTTCCAGTGTTTATGCTAATTGGCATAAAGGAAGATGGCCCACTGACAGGATTTTGTGAAGCAGAGGAACCTCCTTCAGTATTACCGCTGATCTTAGCAATAGCACCTTGCACCCATGCTTGCATCTGAGAGTTCCCAGTTGTAGAAGAGCCCCCATTTTGGGCACCTGATGTTGAAAATGCCAATATGCATCACTCTAAACAAAGGCTGTATATATTCAAACATGAGTGATTCCAACAAAATGTAAAAGCATAGCAAGAACTATCGAGTCACAAAATCTACTAACCAAAAACAGTAACCAATCCTGCTATCCATGCTTTGTGTAAATTATTTGTTTTAATCTACCATAAAAGGAGCAGAGGCACAAAACAGTTTCACCCGCATAGTCACATATTCCCTTGATGATGTTAGGTGCTCAATATTAGGCATAACCCCCAGTACAAATTCCAGAAAAATAAGAACCTTTCAATATTTTGAACTCTTCTAGCAAGCTCCTCGAGTTAAAAACAGAAGATTATTTCAACAACACGAGATGTAAATAAACAACTTACATATTTTTCCAAGAAAACGTCTATAATAAAGAAATTTGTGCACCAATATCCACAAGAGGACATACAGTATACTAACCTTGATTGACGGATGGAGAGGCAGAACTATGGGTTGGGCTTGCAACCATATTTCTAGCAGCATTTGTGCCAGAAGATGCTCCAACAGCATGACTAGCCAGCGTGCGGCAAAAGCTTGCATATCGCCTCAACCGTGTAATGAAATGTGACGCAAGATCAAGGACCGCATCAACATACGCCTGTGCCATCCAGAGCCATAAAAACCAAGTTCATGCAGCAATAGAAAACAAAGACAAAGTACCCCAGAAAATTGTAGGCTGTGAAAGACACATCAGGACCCACAGAAAAGAGCTCAATGATTAATCTTACAGAGATGTGGAGCTTAAATACTTAGCCTACCTAATCACAATTAAATAGTCTAACTCTGAGTAAAACATAAGCCATATATAATACATCTAGATATAAGAGGGGCAACCAGCACAATTAAATGATTCACTTCAAGTTTCCTATGCAAACTGTGAAAGTCTTTCAAAGATGCATTATCCACAGGAACTGACTTCAGTGAAAGCATTAAGCCTAATTATTTTAGAACATACCAATGTGTATTGTTGCATGAAATCCATAGCGAAATCAATAACATGAAAACACGGTAGCATGCCAATTACAAAGACATAACATCATGCATATCCACATAAAGCCAATTATGTACTTCAAAATAAACACAACCTTAATTGCAGAGCATTTGATAGTGTCCATCAGAATTACATTTTTATCCCAATAAGCAAATGCAGACAGTCAAAATCGGGCAAAATGGTGGCATTGAGGTTAGCTTCTTTGTTTTTATGACAAAGAACCCACTTGCATGATAAGGCATCCAAGAAAAATGGGAGTTAAAACCTAGACCTTGTTGGGGCATCAACATAAAGTCCCCAACAAGTGCATATGATCCTTCCAGGGCTTACTATCTCATATTGTCACTTGTGGATTTTGGACTCCTTCCCACACTTGTCTAGTTTTCCAAATGGTACACATCATTGTTTTTAGCTAGCAATATGTCAAATAAGTCTCAGGTTGAAAGCTCAAATTACACAATGTCTAATCAGAGCTCGGCTTCATAATATACAGAGCAAAAACCAAGCCAACACATGTGCTCAATTCCAGTACACCAATACTCAGATAAGCTATTGTGCATTAGGAACCTAAAATTAATCACATTTGATAGGAAGATCATCACTCCAACATGAAAAGGCACTTAAGGTTCATGAGTTGATGGAGTTCTCGGGGAAGCAACAATAAACAAATTAGCAACTTAAAATCAATCATCCACAGTGGGAGTAGTTGTGATCCTTGGTCCATTATGAATAACCAATAAGCTTCTAGTCCTGATTTAAGTTCACAGAAAACAAACACTAGTATGAAAGACAATGATATAGGTTTCACCAGCAATTCTTACAAACAAATTTAAACAAAGGCAATCAGAAGCAACACTGGGAACAAACAATAATCCGGACCACAATCTAAACAGTAATAAGGAGATTCCAGAATAAGTTCCCTGATCAAACCTGAATGCTTTGAACCAAAGCTTGTTCAACTATCATTTTGTCAGCATCAATCCCAGGTAATGTCTCATTAGAAGGCTGCCAAGGATCGGGTAAAAGTGTTGCAGGATTGACAAGGGCTGACTCAATCCCTTTGCCCAGCATATCCAGAAGTAATCGGGCTTGCATATCCAAGACAAGTGCCCGAACATCTTGAGCATTTGTACCTTCCAGGAGCCTGCATTTTATCCTATCCAAACTCTGCAAAAAATCACAAAGAGGATTGCATTCAACAAGAATTATTAATATGCTTTTAGAACTACAATAAAAAAGAATACATCAAACTACAACTACAAAAGCATGGTCATGGCTCACAGAATTGTAGAATAACATATAGCAATTCAAGTGCATAATATTCTTGCAGATATATCCTCTGATTTTCCACACACACCAAGAAAAAAAGGCAGCCACATTACAATATTTCTAGCTGATAAAAGAATGTATAAACTATAATTTTTTTATTACCTCCTAATAGGCAAAGTTAAAAAGAATATTAACTAGAAAAAGAAGATGGAGGTTAACAAGTACAAGTGCATACAGGACCATGTTGTTGTCGATGTTGAATAGATGGCAAGCCATGGAAGTCTGCATCCAATACAGCTATCACACTATACAATGACACTGAGAAACAACAGAGATTACTATCAGGCATAACTTGACAATAATCACAACCATAGAAATATATCTGAATTTCATAAATTGCATCAAGAAGAAATCCAAAGTTCCAAACACTAAACATATCAAAATAAGTGAAAGGAAAGTTTGAAAAATGAAGCAAAAGTTACTCTTTGGATTTTGAAGATAAACAATGTAGTACGATACGGCAAACGGTAATGCATGCCCTAAATGAAAATAAAATCACTTACGGGATTATTTGGATGTCCTTTTTTCTCCCAAAATTGCTTATTTATAAACTAAGCAGATTTGTTGCTTTTATAAGAGGTTCGAAACTTGGTGCTTCTTGGAGAAGCACATCAAAAGCACTAGGTAGAAGCACTTCTAAATAACATAAGGTAAGCTCTTGTTTTCATAAGCACATCCAGATGGCCCTAAGTAGTGTATCTAAAAGAGTAGCACCTCACATAACTTACAGGAACTCAATTGCCTAAAAAACAACTAGCACACTACAATAGATACTAGCTCAACTATATTTATTTCACCTTGATGACCAGCATTTGCTTGGGAATAATCAAGATGTGGTGAATGCCAGATGTAAAGAGATCTCCAAGAGCTCAAATTAGGCATTTGACCCTCCAACAGACACCATGGACACAAGGCATGTATAAACCAAACCTTTCCATCATTCATTATTTATGCAATTTTAGGTTCTTTCTTTTTTAAAAACATAAATAAATAAATAAATAAATAAAAAAAATCAAGGATCATAAAACTTATCATCCATTAAGCAACCAATATAACTGTCCTAGATAAAGAATGCTAACATGAGCAGACAACACACAAATCTAATTATCTCTTTGCAATAAGTGCAGAGACATCCAATTTACTGCATTTGATTTCTTGGGCATGCCTCTCAAATCATGTAAATCTGTCAAACACACGGCTAGAGAAACAGGCCCAACTAGATGCCAGTCTTAGAAGCATGATATCTTGGCAAGGATCAAGAAGACCTGGCTTTGCGTGGCTAGTGTAGTGAAAAACCCTAATCACACTAGTGAACTATACGCAAAAGATATAAAATGGAAGCTATTAAATATCAGGGTTAGTCAGATCATGAATAGATAATTAGATCATTTCCTTTGATTCTGGAGTGAATTGTTACCTAGAAAACTTTTCCCAATTTCATCCACCCATATTATAGCGTCCCATAAACCCTCCAGCATTTTAATTGATGGAGAAGAAAGCAGTAAACAGGAGCTGAGGATAGAATGGTAAAGGTCGTTTGCAAAGGACTTGACAAATAACTAGGTAAAGCGGTAGATTGAATCCCATGCAAAGACCCTTGTTTTGAAGAAATGCAACTTCTATGTAGTTGTAACATTAACACTAGTCATATTCCACACTTTACAGTCAAGTAGGATACAATGTTCTTATATCCAAACAACTTGATTATTACTGAGCATCCACCTTGAGTTTACACTTCATTCTACCAACATCCATATTTAGTTATGCTCTGATTTATCACTACTATAGCAGTTGTCAGTGCAACAAAACATTCTGATCTAACCCTGTAAGTTTTGATTGGGCAAAACCTTGCTTATTAGTGACAGCATCAACCAAAAATAAAGGCATCATCCTACCATCATCACTAAATCTGTATTTAATGATGTTCAATTAATTTATCTTCTACAAATGCGGCATGAAGGATTAAACTTACAACAGAAATCAAGGACAATCATCAACCACAAAAGGCCATTTAAAAGTCCATAAGACATACTCAATAGAAGCAGACTACAATGCTTACCACCCGACAAGAGACAAGGCATGCTTACCTATACCATCCTCCGCAGCACTTTGGGTGCAACCAACAGCATCCCACCAATCAACTCCTGCCAATAGACTCCACCAGAACCTGATGTGTAAAGTGAAATTTTATTTCAGGAAACCACAGTCTGAAACTTAGGGCCTGTTTAGTAATACCATAATATTATAGGAATTCTCATATTCTACAAGAAGTTTACCAAAATTTTCTTAAGTGGTTAGTGACTTTTTTTTTACAGAGAATAATTCCTTAAATCTGTAAAAAAAGGTCTCTAGCGCTTTATTTTTTTTTCTGGGTCATTCCCTTGTATGGTACTCATCGGTGATGTGGCATCTGATGTGGTCAAACATGTGGCGCATCTGGCTATGTCATATACCACTAAACATTTCAATTTTTAAAATTATTTCAAAAATTCTAAAATATTATTTTATTTTTTACATGTGTTGTGCTCTTAAAATAAGTTTTTAAAATTTTTATATAATATATACATATATATATTTTAATTCCATGCAAAATGAATAAGGACCCAAATCTAATCCTAATGATTATAGGGAACTTCACTACGATAACCTGGACATCCATTCCTTAGGAAACCATAGGAGAATCCTCCACATGAAGTGTATCCATTACTACGGAAATTCCTAAGTGAGTTTTTATCTTGCATCCAAGCATGCCCTTATGATATAAAAAATCATGTCACAGTATGCACCTGTCTGCAATAGCACGTTCCCATGTCGCTGAGTTGGCTTTTGCTTGAGCACTAGCTATAGCAGGGGGAAGAACGCGAATTATCTTTAATATTGTACGGTCCTTGTTGGTATCATGCCAAACAGATGCCAAACAACAGCTAGTTGATGAAAATGCTGGTGCTGCTATAGTTGAACCAACATTAATGTGATAGCTATCTACTGGATTGAAGCTAGGACCAGAGAAAATATGGACTCCTCCACGAAGAAAAGCAACAGCAACCTCACCACCATGGGCAGAATAAACTATTTGAGCAAGCTGTCTAACATCACTTGGCAAATCATATGGATCAAAACTAAGCCGATTTGCCTTCTCTGCACTACAGTCTGATGAATTCCATTCATCAGATATGGTGGATGCTGCAGGGCCAGCTTGGGGAGCCCTAAGATCATCTGTTGGTGGTATACTTTTATTAACTCTGGTCAACCAAACTGTCTGCATTGGTGGCTGCCCACCAAAACTAGCAGGATTTCCAAATATGGGATGCAGAACAACAGGTTGAAGAGAAGATTCCCAACATTGAACTCTCCATCCTGTAATTGAAGGTCCCTCATCAGGATCATAGGGAGACATGTACTGCCCTGCAAGAAGATTAATAGTTAATCTTAAAATCACAACAAAGAGCTTGGCACAAATGCATTGAGAAGGTCATAATTGCTTGTGGCAAGTCACAAAAAATTGCCATCATCATGCATGAAAATGGAGTGTCAACAGAAACTCAGGTTCAGCATCTAAAGGATATCAAAGATAAGAGCAACAATTGTTCAAGAAAAACATCATCTTCAAATATGTAAACATAGAAAATCTACAGGAGCAATAAACTTTGAAGTACAACATGCTTTGACAGGATAGTTCTCAAAAATATAAGAACCACACAAGTTATTTACACAGTAATCTTACCCATAAAATAAATTTTCACATTTCATTTTCTTCTTTTTTATTTCTTTTTTCAGAGAGAAACTTTATTTTGGAAAATAAAACCCAGGATCCAAATGAAATAAATGATGATGGACTGCATACCTTCAACTATGACCACAGAAATCACAGACCCACCGCGAGTTGGATCAAAAGCAACTGCAGTAACTCCAGAACCCCATGTCGTAGTTGCAGCCGATTGAGCAGCAGCCTCAGGACTGACATATGCAGAAAAGTTTGAAACTGGTGAACAATGAAGTGACGCAATCTCAGAAAGCTCTTGATCAGAATGTTTTTTTCCTTGTTTTTCTTCAGAAATTATATACTCCTGTAAACTAAACATATATGCTGCAAGAGGAGCAAAGCCAGTCCAGGATGGGGAGTTCAAAGATGGGGGGACGGGAGACCCGGTACTTATCTTGGCAGTAGCATGAAAACCATTTCCCGGGCCAGGAGTAACCTCCCAAACAACAACAGTAGATGGATTAACAAGTGGGACCCCAGCTACATGCATAGCTCCCGCTTCAGTAATAATGGCATCAGCTGCCATGATCCCACTAGGCCCAGCTCCCAGCAGCCCTTTGCTTGTTGAAAACCATTTTGGTGGAGCACCTGTTTGAGTAGGTGGCCACCTTGCCCAGTGTAGTTGAACAGAACCTGAGGAGAAAACTGAGCATACACAAAGGAAACGCGGCCATCTAGCTGGAAAAAAATAACAGTGGTTAGATACACAAGAACTGAAGTTTATGAGGGAAACTGAGAGGTAGAGAAATCCTAACATGAAGTTTGAGATTGCTGTGAGAGAAACTTATCCTCAAATGTTGACTTCAAGTTAGTACCACTGCCTGAATTTGAAGGAAGCCAGCGATACTGCAATGAACATTATGTGAACAGAAATCAATCAAAGCATCAGTTACACATTAACTAATGGAGAGATTATCACAGTTCAGCCTAATAAAGTAGGTGGTACAATCAGCCTGATTCATATTAGGCACTTTCTACAGAATTCATGCAGATGTAATGATAAAGAATAAATGCTTAACCAGCATTAAAATTAAACATGTAAAAGTAGAACATATACAGTCCTTTTACAAAAAAGCTTGTTTTCTTTCTTGGGCAATTTCAGTGATTATCCAAGCAGTAGGAAGTTGAAGTAAGAACTGTGAAACAAAACCAACAATTTCATGTGTACTTCCAAGAATGAGCTGAACCATGCCAATTGGTCCAACCAAACTCATATAACATGCAACCATACTTGAAATAGTTGGCAGTTTAATTGGTAAGCATAAATGGTTCTGGATACTTTAAATATTACCATATATGAATTGAATAAGTCAGATTTAACATGATGGTCAGGAGAAGTAAGCAAATAGCATTTCTTTGTGTTTTTGCAGTTAAGAGAAGAAAACTGGCATTCAAGTGCTAGAATAGTTTGCAATCTAGAATCCAGTTTGTATTTGAAAAAAGGGAGTGATATCACATGAGGAGAGAAAAATAACTAGCATCCCACCAAGAGAGATTTCAAAAGCAGATCAGAAATTGCAACTTATTTGCAAAAGGTGATAAAATGTAACAGTTATATGTCTGCTTTTCCATTCTTATGATTGACAATGGGCTACACATCTGAACCGGGTTCATGGAATTCACCATCACTCTTCCACTATCATGGACTCCCTCAACTCACTTCCTCAACTCTTATTGTCTTTCATATCAGGACGAGAATCTGATGTGACAAATTAACAGAGAGATAAAGATGATTGATGGTATGGTTAACCAATGCAGACTCGAGATTGACTTAGAAGCCCTCAAAACAAGAATCAGACAAGTTAACACAGTGACTAGTGCAAGACAAGTTTTTTCTATTGTTAAGTTCAGAAATAGCAACCATGTAATTAGTTAATTAACTCTGAAGATATAAAACATGATGATGTAATCAATTTCGCAACCACCACAACAAACAATAATCAGAGAATTTAGTAGTAGCATACCGAAGACATTCCATATATCCATTTGGTCACAACTGCAAGATCTTGCCGCCATTCATGTTCACATTCCCAGGTACTTGCATCTCTAACAAGATTAACAGGACCCTGAATTTAAACCAGAAAAGCATACATTAAAGAAAGAGCTGTCACTATACCTCATAGAACTATATGAAAGAGAATTACAATGAAGGAATGAGGAATTATTACCTCAAAGAGTATATACATAGATAATAGTTTATTATGACAAGAGCACAGATAGCAAATTCATTTTCTTAATTGAAATAAAACATAGATCTTAAAGCATAGAAATAAAACGTAAGCAGTAGGACGAAGTCTTCTGCATACAGTTACAAGAACCAAATGGAGATTGAAATTGCCAAGTCAGATGCTTACATGAGAAGGCTGAGTCCATATGGTGATCCGCCCGTGAAAATTCGCAATCAGTAAGGCACGTGGACATGACCTTGGAGACCATTCAATGTACTGAACAGAATCACGTGGAGAATCTGTTCACAGACAAATCATACATTGTTAACGTAAATTTAAGAGGAATATCACATAGGGCAAAATAGCTTTCTTTTTCCAATTGAAGAATAAACCCTGCCATAAGGAAACACAGCCTGATTTTCCAGTTGAGCATTTGTGTGACAGAAGGTGTGCCTTGGGTATAGCACCCTGAAGTTCTTTACAAACCCAACCAACCTAGTAGAACCATTAGGTCCAATTCTTAGATATACCATATATTCCAAAGAATATTATAAACCCTGCCATAAGGAAACACAGCCTGATTTTCCAGTTGAGCATTTGTGTGACAGGTGTGCCTGGGTATAGCACCCTGAAGTTCTTTACAAACCCAACCAACCTAGTAGAATCATTGGGTCCAATTCTTTGATATACCATATATTCCAAAGAATATTAGTTTCCTAGTTGTGAATTGCATATTGATAACAACATAATCAAAATGCACATCCACTAACTTGCCATGCAAAAAACCATACAAAACGAACAGAGTAAGTGGAACTTTTGAGACTCTGACATATTGATATCATATGCGTAGCAGTGCATATAAGTTCAAATCCATTGACTAGATTGTTCATTGCATGATACAGAGCCCATATCATCTGAAACCTATTATACCAGATGTTTACAGCTGACCACTAATGAAGCATTCATTTACCTGCTTTAACATTGAACACTGCACATTCTGTTGGCCTCTCTGGATTAATCACATGAATTGGGATCCAAAATGGAGGATTTGCCTTGGAACTGAAAAGGACAATATCATTAGATCAATCACCTGCAGCATATACATATGCATATATAACCCCTAAATATATACATACATATCTATATATATATATATATATTGTGATGAGAAATAAGCATCTTATTCCAATTAAATCTAGGAAAAAAAAGCTTCATGAGAGATTTAAAGGCTATCATTATCAAGCTCACACTGAGTAATATACCCCAATCGATTGATCAAAATGAAATCCATCTAGAAAGGCAAATAAGACATGAGTTAGGCGATCAATTTTGTCTGACTTTTTCAGCCACACTGTCCCATCTTGCTACAGGAAAAAAGAAAACTTTCAAGAGAACAAGTCTGCAAGTCACTCATAAAAGTCATGAAAAAAATCTTCATAATAATCTGAAGGAAAAACAATCAAGGGCCAGCATATGTCTCTGTCACTAGTTTGCCCATAACTATTGTTAACGAAGCCTTACGTAAACAAACCTAAAAGCAACACATGAGCATACTCTGATCAAAACCCAATTGTTTTAGGTGTTCTTTCATGTTTCATGTCCATCAAATTTATCAAAACCAATATGCACACATTGGAATCTGCTAGTTCACCCTCAAAAGTGAAAAACCTAAGGCAAGGATGCAGCTCAACACAGCCCAAATCACCCACACACATAACATGACCTACACACAGGCTATTCAACTCAAAGTCATCACCAAATGACCAAAGAGTATGCCTGATTATGAAATACTTGCTATTCAAAATCATGTGTAGAGTAACATGTGGAATTCTCACAAGTTGTCAATTGGCAATTTTTGAGAAATGTGAACAATATGCTTTTCAAAGTCCCAAATTAACTTATTCTTAGCAAAAGGAACTGTACTTGCAGTTGCATCACAGAACTTCCAGAACAAGGAACAAAGAAATACGCAAATTTAACATAATGCTCAGATAATGTATAGTTCACTACAGCATAACTCCTATACCAAAAGTCATATGCTTTGGTGTATTCTAAAAACAAGCTTTGATGTCACTCTTGTGTCAGGTTTGTCCCGGCTGTTTCAAAATTCAACTTTGCAGCTAATAAGCCGAATTAGAGAAAACCCTAGCACAAGAACTATTTCCCTCACACAATACCAAACAGGCCATGATATCCTGGAACAATTATCCAACAAGGCCTCTTGAGTTTTAAGTTTTCAACCTACAGTTGCAAGGTTTAGGTTAGAGAGAACCTGAGGGTCTCTGAGTTTTAAGTTCTCAAAAACTTAATAGGATTTTGAACTTAGTTGTGCTGTTGATGCTGTCGTCTTTAAATACAGCTGTGGTGGAGCAACCACTTTACAAACAAAGAACATGGGAAAATAAATAGGAAAGTGGAGGCTAACCTCCGATAAGGTGGGAATTGAAAAGCAATAGAAACACTTTTGAAGCTGAAAGCTGGGAACAGAACTGAGAAAAAGGGCAAATTCAGCTATGCTCTTAACCTTGCCTAAACTTCCTATGTGAAAACATCCTGTCAACTCGGGGGTTCTCTGGGTTGCTAACAGAATCACTTGCCAAGCCAAAAAGTTCACCTCCTAACAATCCTACTAGAAGCACCTAACAACAAACACTTCCAAAGGCACCTTGAGACCCTATATCTTCATAGAAGCTAGAAATTCTCTAGCAATATACCTTGCCATGAAAGATGCATTTTGCTCTCAACAATTACTATTTTAGACATTTTAGTAAGCAACTAAAGCTTTGCATAAAAATTCAACATCAGAAATCAAGCCACTCATAATGTATCCCAATCAATCCAAGTTCAAATCTTTCAAAATAATTCTGATTCATCAGCTTTTTACAGGTGACCCATCTCAAGCCAGCGATTCACGTCCTAGTAATCTTGCCTAAGAAGACTGACAACACACTTTCCAAGGTTCCCTGTGAAGCTACATGTTCTCAAAAGCTAAAAATCCACCAGCAATATCCCTTGATCCACTTGATCACCAAAGTAAAGTATGTTATCACAACAAATTCGCTAACAACAAGACATCTTCATAAAAATTTGCATAAATAAGTTGACACGGACAGGCCCATGCCCTCTACAAAAACTCAACAATAACAAATAAGGGCAAACAACGAACCAAAAGCTTCGCTTTTCTTCTGAGAACCAGCAATAAAACTATATGATTTAAAAAAAAATTAAAAGGAAGGTAATTTCTTATTCCAGGTCACATGTCTAGAAGGAATAAAAATTGGTGGTTGGGAAGATCATAGTAGCACAAGCCATAAAAATCAAACCTTGGGATCCTTGCGCAGGTCTCAGAAGCACAAGCAATTACGTTCAGTTTCCCACACCAAGCAACAGCACTACACCATAAAAAAGCATAGTAAGACAAACCTCTTCAGTGAACATCGAAACGCCTCTCAAAACTAGTCAATCACCAAAGCACCTGAAATTGCGGCAGAGCTCAGGAACGCTCATCTTGTGCCGGAGATTCGACGGGGGTTGCTTGAGCCTGATGCGAAACACAGTGGCCGGCGCAGCGGCAGGGGGAGTAGGAGCAGCGCTGTCTCCAGCTTCCATGAGGCAATCCCCGTCCTTGTCCGTCTCTATCGCAGAGGAATCGGAGACCCTGGGAGGGCCATCAGAGTGCGGAGGCGCGTCGACCTCCACGAGCTCTTTGGGGGAGGGATTGGAGGAGGGGACGGTGGGAGCCATGCAAGAAGAGGATCTGGATTGGGAGCTCTAGGGCATTGAAAGGGCGAGAGATAGAGAGGGCAGAGGGCTGGGGTTTTTGGGGGTGTTGGCGCTCTAGAGACGCGCTCTAGAGACGAGAGGAAGAAAGGGGGAAGAAAAAACCGAGTATTGGGGAAGTGGGGAAGTGGGGAACTTCCTAGTCACCTCCAATTGACATGGAAAAAAACATAGAAAAGGTATAATTTCTTTTGTTACGTAACCATTTAAATATTAAAAAAAAAAACTCAACTTTATATACACACAAGTGATTGTTTAAAAAAAAATAAAATAAATTACGACCAGTTTATATTACAGTAGTCATCATCCATCAGAGGATGATTGTTAACCTTGATGGATACTGTATATATTACTATATTATGATGATATTATTACCCCTAAGAGGGGCCCTTTCACTAGAGTAATAACCATATTGAGGGTAATGGTCATTCTCTCTCATGAAAGAACCATTTTACCTTCAATTATATAATAATTTTCATTTTTTTACTCTCACTTTTACTTTAAATCAATCAGATCTCTCGCTCGATCTTCTTTAACAAAGTCTTTCTCTAATCACCCCTTCGCATCTCTGGCGCTCATTCTAGCTATTCCCAAAAAAATGCAATTCCTTCTCAAGCTCTCCAGTGTGATCAACCCCCTCGTCGAATCCACCAATAATTTTTTTCATCGAATCTTCCTCACCAAATCTCCTTCATCCCACAACAGCAATCTTGAATTTCCTCCCAAACTCCCACTCATCAGAAATCAAAGATCAATGTATAGTTATATTTACTTTGACACTTGTTTCTTTATATAAGAAGTTGCATCTTGTCATATCTCTTCCTCATTAGAACTATGAGAAAAACAGCCTTAAATCTTCATCAACTGAAGCAATCTCGGATTCCCTCCCCCACATTCATCTGAAATCAAAGATTGATGAATGGTTATATTTACTTTCACATTTGTTTATTTATATGAGAATTTGCATAGTAGATTGTTTTGTTCTTCTTCTGTTTTAATTCAAAGTTACTTGTTAGAGGATAATGTTTGCTTCTCTTTCATTTTTTTTCATCTCCTTTATCTTTAATTCCTTTGTTTTTTTTATCATCTTGATATTTTTATTCCTCAATTTAGTTAAAATAAAGAAGATAATTTAGATTAGCCATATAATTATTTGATGTGAGAAGATACTTTTATTATTATATTATCATTTCAAGCTTCACTTATATATATATATATATATATAAGGGCTTGCTTGGGAGGGAGTTATTGGGGGTTTTGTAAGGTAGGGTTATGGACCAACCCTTGTTTAGATTTAGGATTAAATAGAGAGTAAGGTTTGAGGGGGTTATTTGGGTTAGGAAGGTTTTTTTTTCCTGGACCAAAATGCTCTTGACCATTTCAAGAAATTACATCTATTTGTTTTAGGTTAAAGGGTTTTCAAACATTCAGAAAAGAAACGCCTACAGCTTCACCACCGTGTGAGAGCTTCACCACCGCGTGGCCTCATGATGATTTCCTAGACAGTCCGCGTGACAACTACACCACCGTCTCCCAACTCTCCTTCTTCTTTGGGTGAGATCCCTTTCCATCTGCATTTTTTTTTTTTTAGATGAGTTGTGGAATGTGTGGTTTTTTGAAACCTAGAAGTTGCGATTGCAGTTTTGAAGGTGTTGTTTGTGGAATTCTCTTCTTGGAGCTTCAGAACAAGGTATTTTGTTTGTGTTTATATATATATAGGTCTAAATTTTGCGATGAATTCTGGTTGAGATGAATTATGGTTTGGATAAATTTTTATGATGAATTTTGGTTGTTTTTCATTAGATGTTGTTGATCTTCATGTTTTGGCATAAATAAAAGATCAAAGATTATCACACAGTCAGTTTGGAAGAAGATTATGTTCATTACTTCATGTGGCATTCAAACTAATCCAGGTTTAGTTGATTTAATTGATGACAATCTAAATTTAGCACTTTGACTGTTAGCACATTCTGTTTAAGTAGTTAAAACCTACTACCAAATGATGAATTATTTCAGAGAGATGAATGATCACACAACAATCCAAAAAGCATACCCTTTTGAATGCTAAAGCCCCTTTCTGCAAACAAATTCTCATATTCATTGCATTAAATAGTCACCGACCAGCTATTTATTATTATTTTTTTTTCAAAACTTTATTCTCCCCTTTCTCTAATACAAATAATCAAACTTTATGAAATTAAACCTTTTTAGCCTCATTATAATTTTATTTATAAATATATATACATATATAGGAAAATATCATATTCAATTGATAATATGAGTGAGAGGTTCAGTGCTAGTTTTTTAGTGCTTAAGTGGCTCCAGATGGGGTCTTTTGTGATGACTTTGCACTAATGAGAGAAAAGGGCAAAAAAGGTTCCGAGAATGTTAGTACTTGTTGTTGGTTTTGGGTTGCAATTGACTTTCTTATGTTATAGACAAGTATATTCTTCTTATTAAGGTTTGTATTTAAGATCAGTTGGAAATTTGGTAGAGTATTTGTGCATTTTCTTAAATGTTAACAACCAGTAAATTTTCTCTGAGTACCAATTGGTGTTGTCTGGTTTGTTCTTTCGCTGTGATATTATCTTTTTGCAATTTATTTTGTTATATATATATATATATATGTTTTGTGTGTGTTTCTGTCTTGCTTTCTCATTGTGGTAGGTGGTTATGTTTTAATCATTTTTTAGTTATCAGAAAAAAATAGTGACATTTGTCCTTTTTTCCAATCTAGGGAAGACAATATTGTTGATTTAATGGATTGTATGGAGTGGAAAATGCACTTGAAATTCTGTTTATTGTGTGGATGCTAATAAATTTTTTGCATGTGTAAATTTTTGGAGTCATAAATGCAAAGCATTATCTCTGAATGTATATTATCTGATGGATATTGGCTGATATGGTTTTTTGTTGCATATCTTCCATGCCTTAAGAAATACAAACAATTTTTTTAAGTGATCACTGATTTATCATGTTTCTAAAGCCATTAATTTTTCAATGTTGTGACTTCTCTACGTGAGGTTGTTCTAATTTAAGATAAGATAAGTTATTTTTTAATTGTTTATAATCTTTTTAGGAATATAAAACTAACTTGTCATTTTAGAAGCTACCAATGGAGGATACTAATGGAAGTGAAGAAGGAACTTTACCGGGCAACTTATGTATTACATGTTGATGTTTCTTAAAATATATTGAATGTGAAAATATGAATGCTTTATGATGATGATGATGATAATAATAATATATAGTTTGATAAAGGAAAACTTTTCTATTCTTGTTGTTGCCTTTTGACATTATTAAGTTTTGAATCATGCACCATATATATATATATATAGTTTGAATTTAAAAAAAAAATCCTCATTGATTATAAATTTTTATAATCAAAGAAACCTAAACAAATCGAATTATGTTTCTCAACATTATTTTTTTAAAAAATTTTCAAAAGAGTTCCACATTATGCTTTAAAAAAACTTATTAAGATAAATCCTAAATCTTCAAAATTTGAATAAAAAACAAATTCCATTATCCCCAACAACAAACACAAAACACTCATGTATATTATCATCAACATGTCTTTTTTCTTATAAGGGTATTTTAGTAATATTATCATAATACCTTACCCTCTATTACCTTCAATTCAAACATTATAAGGTTTGGTAACCTCCATTTACACCTTACCCTAATCCCAAACAAGGTATAACTTAAGAACTCCATTTCCCTTACTTTACCCTACCCTACCCTTCATTATGAACCCCTCTTTCACCTCTCCCAAGCAAGCCCTAACTTACTGTGAGATCCTCACTTCAAATTTATGTTGGGTATTGGGCTCCCTTCCTATGTGGAGAAAAGCCCAAATGGTACAAGCCCACTAAGGATCACTTTAGTTAGTGTTTTCCATTAGATTGGGGGTAGAGAGAGAGAGAGAGAGAGAGAGAGAGAGAGAGAGAGAGGTGGGTGAGATCAATGATCAAGAAAAGGAACAACAACAGCCGCAAGAGAAAAGTGCAGATTTTTAGTTCGGATTTAGTAGGGGCAATGATTTCAATCTGGTGTTTGGAGGGTCAAACGAATTCCAAATGAGCTAAAATTTTGTGGACTCGTTCAGGATGTTCAGAGCTTATTTTTCACTAGCTGGTTTGTTGGTTTGCTTCTTCTAACTCCCGATATTAATTTCTGAACATATGATGCAGAAATTGTTTATTTATGCTTTCTTATCTCTAGGACATAGTTTGTTTTAGCTATTGCTTTGGATGAGTTGTGTTTTTTTTTTGTTTGTACTCAACCTCGAGACTTTTTTGTACTCTTAATTTGATTATAGTGGAGCCTGATTGGTTAGGTATGACCCGTGGTTTTTTACCCTTGATTTGAGGGTTTTCCATGTAAAAGATTTGGTGTCTTGTGTGATTGCATTTCTTGTTCTGTTGATTTGCTCCTCTTAACTTAGCAAGCTTAGTGATTGATTATCAGCTGTCTTATTATTGAAATTGTTGCTTCATTCCCAACATTGTGGTATCAGAGACAGGTTTCAACCTTGTGGTCATAATGGTTTGCTTGCTTGAATGATAGAGGCAAATTCAAACAGTTTGAATGAAGTAGTTATCATCTTTGGAAAGGGAAAATGAAAGATTTTTGTTTGTTAAAAATATGCACTTACCTGTGTTAACTACAAAGAAACCGGAGTCAAAATCTGATGAAGAATGGGCATTTGAGCATCAACAGGTTTGTGGGTTTATTCTGCAATTTGTTGATGATAATGTTTACAATCACATTGCTAATAAGACTCAAGCTAAAACATTGTGGGAGAATATTGGGTCTTTATATGCTTCAAAGTCAAGAAACAACAAGCTATATTTGTTAAACTTCATGATGAATTTGAGATATAACAGGGAACTTCCATATCAGATCACTTAAATGTTTTTCAGGGGGCTCCTAGATTAGTTGTCAGGTATGAAGATTACATTTGAGGATGAAATTCGTGGGCTTTGGTTGTTGAACACACTACCAGATACATGGGAAACATTCCAGGTCTTGATAATAAATTCTGCTCTAAGTGGTATGGTATCTCTAGAGTCAGTTAAGAGTAGTACACTTAATGAGGAAATGAGAAGGAAGGCTCAGGGTTCTTCTTCTCAGTTAGGGGTTCTGCTTCATGAAGATCGGGGGAGAAATTTCCATATAAATTGGAAAGGTAGAGATAAAAGCAAAAGCAAGTCCAAGCCTAGATTCAAGGATGTTGAATGTCATTATTGTCACAAAATGGGACATATAAAAAGGAATTGCTTTAAATGGAAGCGAGAAAACAAGGGAAAAGGCAAGCAGGAGAAGAAAGATAAAGATGGTGATTGTGTCTCTGTTGCTACTTCTGATGACTTGGTCTTTGTTACTGAGACTAACATAATCAACATTGTATCTGATGAGTCCAGTCGGGTTGTGGATAGTGGTGCTACTTTGCATGTGACTCCAAGGAAGGAATTCTTCACATCTTTCAGATTTGGGGATATTGGTTCATTGAAGGTGGGTAACAATGGCATTGTAAATGTGATTGGAATTAGAGATGTATGTCTAGAGACTACCATGGGTATGAAGCTGCTTCTAAAAGATGTTAGGTATACTTCTGATGTTCGCCAAAATCTTGTTTCTGTCGGTAGACTTGATGATGATGGTTATAACAGCTATTTTGGTGGTGGGAAATGGAAGCTTACCAAGGGAAACATGGTTGTAGCCCGTGGAAATAAAGATTCCAAGCTGTATTGGTTGAAAGATGCAGTTCCTAGTGATGATGTGAATGTCGTAGATATGGAGGTATCTTACTTGTGGCATTGGAGGCTTAGCCACATTAGTGAAAAGGGATTGTCTTGCTTGGCTAAAAAGGATGTACTTTCGGGATTGAAAAATGTAGAGTGGGAGAGATGTTCTCACTTTATAGCTGGAAAACAAAATAGAGTATCCTTTAAGAAACATCCCTCTTCGAGAAAGTCAGAGTTGCTTGAGTTAGTACATTCTGATGTTTGTGAACCTTTGAAGGTAAAGTCGTATGGTGGTGCGTCATACTTTGTGACATTTATTGATGATCACTCCAAGAAACTTTGGGTCTATGCTTTGAAGACCAAAGATCAAGTGTTGGAGAAATTCAAAGAGTATCATACCTTGGTTGAAAGATAGTATAGTAAGAAGCTCAAATGTATTAGGAGGAACAATCGTGGTGAGTACTATAGACCCTTTGATGCATATTGTAGACAACATGGAATCAGACATGAGAAGACACCTCCCAAAACTCCTCAACTTAATGGTTTGGCAGAGAGGATGAATATAACGTTGATGGAGAGAGTTAGATGCATGCTTTCAGAAACAAATTTGCCTCAAATGTTTTTGGGTAAGGCATTGTGTACGACACTACATGTGATTAATCTTAGTCCTGTTATAGCCTTGAAATGTGATGTGCTAGATAAAGTGTGGTTTGGAAAGAATGTTTCTTATGATCACTTGAGGGCATTTGGTTGCAAGGCATTTGTTCATATTAAGAAGGATGAGAGGTCTAAACTCAATGAGAAGACTAGACAATGCATCTTTGTGGGCTATGGTCATAATGATGAGTTTGGGTACATATTATATGATCCAGTGGAGAAGAAGCTGGTTAGAAGTCGTGATGTGGTATTCATGGAAAACCAAATAATTGATGACATTGATAAGGTAGAGCAAAAAGATCCCTTGAAGGCTTATGAGTTAATTAATACAGAGCAAATTCGAGTTACACCAGATCTAGAGATAGTGATATTGATGTTTAGAATGATGATCAACAGTTTAGAGGTGAATTAGATGTTCCAGAAATGGATGTGGAGGTACAACATGAGGAACATGAAGATGAACCTGAAGATCCGCCTCAAGTTCCACTCAGGACATCTAATAGAGAGACATGTGTCCACTAGATATTGATCTAATAAGTATGTGACTTTGACTGATGGGATAGAGTTATGAAGAGGCCATTGAAAGTGAAGAAAATTAGAAATGGATTCATGCAATGGAAGATGAAATGAAATTCTTGAATGAAAACAATACATTTGATATGGTCAAGTTGCCCAAGGGCAAGAAGGCCTTAAAAAACAAATGGAACTACAGGGTGAAACATGAAGAAAATTCAGCATCTTCTAGATATAAAGCTAGATTGGTGATGAAAGGCTTCAGTCATAATAAGGGGATCAACTTTGATGAGATTTTCTCACCTATTGTGAAAAGTACATCTATTAGAACTGTTTTGGGTTTGGCTACAACTTT
This sequence comes from Dioscorea cayenensis subsp. rotundata, assembly GCF_009730915.1. Taxonomy (NCBI): domain Eukaryota; kingdom Viridiplantae; phylum Streptophyta; class Magnoliopsida; order Dioscoreales; family Dioscoreaceae; genus Dioscorea; species Dioscorea cayenensis. Next base: position 19,085,425 of record NC_052489.1, read on the forward strand.
TTATTTGGAAGTTGAGCAAATGGATGTCAAAACTGTGTTTCTCCATGGTAATTTGGAGGAGAATATTTATATGGAACAACCTAAGGGTTTCATGGTACAAGGCAAATCATGTGTACCGCTTGAAGAAGAGTTTGTATGGCGTGAAACAAGCTCCAAGATAATGGTATAAGAAATTTGAATCAATTATGAGTAAGCAAGGCTAGAAAAAGACCATTTCAGATCATTGTGTCTTTGTGAGAAAATTTGTTGATGGTGACTTCATTATCTTGTTGTTATATGTAGAGGGTTCATTTCACCAGTGCCCACAAATATTTGTAAGTTATGTAGTTGTGGCCACAAATATTTTTTTTATAATCAAATGGCCACATAACATTTCTTTGGCAGCACCCATGGCCATAAAGACATGTTTGGAGGCTATTTCAACCACCACAGCAGCCTCCACGTCAGCCAAGTCACTGGGAATAGCCCCTCCTTGTTAGCCAAGTCACCAGAAATAGACTCCATATAGGGCTTTATGGCCACAAGTGCTCTCGGAGAAAAGTTATGTAGCCATCCGGCCTTTATGGCCATAAGTGTTCCCGAAGAAAAGTTATGTGGCCATCCAATTACCAAAAAACATTTGTGGCCATGGCAATGTAAGTTACAAACATTTATAGGCACCAGTGAAATAAAGCCTATATGTAGATGACATACTCATTGTTGGGAAAGATTTTTTTTTAAATTGATAGGTTAAAGAAGCATCTCAGTAGCTCGTTTGCCATGAAAGATTTGGGAACAGCAAAGCAGATATTGGGTATAAATATTGTGTGAGATAGAAAAGAGAAGAAGCTTTGGCTGTCATAAAAGAAATATAATAAAAAGGTGTTGGAGAGGTTCATCATGGGAATGTCTAAGGTTGTAAGCACTCCTTTAGCTGCACATTTCAAACTGAGTGTTAGCTAGAGCCTTTGAGTGAGACCGAGAAGCTTGACATGGAAAGTGTTCCTTATGCATCTGCTATTGGGAGTTTAATATATGCTATGGTGTGTACTAGACCTGATATTGCTTATGTTATTAACAATGTTAGCTGGTTTCTTTCAAATCAAGGTAGAGAGCATTGGAATACAATTAAATGGGTCATGAGGTATCTTAAGGGAACTTCAAACTTGAATCTTTGTTTTGGTGGCGAGAAGCCTATGCTTGTTAGTTATACAGATTATGATATGACTGAAGATGTTGATTTTAGAAAGTCCACTTCAGGGTATTTGATCAAGTTTGTAGGGGGAGTTGTGGCCTTGTAATCTAGGTTGCAAAAGTGTGTTGCATTATCCACTACTAAGGCAAAGTTAATTGCCATTACATAAGTTTGCAAGGAATTGCTTTGGCTGAAAAAGTTCTTCCTTGAGCTTGACTATACACAAGAAAGGTATATCTTATTTTGTGATAATTAGAGTGCAGTTTATCTTACCAAGAATTAAATCTTTCATTTTCATTCAAAACACATTGATGTGAGGTATCACTGGATATGAGATGCATTGGATGCCAAGTTATTAGAGTTGGCTAAAGTTCATACAGATGACAATGGTGCTAACATGTTGACAAAGACACTACCAAGAGGAAAGTTTGAAGTTTGTTGTATGATCACCGGGATGGGGGCCACCTCCACATAGTTGTGAGGTGGAGAAAAGCCCAAATGGTATAAGCCCAATAAGGGTCACTTTAGTTAGTGTTTTCCCATTAGATTAGGGTTCAGACAAAGAGATGTATGAGATCAATAAAAAAAAAAGGAACAACAATAGGTGCAAGAGAAAAGTACATATTTCTGGTTCAGATATAGCAGGGGCAGTGATTTCAAGCTGGTGTTTGGAGGGTCAAACGAATTCTTATTGAGTTGAAATTTTGTGGACTCGTTCGGGATGTTTAGAGCTTGTTTTCCACTAGCCAGTTTGTTGTTTTGCTTCTTCTAACTCCAGATATTAATTTCTGAACATATGCTACAGAAATTGTTTATTTCTGCTTTCTTATCTCTAGGTTATAATTTGTTTTAGCTATTGCTTTGGCTGTGTGTGTGTGTGTGTGTGTGTGTGTGTGTGTGTGTGTGTGTTTTTTCTGATTAGTACTCAACCTCGAGACTTTCTTGTACAGTTGTACTCTGAATTTGATTAAAGTGGAGCTTGGTTTGGCCAGGTATGACCCATGGTTTTTCACCCTTGATTTGAGGGTTTTCCATGTAAAAGATTTGGTGTCTTGTGCGATTGCATTTCTTGTTCTATTGATTTTCTCCTCTTAACTTAGCAAGCTCTGTCTTATTATTGAAATTGTTGCTTCATTCCCAACAATATGTTTTTTTCCAATGAAAACTCTATAGCATAAGTAGCCATTAGCCATACATTTTAAAAAGTAAATGATGAAGGGAAGGGAAAATCATATAGTTATTGGAGAATACTTGTGAAATATTAAAAAAAAACATAACACTCTAATGATTGCTCAAATAAAGTCATTACAACTATAACAAAATATTGCTAAGTGTTAAAATTCATAACTATTCTCATCAGCATCTTGACAAGCCTACTCATTGTCATCATTAGTATCCAACTCTCTCATGAGTGGAAGGAAAATATTCATATCTAGGTCTGATATCTGTAATTTTATCTCCCATGTCATACACTGCTCTTGATTGATTATGTGTACCAATGAACCAACCATGTCATAGGAAACCTATACAAGTTACATGAATATAATTAAAAAGGAAATTAAATATATTAATAGAGCATTGCTCAAGTTATAATATTTTCCTCATTGCTTATAGTTTAGTCGAACCATTCATGAAAAGCTTCAGTAAATTTCCTATCAACATCAAGAGCATTTGAACATCAACCATGTATATTTCTATACTCACTACAAGTAATGATGATAAATTTTTAAAAAAATTATAACTCACCAAATAAGAAACGCACAATGTTTAACTTATATATGGAGTGGTTCAATAGCTTTATGGTGTAATAGCACATAACAATGTGTTTGTGCCCATGATCTATCATCTAACTCTACCACTTCAACTTTCCCTATTGGTTCTCCACTGGTTCTCCACCACTTTCAAATAAATAAGAATTTGCAAGTACCTCATCATGCATTTGTCTTAAATTTCTCATAGGTCTTTCAAATATTGTTTCAACATCAGCCAAATATCTAGAACAAAAGTCACACATTCTTCTACAAAATGTCCTTCAACAATTAACCTTTAAGTATATTGTTTATTCCTCACATAAGATTTTAACGTAAGCAAAAACCTATAACAAACAATTGAAATTATTAGCCTACATAAATTTGCTTGATAAGGTGTCATAACAAATTGTATTACTAGGAAAACAATACCGTTCGATTGGATACATCCACTGATAATAAACATGTCCATTGAGTTTGGCCTCCAATTAGGGACGGAACCAGGACTTAATGATTGGGTTTTTGGGGGAGGGGAGGGGAGGGGAGGGGAGGGGGAGGGGGCTAAGGGCTGAAATGTCAAAAAAAATATTTCAGTTAACATAACAATTGTATTCGATACAAAATAGTGCGATATTGTGACATTTAATTAAAAAAATCACAAAAAAAACATAAAACATTTATCTATGCACGCTCAAGCTAGAACTGCCATCTGTGTGACGCATGCTACTCAGAGGAGGTAACTGAATATGATGAGTTTGCATTTTTTTGAAAACATTATAGAATCGCCTCATTGTCAATAGTTGCAAAAACCTCTTTCTCAATATAGACAATCATGCTATCGTTCATCCACTCATCTCCCATTTTGTTGCGCAAGTCAGTTTTCACAATATTCATCGCCGAAAATGCCCTCTCAACACTAGCTGTCGCAACTGGCAAAACTAATGCCAACTCAATAAGGCGATAAACGAGTGGAAAACCAATGCCAACTCCCATTTTGTAGTAATGTTCTTCGCACTTGATTTAGAGTCCAATGGTACTTTAAGAGTATTTGATGACTCTTCACTCCTTGGTAATTTGATAAAAAATTTGTCCATGATCTATAAATAAATAAGTAAAAAAAAATCTTTAATTATAGACAATAAAAAATAACAAGCAAATATTAAAGGTGCTAACATTACATTACCAACTACCAAGATCATTAGAAGAATCAAGCACACAAAATTGTTTGGACATGGTAGTGCTAACATTCATGCATCTAAATGATTGAATTTGTTTTATGAAACCAATTTTGTTACATCATTGAATCCAATTTTATTATGTGTTAATGAATATTTATGATTTTATGAATATGAAACCTTTGGTATAGCTAGTCTTATTGAAACCTATTTTGTTATGCATTTTGCTATATAGATTTAACACTAAACATTATTTAGTTATACATATATACATTATGATACATATTATATTTGATATTTGATATTTTCATTATTTTAACTCATTAATGCATTTAATCAAACACATTGTAGTAATATTTATAAAAATGAAATTTATCATTTATGTTCTATTTATTTCACCCATAAATTTTATACATTCATTCTCATTTTTAATAAGAAGTAATACATTATCATTGATCGGATGATCCAATAATTAAAAAAATAAATACTAATAATCTAATATACTGTATACATACTCAGTGAAAAAGCAGAGAGGATGGAGTGAACTCAGTGAAGAAGCAGAGAGGTTGTCAGGTTGATAACTTGATGCAGTAAGTGTTCTGGTGGAAATAGATTTTGATCAAAGGGTAAGAGTGACATTTCAAGTGTTTGAATGTTGGTTATTTACATTGAGGTTTGAGAGGGGAAGAACGAACGGCAGAGATTAACTTCATCAAGATGATTGGTTTAAGTTCGAGGCAGCCTCAAGATTGGTTTTCCAATGAACAGCCAGGATGCGATCATCAAAGGGGGTGCGTATTAGTTCGAGGCAATAGAGTCAGTGGGTTTGGTTAACCAGAGTGCAATTGACTCAGGCTCTCAGTGCACCTATTTTATTTTAGTTACTGAAGTTCTGTAAAGTTATAAAAGTATAGTTCTTTTATTAACTTAGGTTGGTTTTTTTTTCTTATTTTCTTTGAAGATCTCATCTTCCATGAATTATCCTGTCTTGTAGAAATGTTTTCTGAGGTTGAGTTCAATACAAAAGTTCTTCCTCATGGTCTTTAGTATCTATGTAGTGATTATCAAAGTGGATGAGGGGCTGCTGGCCAGGCTGTCCTGACCGAGGGGGGGCTGGTTGCCTGGTTCTGTGTTTTTCGGCCAAACAAGGAAGAACCTTGCCAGTGCCAAGGGGGGTTGAAGCCCCTGCTAGCCCCCCTAGTTCTGTCCCTACCTCCAATGGAAAACGAATCACCTAGTGCACCATTATAGTGAAGAGTGTAGGTGAGAAAATCCTTTCTAAGTGACACAAAGTTACTACTACTCGACATTGAAGTTTGTCAAGATCTTCCACCTTAAGAACTTAACCACAAAGAATTTTAAATATGTTACAAAGTTCTAAAATGATGTGAGTCACTTGCTTTGACGTGGATGAGCACAAAGTAATTTGAAGCAAATCATGCAGCGACATATGATAATCATATGATTTTAAAGAGTGGGGGTTTCACTCCTTTTGATTCACACTTTTGGAGATATTTTAAGAGTAAGCATCTAGAACTTTTATATTCTTAAAAACTTGATTGAACACATCTTTTTCTTTTTTTGTCATGGAAAAAGAAGCAGGTGGTAGTTTTGTTTTTTCCATTGGAAAGATATTTGAGATGGAGCTCTCGATGAATTCCCATCTCTACCAAATAAAGTCTGCATTTTATACTATCTTTCAATTTCCCATCAACATTAAGAATTGTTCCAATAATATTTTCACAAATATTCTTCTCAATGTGCATCACATCAAGGTTATGGCACAGTAAATTGTGCTCCCAATAAGGTAAATTAAAAAAGATGCTTCTCTTCTTCCACAAATCTAAACATAAGCTTGGTCCAAGCAATCAATCATACCATTAAGCCCTCTTTGATCTAAAAGAACCACAAAGAATTGAACTTAATCTCTGATAAGAACAAAAGATGGTGACTTTCCATATAAATGTTGAAAAAAAAAACACAAGTTGGTGATCTACAACTCAAACATTGATCAAAGTGCATGAAAAAGAAAAGACATGAGCTTGAACACAAACAAGAGCACAACATCTAATTTTTAAGTAGAAAAGGAACAATTTGGCTTAAAAGAAGAAAACAATATCAAGGAAAAAAACATAGTAAAACATTTATTACTCTCCGGCCATTAATGCTTTATTTTAATTTTTGGTTGTTTGAATAAGCACATAACTTAATTTTGAACTAATATAGTTATGTACCTTAATTAGTTGCTATAAACTACCCTAATAACAGATTTGCCTCCCTTTCACTTTATGTACAAAAGGAGTTGTATTAAAAAATAATACAAATCAACATATATCATGACATGTTAACTATCAAGCATAAAAAAATAATTCATTATTTACTACAAATGAATATCATGAGATATTGCACTTGTACTAAAGAAGGGAAGAAAGATGACGATTGAGTGATGCAGAATTGAACTGTGTCAAGACGCATATTTTTGAAATGTTGTTATTCAAGCAGTTGCTAATAGGAATATCAATCAGCATGTAAATGGCTCCTAATGGAAATACTAGTTTTGCTCGTTTCTTCGTTAGAGGGTACAACTTGGTCTTGGCACCACATCCCATAATGATTCCCAGAACACTCTACACCCAGCAAAAAGACAGTGAAGAGTCATACAAAGCATAAAAAACAAGAAGAATTCTCATTATGATATACAAAACCAGTCACCAAGGTTTAAACTCAAGAAAAGTCAATTGTGAAAAATTAAAAAGAATCCAAATTTCAAACAGTGAAACTAAGTACTAACAACCTAAATGTCAACTATACAAGAGACAACCATTTATTTGTAGGATCATGTTCTTCCATTACACAACAAATACTAATTGATACTAAATTACCAATTAGTATTTCAAAACTTAATAAATTTAGAAAATAACATCAAATTAAGTGAATTAGACATCAAAACATAAATTGAAGGAAATAAAATTAGGACGTTTATAAAAGCAAAACATATTCAGTGGCACAAACAGAAGACTGAATCTCACAAAGAAGTCAGTGAAAATATAGATTAATTAATCGGTAAAGGAGAAAGCTTCCTAGTCTTACAATGCATCGTTTACCTCACACTAACTAAATTCTAGTGTTAATCAACTACATAGGTTCACTAAACAAATGACCCTATCAACCAAAATTGGAAGGAGATCAAAATAGCAAATAAAGTAAGCACACTAGAAAACACTAACCTTTAATACAAGGACAAAATAATAAAAAATAGCAATTTAAATAAATATGATCTCTTTATTCAATACCAAAGAATCAAGCAATAAAAAAAAGCACAAAGATTTCAACAATATCCTCATCTATGTCACTGAACCAAAAGAGAAAAGGCAAAAAAAAGGACTAAATTTCATTCTAAACTAACCAGAGAAACAACTAAGCCTGATTTTCATCCAACATCTCGTCAATTCTCAGAATCCCAACTTCTTAAGTAAGATATAATTGAGACATGCCATTCAAATCTATCCATTTCAAAATAAAAAAAAAAACATTCACAAAATTAAAAAAAAGCATTCAAATAAAATATTAATCAATTGCTCAAGAAAAAGAACCACATGAAAACTATAAAAACCAAAATTTTGATAAACAGAAATGAAAAACATAACAAGATTGGGAGATCACTCTACTTGCATTAGGATCAAGGCAAGTCTACAAGTTCTCTCCTAAACCACATGTTTTTGCTGGCAAGGAAAAACAACGGCGCGGGCTTTATCACCAACGAAACCAAAAGAAGAAGCTGATGATCAGAAGAGCAAGGTCTAAGCTCTGGAAGTATGTAGTGGGGTTGTGGAGGTGTAGAACCTAGAGACAAAGATACCATGGCACTCTTTAAAAAAAATATAGCAAAAATTAATTGATCACCAATTAGAAAACATAACCAGGTCCAACATCTTGAGAGCCAGAAGGAATCAAGAGAATATCTTCAAAAAACCAATATGAACAATGGGAGAGTGAGAGAAAGAGAGAAAGATGGGAAGCCTCCTTCTTCGGTGAAGATGGCGATGATTGGAGAAGAAAAACATAACAAAATAAAAACTTGATTCAAAGATTTGACGGTGTTCTCAGTGAAAAGGAAGAACTTAACTTGAAAAAATAATTCTTAAAGCCTATTGGCTTCGATTTGGAGAATATTTTTGGGGTTTAGAGACGACATTCTCAGCAAAGAGGAAGAAATCAAATCTCTTTTAGTAATATATATATATATATATATATATATATTATTTTAGTATTCATTCTAGCATTTTCACAAATGAACTCCGCCAAGAAATCTTTTTTTCATGGTAACTTATCTCCTACAAAGCACATCAAAGCGTTTTGAGCTCAAAACACTAGCTCGATGAGACAACAAATGGCGTTTTTCACACATGGTGCTAGTGAAGAGAAGCGAGAACCCTACTTTGCATGTGATTTCACAGTGTTTCATCCAAAAGCGGCACCCAAAACATATACACTACACGAATGTGGTTCGTGCCAATGGTTATAACGGGAGAGAACATGCTAGCGTTTTCCCTTACAGATGTCACTAAAACTCAAATTATGGTGGTGTATTATCTAACAAACGCTGCGACTGCCCAAAAAGTTTTCATGCCAATGGTTCCATGGTTCACGTGCAAAAATGTTAGCAATGTTTGACATAAAGAACGTCACTATAGCTCTCATACTGGTCGTATTATATCAAAAACGTCTCTATATGCATAGAAGCTCTACACTACCTCAAATTTAGCGGCATTGTTATCTCATACTGGTCGTGTTATCCCATACTGGGCAACGTTTTGGAAAAAAAGTCACTGGTAGGTAACCGCCAAATATTCATAATGTTGTAGTGAAAGTGGCTGATTTGCCACCTCCAATACCTTCTCATTTCCCCTTTTGACTTCATGAGAAAAGTAGAAGTCCACTTCCAGGCTTCTCTTTCCTTGATTTTTAGGGTTCTAGCCTTTCTCCTCAATTCTCCCGGAATACCCTCTTCTCTTGCCTTGTAGCCCTTTTCTCCGGGCGTTGCCCTCCCTCATCTAGTGGTTGTCTACATTTTCCTTGATGCATTGCCATCACCTACCAATTTCACAATCTCCTCATCATTGATCTTGCTTTGTTGTTGTAAGATCACCCTTCTTATGATGTTGATATGCTTGATAGCATGCGTACTCTTCATTTTGTATCATATTTTAACTTTTTGTTTTTTAGCTTTGTTGTTGTAAGATCACCCCTCTTATGTTGTTGTATCATATTTTATCTTTTATCTTTTTCCAAACAATTAGCTCCTAATCTAGTTTGTTATTTCTTATATATTTCTCTTGAATTTTCTTTTATTTTATTTTGTTGCTGGTGATCATAGTTTTCCTATATGTCCATTGTCATTAGTGTTTCTCTTCTTGGGTTGTATTTTTTCTCTTTAATATATTGTGCGAATTTTACCCATTTTCCTGATCTAGTTTGCCATGCATTTTTTCCCTATGATGTTGATCTATTTAACAACATGCATCCACTTCATTTTGTTAGCTATTCTAACAAATGTATTATTCGGTTTTCCTCTAGGTTGTTACTTCTTGTCTGTTTCTCTTCATTTTTTTGGGTGATTATCATGGTTTGTTGTGTATGCTTACTTTGATAATGTTTACAAGAGCACTCAGTTTGAAGAGGAAGACATGGATTAATACTTAATTTTCATGTATTCAACTTAAGCTTAACAGAAACATTACAACAGAGTATAAAGAGAAAGGCAAAGCTAGCTTTACAGCAAGGATGCTGACAAGCATTAAAAAGTTACAACAAAAAAGCATAAAGAAAAAGATAGTGTCCAATCGGCTTCTAATCTAGGATTTGGTGAAGTCTAATCAACATGTAATTCTTAATGAGTCAGTACACAGTAGCTGACTCTATCAGCTGGTCAATTGAGTTTTAGATGCATAATTCTCAAGTTGATTTCTCAACCATCTCAACAATCAAGCTTCTGAGTAGAATGCTGCGTAAACTTTATCATCCTCCCCTTACTCAGAGGCTTGTAACTCCTAATGCTTCTCTGAAATGTTCAAACTTACAGCTTGGAAGAGTTTTTGTAAAGATATCGACTACCTGATCATTTGTGCTATAATAAACCACATTAATTTCACCATTGTATACTAAATCTCTAATGAAATGAAACCTGGTATCAATACACTTTGTGCATCTATGCATGGTTGGATTTCAAGTGATCGAAATGGCTGACTTGTTATCACAATGAATGACTATTGGTTTTGATAATTTCACTCCAAAATCAGATAATAATCACCTAAGCCACAGAGCCTCACAAGCAACAGAGGTGGCTGAATTATATTTTGCCTCTATACTTGAAAGAGCTGTGATTAGTTGCTTCTTGGAACTCCATGCTACTGTAGTGAGCTGAGAGAGAAGCACCATCCCGATGTGCTTCTTCTGTCATCTGTTAAACCCCCCCTCTCTCTCCTAGTCATTGTTGATGAACCCACATAGATTCAGTTCATTAGTTTGCTTAGATACGCCCATGACTTAAGGTTCCTGCAACATAGTGTAATATTCTCTTCACAGCAATATAGTGATGTATGGTGGGTGATTGCATAAACCTTAAGACGATACCAACAACATATAAAAGATCAGGTCTAGTATGAGTAAGGTATAGGAGGCTCCTAACAACCTTCTTATATTATATTGGATCAGTCTTTCCTGAGATATCCTCCAAGCTCATCTTCTCATTCGCATTCATAGGGGTTGTAAATCTTCTACAATTCAGCATTCCAGTCCTTTTTAATAGATCTTCAGCATATTTCTATTGAGAAACAAACAATACTCCATTGGATTGCAGTACTTCCAAGCCTAGAAAGTACCTTAGATGGCCCAAATCAGGCATTTCAAAGGTCTTTGGCATCTTCTCCTTGAATTCAATCAACATATCATAAGATGAACCCATGTAGATTATGTCATCTATATAGATGCACATCAATAGGATTTCTGAATTTCCTCTGACCTTTGTAGAGACTGCAGGCTCATTAATGCTCTGAATGAATCCCATTTGAATGAACTCTTGATCAATTCATCTATACCAAGCTCTCAGATCAATCCGTCCATACCATGCCATATGCTCATATGGGATTGATTAAAGGGAAAGAGCATCTTGTATACTCTTGTATGATCTCTTGATCAATCCGTCTATACAAACTCAGATGCTCTTTCCCTTTGACAATGAAGCCATCAGGTTGATTAACATATACTTCCTCAGGAAAATCCTTATTTAAGAACGCTATCTTGAACTCCAGCTGGAAAATGCGCCAGTTCCTTTGAGCTCCAATGGCCATGAAGACTCGTACAGTCTCTATATGTGCCACGGGTGAGAAAACCTCAGCGAAATCAATACCTTCTTGTTGTGCAAACCCCTTAGCAACAATCCTGGCCTTCTTCCTGAGATCAAACCTATCTGGATTTATCTTAGTTTGGTTCTTTTGGATGGATTCCATTTCATCTCCCATAGTTGCCATCCATTCTTTATGCTTTGATGCTTCTTCAAATAAGTTTGGATATGTAGTTGTTAGTGCAAAAGAGTAATTTTAAATGTTAGTTAGGTTTATGTACCTCATCAGAGCCGAAGATGGAGGTGAAGACGATGATTGAGGAGCAACTCCTTAACTAGAATTGAGTGGAATATTAGTTGAGTTCTGAGGGCTTTCTAACCATTTATTAGATGGATCGGATGGCTGAGATTCAAATGAACTGTTATCAACTAAATTTCTTTCCACCTCATCAAATGGTGTGATGATTTGCGCAGCTGACTTAGCGCCTTTCCTCCAATCCCATTGCTTCTCTTCGAAAAAAGAGATTTCCCTACTTACATGGACTCTCTTCGTCTCAGGATCAAGACACCTGTAAGCCTTCGAATATGCTGAATAGCCAATGAACAATAGTTTAAGTGACTTGGCATCCAGTTTTTGTCTTTGCTGATGGTCAACCAGAGCATAACAAATACAACCGAACACCCACAAATGGTCAGCTCTGGGCTTTCGGCCGGTCAAAGCTTCATATGGTGTCTTCTTCTCCAATGTGCTCATTTGCGATTGGTTGATCAAGTGAACAATAGTTACCACCGCATCGGCCCATAGTTCAGTGGGCAAATTCATATCTTTTAATATAGTTTTGGTCATCTTCGTCACGATGCGATTTCTCTATTCAATGACACCGTTCTGCTATGGCGTTCGCAGTGCGCTAAGTTGATGTTTGATTCCAATATCTTCACATAATGCTCTAAAGGCAACTGATGTAAATTCTCCCTCAATCCAAGCGAAAAGCCTTTACTGGAGACAAATACTACTTCTCAAAGGTAAGCTTGAAGATTATAAACCGTTGTAGTGCATCACTCTTTCTTTGAATGAAGTATACCCAGCTGTATCTTAAAAAATCATCAGTCAAGAGAAAGAAGTACATGTTACCTCCATAGGATGGGGTCTACATTGGTCCCACCAGATCTCCATGAAGGAGCTCGAGCAGAGATGTTGCTTTATATACTTGTCCTTTAGGGAACGCTAGATGAGTTTGTTTTCCAATTGCACATGCCTCACAGGGTTGTGCCTGAGCGATGGTAGGAAGACCATCAACCAGCTGATATTCAGAGAGATATTTTAAGCTTCTTTGATCAAGGTGGCCATACCTTCTATGCCAGAGTGTTGAGACATCATCTTCTCTTTATACAACGTGAATAACATGCACATCATTGGCACCAAGTGGAAACAACCTTTGGGATGTTATTGGAATTCTTGCTACTTGAGTGTCGGTTTAAGTTTCACTTACAGTGCACTCCCCATCAGAGAACTCCATCTTGTATCCAGAGTTCATAAGCTGGCCTACACTTAATAAATTGTGCGCCAATTTGGGCACAAATTACACATTGGTTTGTATGTGGTTCTTCCCAGAGTTTGCTTAAAGAACCACAATGCCTACACCTGCAACTTAAAGCAGGTTGCCATCACCCAACCGTATGTTGTGTTGAGTAGTGTTCTCTAAGTTCTTGAAGGGTCTTCGATCTCCCGACATGTGGTTAGAACAACCACTATCGATGAGCCACTTTACTCCTTCACTTCTTGATTCAGTGCTTGCCATGAATAAGAGTCCTTCATCTAACTCCTTTGTTTCTTCTGTCATGTTTGCCTCCTTGCTTCTATACCAGCATTGTAACTTAATATGCCAGTATTTTTTGCAGATGAAACACTGCATTCCTTTGTGCTGTCTCAAACTCTTAGCAGAGTGAGAGAACTCTGAGTGCCTCTGGCATCCACGACCTCTTCATCTTCCTCTATGAAAGCCACCACATCCACAACCTCTTTCTTCTTTGTTGAAGTGATCACCAGGTGAAGTAGATCTAATATGCACTGAATTTTCTTCATCTTAATCACCTACATGATTTAAAATGGATTCATGGCTCTTGAGTGAGTCACAGAGTTCATTAACTATGAGGGTGCTGAGGTTATTAGCCTCAACGATGGAGGAGACCACATTGGTGAACCTAGGTATCAAACTCCTGAGAATTTTTATAACCACCATCTTGTCCAGGAACTCCTCTCCTAGCATTTTGATTTGATATACAATGTCTAGGACCCTGGTAAAGCAGTCTTCTATCTTCTCACCATGCTTCATCTTCTTTGCATCAAGCTATTAGTGCAAGGAATGAAGTCTAATAATGATGTTATTAGCATTCCCTTGATACTATATTTTTAGCATCTCCCATGCTTGTTTAGCAGGTTTTGCTTCTGTAATTCTTAGAAGAACACGTTCATCTAAGTTCTATTGAATTAGAGACTGTACTTTAGCATCCTTCTTTAGGATTTCAGTGGGTCTATTGTTATCAACTTCTCCAATTATCCCCTTCTCAACAATACTCCACAGATCCTTAGACTTGAAGACTGTCTTCATCTTGAGACTCTAGAGATTATAGTTCTCTCCCTTGAAGAGTAGAACATTTGGTTGAAAGGAATTTGAGGAATCGCCAGACATCATCCTAGTTCTTTGATACCATTGATAATGTTTACAAGAGCAAGCACTTGCTAATTACTCAACACTCACAACACTCATTTTGAAGAGGAAGACATGGATTAATACTTAACCTTCATGTATTCAACTTAAGCTTAATGGAAACATTACAACAGAATATAAAGAGAAAAGCAGAGCTAGCTTTATAGCAAGGACGCTAACAAGCGTTAAAAAGTTACAACAAAAAAGCATAAAGAAAAAGATAGTGTCCAATCGGCTTCTAATCCAAGATTTCGTAAAGTCCAATCAGCATGCAATCCCTAATGAGTCAGTACACAATAGCTGACTCTATCAGCTGGTCAACTGAGCTTTAGATGCATAATTCTCAAGTTGACTTATCAACTGTGGTACCCTGTCCTGATTTTTGACCTCATGCCTTTTTAAATTCTTGTGCATGCATTAGGGGTAAAATGGTTATTTTGCACTAATGGCATCCTTGCATAATTGCACAGTAGATTGTGTGTGAAAACCAGTCAAAAACCAGGGGCAAAATGGTTTTTTGGACTCATTTCTTTCAATTTTCTATTATTAAGGCATTTTGGTCATTTCTCTTTTGTTTAAAAAAAAAGAATTGAATGAGGATAAGAGAAGCAACGTGGCAGGCTTCTCATTCTCTCATTCTTTTCTTCTTCTTTGTTTTCATTCCTTCTTCCTTTCGGCCGAGCACCTTCTTTGAAAAACAAAATTCTTTGGCGAGCTTTTTTGGTAAATCAATGCTCCTACTCTCTTCCTCTCATTCTCTTGATCTTGGTAAGGTTTTGATCCAAGGTTTTTTCTTTGTATTTCTTCGTATTTAACGGGGTGTTTGGTTGGATGTAATTCTAAATGCAGTGGATTTTTAGTTACAATGTAATTAGAAATACTTGGTTTCAAAATACAGTGCAGTCAAATCTTGTGTTTGGTTTGATGTAACTGAAATTACTGTATTATAAAATTTTATGTTTGTTTGAAAGGATTTGTAAATCTGTAATTGGAAAATGCATGTGTATATGTGTGTATATATGCATATATGTATATGAGTATATATATGTATAAATATATGTATATATGTGTATATATGCATATATGTATATGAGTATATATGTATAAGTACATGTATATACATATACATATATAAGTATATATATCTGTATAAGTATACATATGTACATATACATATATGTATGTGCATGTATACACATACATATATGGGTATATATATGTATATATGTATGTGTATATGTATATATATATGGATATATATGTATAAGTATATACATCTGTATATGTATATGTGTATATACATATATGTATATGAGTATGTATATGTGTAAAAATACCTATATATGTTTATATAAATATATAAATGTATATGTATGTGTATGTGTATGTATGTATATATATACATTGGTTTTCAACTCCCGGGATTTGGTTTTACGCCCAATTTGGGCGTAAAACCAAATACACCAAAAAAACTATTGTAGTGTAATCCCAATTACATCAGGATTTGCAAATACACTCAAACAAACAATGAATTTCATAAAGTAAAGTATTTGGTTTTACATGTAAAACCAAATACACCCAAACAAACACACCCTAATCGTTTTTGAAAATCCTTAAAACCCAAAAAATAAACCTTGCTTTGAGTTATTTTTAGGCTCAAATTGAAGCCAGTGTCATTGTTATTCATTTGTGTGAATCCTTGTAAAAAAATTTCATGATTTGGGGTTGTAAATCGGCAAGAAACCATTGTTTAAGCCCCGATTTTACTGTAGCAATCCATTTGTTATTGCCACAAACACGAAGTTACTGTAGCACCAAAAACTTTGGCCTTTTCTTGTATTTCTTTGGTCCAAATCGAAGCCCTTCTTACTTGGAATCCATTGGAACTAGTTTTACTTCGGTTTGAGGTCGTTTGGGTCCAAAATGATGTCGTTTTCCCCAAAACCCCTAGATTTACATGTTCGACATGTAATATTACATTCACATGCATTTTAGTTTCCATTCTTGTGTTCATTGGTTCTTGGATTCCTTGCTTGATTCTAGATGGCGAAGCATCCTTCAAGGGGAAGGAAATTGCGAACCAGTGAGCGCGTCTCGAGACGAGGCGACTGGTTCAGTAAGTGGTTCAATTCGTAATCCCATAGATTTAATAAGAGTATTATAGTATTTCTTTACTCCATAACGTAAATTTGATGATAAATCAGATTTCATTTGATATATATATATATATATATGGATATTTTGAGCATGGAGTTATTTGGCAAAAATGATTCTAGTATACCTATGCGTATGTATCTTGAAAGAAACATGTTTACATGTATATGTATTTACATGCAAGTGAAATATGTTTTAATAGGCATTTTCGTATTCATACATCGTATGTTGGATTCCTTGAGTTGGAATCGGAAAGAATTATATTGTGGCATTTGATTTTGATAGTAACTGCGGACTTTAGTCCGATACTGCAGTGTGGGGTTCCACGATCTGGCTTGATGGAAGGCGACGTGGTCAACCTTGAGTTTACCCTGGTCAAGAGCTGTGTGGAGCCATTGACAGGGGGGTCTTTTATGTGAGAAATCAGGGGTCACCACAAGGGGATCTCAGTGGCCAACACCAAGGAAGGCAGCATATTGAATTTTAAAAGTTTTAAAACACTTTGGTGGTCCTATAGCTAATCGCAGCCACGATTAGCTTTGGAATTGTTTGAGGCCAGCTTGTATTTTGAGCGGTGCTCAATGTGTTGGAAAATGTTACTTACTTATACTATTTGTAAATTATTGTGTTAACTGTTAATCTGTTGAATACTTGGAGCTACCTTTTTATGTTATTATTGTGGTAATTACTATTTCAAATGCTTTTTACTCTGTTATATCTATGCTGTCACCACTCACTGGATAACATCTGTTACTCATCACTCTTCTTTCTTCTTTTTTCAGACTGCGATGTTGAACTGGGTTGTGCTGGGTAGGCAATAGACTGACCTATCTTTTCTCCTTGTTTAGGTTAGTTTGCAGTGTGCATGTAAACTTTATGGATCCACTAGACTTGACTTTTGTGTAATGTTCCTGTATTTGTACTTTTTAGTTGTATTTGGAACCTTGGCTGGTCCTGTTTTGGATTTTGTATCTTTCTTTAGTAAGTTGTGTTAGCAGGGTTGTTTGAGCTTTATGGTGACTAGGAGGTGGGACGCTATAAGGTCCACTCCTTGTTGTCGTGACGATTGCTACGTGCCCGGCTAGGGTCGGGGTGTGACATCAACCATCTCAACAATCAAGCTTCTGAGTAGAATGCTGTAGAAACTTCATCATACATATCATGGTTTTCATGTATGTCTATTGTCATCATGGTTTCACTTGTTAGGTTTTGCTTTCATTTTTGCTTTTCTTTTGTGTTGTTGATCCATTGTATAACATGCTTCCACCTCATTTAGTTTGCTTGTTGTTTTGTCTGATATTTTGCCAGGTATATGATTTTGTTTGTTTGCATCTTTAGTATTTCTCATGATTTTTTTCGCTGATTATCAAGGTCTCCGATTTTTGTTATCTTTTTCATATCATGGTTTTCATGTATGTCTATTATTATCATGTTCTCTCATTAGGTGTTATTTTTTTGCCTTTAATATGCTATGCTTTTTCCCCATTTTCCCAGATCTAGTTTGTTATGCAGTTTTTTTTCTAATTTTTCCCTTACTATTGATCTATTAGATAGCATGCTCCCTCTTGATTTTGTTTGTTGTTTTGATTGATATATTGTAGGTTTCTGATCTGGGTTGTTATTTCTTGTCTACTCATCTACATCTTTTTCATATCAAGCAAAGATCTAAAGGTTATACTCACTAACTTTTTTTACTTTCACCATTCAAACACAGGAAGTGATTGCTGATGTGGCATTTCCCTACAACCAAACACATTGGATGGGGAACTTCCAACTTAAGTTTTCACTTTCATTGAAGTGGCACTTCCCGATTTCCCACTTCAGAAACAAACACACTTTGTGCCACTTTTGTTTTTTTTTTAGTAGGTTTCAATATGATTAAACTTTTGCAATTGTTAAAACAATGGTTATCTTAATTTGGCCTTTATTTACAAATTATATTTTGGAAAAATATTTATTTATTTATTTATTTATTTTTGTTGTTTTGAGTCTTTTGACTGTCTTGCAGCACACTTGCAATACTCGTCACACTATGAGCCTATTATGTGGAATTTCTTCTTCATTTATTTTATTTTATTCTTTTATTTATTAATTGTTGCTCTTGTTTGAGAAGTAAGTTGAGAATGTTTAAGTAGACACCTTTGTCCAATTTTTCCCTCATTTTGTTATATGTTTTGTTATTCAAACAACTCCTTCTAATTATTTCTCCATTACTTTCCCCCTTTTTTTTCATTTTGATGTTTATGATAGTTCAGTCCTTAATTTTTTTTTTATTAAGCCTTATTATTGGTTTTTCTTGATGCTGTTTTTGTCTAGGTTAACTTATTTTTTTCATATCGTTACATTTTGTTACATTAATTTGGTCTCATTACATGTTTTTTGGTCTTGCTATTTTTGTTGCAATTTATGCATGATCTAGCTTATATATGCTAAATTCAATTTTTCAACATTTTTTCTTCCTAAACATGTTTGATCTATTAAACTTGTTTTGTCCTATCCATATGACGTTTGCTCAGTAACATTTTTTTTAATATAATTTTTAATATCATATTAAAACTTTTAGTATTTTTTATACTATAGCTATCTTTCCTAGGTGTACACATTAAAATGACTATTAATCACTACAATGTAACAAATGAAAATTACTTTCGGCCTTATGAACCTATTATGACTTCTACATATTATTTTAGCCTTCTATCAATTTTTATCTCCATTTATTTCTTTGTTAGATGAGTCAATACCCAAATATGGTTTATTGAGCTATGATTATATCATGCACCCACTAATTTGATAATACCTAGTATTTAGATATTTTCTCCATTGATATCAGTGTATAATCCGTGTTAAAATTAATGTAATTTTGAATATCTATTATATCTAATTAAGGAAAAAGTTGAATATATAATTGCCTCAGCCAGTAAAGATTTTTTTCAAAAATACTAAGTTGTAGGGAGGATTATTTCTTAAACCAATCAATTTAATTGATTCCGATTAAAATAAACATTTATTTTGTAATTAATAAAATATGTTTATTAATATTAATATTTTTAACATAATAAATTTAAATTTTATGTAAATCGGTGTATGTTAGGTATATATCCAACATGAGGTGAGAAAGAATAGAGATTTATCTATTTACTACCAAGATATATCAAAGATGTCACACCCAACCTTTTTACTGAGGTAAATGTGGCACCAATCAGTTAAAAATCCATTTTAACTGGAAACTGACACAACTGAAAAAAACCAAATCAGACTTACAGAATACGATTAACAACTTTACACAACTACATGTTTAAATACATGAATACAACAAACATAATTACTACAATCTGCGGGTACAACTACTACAAGATCACGACACCAACACATAGAAAGAAAAAGGACCCACTGCAATCCTGAACTCAGCCATGTCTGGCTCTATACTTGCACATGTAATCTAGTAGGGTCCTGTTCCTGCAACTGCAACACATTTCAGTTGGTTAATAGTGGCTTAAAATTTTCAAATAATTAAATATAGCGTATATAAAGTATATCAAGATTCATTTCTCAAATAATTTCCCAAGTTTCCCAAATACTAGAATTTTCGCAAAATACAACTTTTAAGAGCTTTTAAAACATAAATTCATCATGAATCATCGTCAAATCACTTTTCCAAAGAAATATAAATATTTGTGAGAGACTACCCTGCGGAGAGCGACAGCTGGGCTTCGCCCACTCATCACAATCCAAAATAGCAGGTTTTGCATAACTGAACTGTAAAAACCCATCTCAAATCATTGGCCTAAAAACACTCCCCGACTTAGTCGCCGTCACGACTAGGTTGAGAGCCATTAAGGTATTCACAACCTTGATGTTAACTATTGAGATCCCCGTGTGGTGACCCCGGGTTTCTCACATAAAAAACCCCCTGTCGCACCTTTTGACCATGGTAAACTTAGGGTTGACCACGCCGCCTCCTATCAGGGCGGACCGTGGAACCCCACATTGCAGTGTCGGACTAAAGTCCGTAGTCACCATCAAAACCAAATGTCACAATACAATTCTTTCCGATTCCAACTCAAGGAAATCATCACACACATGTCCAAATCCAGAACACCATTCTTATACTAGGAATGCAAACCATATCCACAAGCATTGTCGGTAAAATCATTTTAATATGCACACATAGTTTCACAAATCATCTCAAAGTCAAGGTACACATAACCATTAAAACAAATACTTGAAAATAATAATTTAAACATATATACATGTATTTTCCACAGTTGAAACAACTTATAATTGTACGAAACCAGATATACTAATACAATTGCTATGACATAGCAAACTGCAAACAATTATAAGTATATAAATCATTAAACATAATAAAATTAAATAAGTATATAATTATTTCAAAATATTAGCCATTAAGGGCTTGTATCAAAATAGTAGCAATTACTAATTATTTTAAAATAGTAGCGACTACCAACTCACCTGGTCTCCCTTGGGCTTCTTACTAGACCTAGAATTCCCTCCCAAGCCTGAACAACACCTAATAAAAGAACGAAATAAAATAAATAAATACGACAAACTAAGGACATAACTTAACCCAAAAGAAAATACAAGAAACAAGTAACTGACTATCTAATTAGGCCCACTCACTCTAATCGGTTTTAACCCGACCTTGCATAGTCAAACTAGTCTCCAATTGCACTTAAACCAACTCAATTTGGGCTAACCCCTACTGAACCAACCTCAATTTCAATGAACCAAGTTCAAATGTTATACAAAATCTTTTGAACCAGCTTGGTTCACTGAACCAAATTCTCCTTGAATTGGTTCACCACAAAGTCATTAGCCCAAAATCTGAACCAAGCCCAAATCAACCTCAACCAACTTAACCTGAATTCAATCCAACTCAATTATACATTGAGTCCAAATCAAATTAATTCTCACTTGGTTGCACCAAACCAATTATTTACTCTCATTCAAACCCAAATGAACCCAACCTACTACAACTTGGCTAGCCAAACCCAACTCCAGTCCAATTAAATGAACTTGACTAAATCAAATCAAGCTTACTCAACCAATTTGGGCTAAGCTTAACCACTTAAGTTCCACTCATTATCATCACCATCTTAATCATCATCATCATCATCATCATCATCATCAACTTAATTAACCAAAGCAAACCCAAATTTACTGTTGGTACAGTAATGTACAGTAAAAATCGAGAATTCATCATCCATTCCATGCAAAATCCCACTCAAATACAATGGTTTTTCCACACAAAATCATCTTATAACAATAACCCTTCATCCTCTCTATCAACCTTCTTTCAATCAATCATCTTCTTCTTCATCAAACCAACCACACATACATGCATACATCCAAACACACACACAACCAAATAAACCATTAAAATCCTACCAAACAAGGTCATCTCTCCGGCGAGCTCCCTCCGACCATCTCCAAGCCTCTCTATTTCATTTCCTTTTCCCTCATCTCATCTTTTCTTCTTTTTTTTTTCTTTTTTTTTCAACCGGTTAGAAGCTCTTTGAAGAAGATAGCTTAACCTCATCCAAAACCTTTTTATCTCAACTTAAATTTCTGATGAAATTTACTGTCGGTCCCTGAAAATAATATCCCTTACAAAAGGTCCCTGGAAAGTCACCAATGGTCCCTGAATCATGAAATAGTATTTCCAAAAGGTCCCTACAAACTTACCTTTTAGTCCTTGGCTTCTAAAAACACTTCAGATCAAATCTTTTTATTACTTGTGAACCCAAAATTTTTATAAACTTTCACACTTAGGTCCTTATTCTTCCCATTTGGGTTTATCAACAAAACTGCTCTGAAAAATAAAATCTTACTGCAACTGTGATAATGCCATGAATATAATTTTTTACAGGTATCCAAAGGTTGAGGGTATTACATATATCTTAAACAACATTATCAACATATAAAGCTACATGTGAGCAACTAAAACTCTCCTTGAAATTTTCAAGCTTTTGAATTAAACTCGAATTTGATTTTAAATTAATTTTAAACTGAAGTAAACTCAAATAAGCTTAGCTTGATAGCTCAAAATATATAAAAATATTATAATTTTGATATATTTATAATTTAATATTTTATCATAATATAAACATGATATAATTTACATTTTTAACCTTAAAAATAAAAATTAAGTTATAATAGAAATTTTAGTTTTGAACAAAATTGTAGGATTTGAATCTCCAAAATAAATAGTTTTGATTATAATTTTGAGCTAAATAGCTCATGCTATAGATATTAAGATTTAGTTAAGCTAGAGTAAAGTGTTTTGAGTTAATTTCAACCTCGAGCTGCTCAATTCAAGTTAAGCTTGAGCTAGATTAGCCATGTTATAGCTCTAGTCATACATATTTTTGTTTCATGGGTATGCATAACTATTTAACTCAAAGATATAAGTATGTGTGTATTTTTTTTTAATATGAGAATAAATGCCGAATTCTTATCTGCATGGGGCTAGGTAGATACATATGTTAGAAAATTTAATAGAGTATAACATCTACTTAAATGATCTTTATTGCATAACAGCATATAGGGGTGGACATGGGCCGGGTGACCCATGGGCTGGCCCGAACCCAGCCCAAAAAATACAGGGCCTGGGTTTAGAAAGTTGGCCCAAAAAACTGGGTTGGGCTCAAATGTTTTGGCCCGATTGAATTTCGGGCTGGGTTTGGGTCAGATGAATTTTGACCCGACCCGACCCGGCCCGACCCGAATAAATAAATAATATATATATCATATATTATTTATAATATATATAATTATATATATATAAAATAGTAATAGGCTTGAAAAGAGTAAACATTTATAATACTTGTGTTGTATTTTTTTAAAATTTTTCTAAAAATTTTAGGGGTTGTAGTAGTAGTTTTATTTAGTTATTTCAATTATTTCATAAAAAAATTATTTATTTTTTGGGTCGGGTTGGGCTGGGCCTGGGCCTAATGATAATCAAATGGGTCGGGTTTGGATCAAAACAATTTGGCCCGAACATGGCCCGGCCCAGCCCAGCCCGAATATATGGGTTGTATATTTGAGTCTAGCCCAGCCCAGACCCAACCCAGCCCGGCCCATGTCCACCCCTAACAGCATACAAAAATAAGCATGCATGCCTCCATTAATAGTCAATCAAATAAGTATAATCACTCTCATCATTGGGCCAGTCCGGGCCGGTCCGGCCTAAAAATTTAAGGTTTTGACCCAGCCAAGCCCAGATTTGACAAGCCTCATAAATAATTTGGGCTGGATTGGGCCGGCCCAAATTTAAAATATGAAACCCATATCCCAGAGCATGGGCTTGGCTCTTTGGATCAATCATTGGATCGTGTTAAGTCCCGTTGTTATTTTCTTTTTTAATTTTACTTTATTAAACTTTGTGATGATTAAAATTTAAAAAAAATAATAATTTTATTAATTGATTAATATTATTATATTTTTACTTGAGAAAAATATTGCACCTACTCATTTGTCAATCATATGCATTTTTTCCATTTTACATAAAATCGGAACTCTATGTACTTGATTGATAAATGAAAATACAACGCTATTTGCAAGATGAATCATGGAGGAAGTCATTGATTGGCATGACATGACTCATGAGGTTGGCCCATGACAATTAACTACTTTGCTAGTTATCTCCCTTTTTTATGGGCTTATTTCAATCAATAATATTTTTTAAATTTTTATTTAATATTTAGTAATAAATCCAATAAGTCAGATCATGGGCCGTCCTTTTAGATTAGCCTAAAAAAAGACCAAAAGGGCTGTCCCATGGGCTGACCCATCACTTTAAAATGATATCCATATTCAGTCCAGTGTTTGTTTGAGTTAGGTTTGGAGTGACCCATTAAATATTAACAGTGGATTAGGTTTAATTGGACTTGGGCCAAGTTTGAGCCGCCCCGTAGATTTTGGGTCAAATGATAAGCGTCTATATAACACTAAATACTAAATGCCTACTATTATCACAATAGACTACTTTCAACATTCGAAAACCACAGTTGTACAACCATTTTATTATTATTATTTTTAATAAAAAGGGTATTTTAAAAAATATAGGCCCTATACTATCTATCTAATCTGATTTAATTCCACTTTAAATTTTAAAATAAATTATTATTCAAAATACTTATTAAAATTAATATGAATTCAAATAATATATAGGCCACCATATTTATTTAAATTTACTGAATTTTACATTATCACGTAGATAATTTAAATATAAATTAAATTTAAACTAATAACATATGCTTCATCATGGAACATTCCGACCAGTGTCAAAGAAGTGATCTTTTTGTTTCCTTCACCTTTTCCACGCAAAAAGGAGTCACAAAGTCAAGAACAAG
Source organism: Dioscorea cayenensis subsp. rotundata (assembly GCF_009730915.1). NCBI lineage: Eukaryota > Viridiplantae > Streptophyta > Magnoliopsida > Dioscoreales > Dioscoreaceae > Dioscorea > Dioscorea cayenensis. The sequence continues at coordinate 19,110,104 of NC_052489.1, forward strand.
TATTGCCCCACGCTGATTGGTAGCATATGTAACTAAATAGAGATTAGAACAAGCCCATCAAGGCTTCAAGAGAGGACATTTCTCTTCTTCTAGATAGAGGTCTATTTCAATAGGTTGAACTTGGACCAACTTGTGGCTCAAAAATTTTTGTTTTATAGGGTTATATATGCAAAAACACCCAATGTTGAATTACCTTTTCTATGCCATATAATTATGAATATATACATCATAATTATATATACAAATATACAAATGTATGTAAATACAATATCTACCAACGTTCAATGGTCTGCAGAATAACATGTATAGTTTAGAAGAGTTCTTATCCAAGATATACTATTCATGTCTACATAATAGAATGCACAATTCAAATTTATCACTATCTCTGTATCATTAGATTTTACAACTGCAGTGCGTTTATTTGCAATTGACATATCCACACATATATATGTAAATAAATATTATATTTTCTTGATACGTTTTTAGTTTTTTGAAAATCAAAGACGTTTGATAACAATTGTAAAATCATAATCTAACTATTTTCTATTTTAAAAGGACATGTGTATAATGTATTATTAGTTATTCTGCTACTATATGATTGGATACTATTAAATATTTAAAAATATTGTTAATTACTGGTAGATATTACCATGAATAGATAATGACTATTAGATACAAAAATAGTCATTATCGACGGATGTCCCTTGACATCCTTATATATATATATATATATATTATAATATATATAACCACATGTATTTGACTAAATATTAACAATTAAAACAAATCGTTGGAATACTACCTTATATTTGACCGCATAAGTTGACCTCTATCTTGGCCGACCATGTACAAGACTATTGACGATAGAATAATGAGCAAGTAAAAAAGCAACATGGATGGTTGTATATATCTAAAATTATTAATGAAAACTTTGTCCATTATTAATTTGCTTTAATAATAAATAACAAACCAACTAACCAAGTGTATTTAGAATGAATGAATGAATGTAAATATATAAATTGATATTTTTGGATATGCTCTCTCTCTTGGAAGTCATTTTTTTAAAGTCCAAGACCTATTTGCTTTGAAAACATATAAAAAAAAAAACCCTCTTTTTTTTCTTTAGAAAATATTTTGATTTTATTTTATATTTTTAGAAAACATGTTTACCTTAATTGTTTTAGAAAATAAATTTTAGAAATAAAATGAGATAATATGTTTGTTATAAAATAACAAAGTGACACATTATTTTATTCTTTCATGATAATTATACTTCTTTATCAAACCTATAGTCAATATCATAATATGGCATTAAATGCGCTCAATGCATTATGGTAATATTAGAAGCAATTGGGGCCACTAAGGTTCAATAACTACTCAAAAGGTGGGCCCCCCCTCTCTCTTTTTAGCTAGGGTTAGCGGGGCAAAAATGAAAAAACAATTCAATTCGTCAGATATACTCACTCGCAGGTGTTTCGCAGGTTTATTATTGTCGGTTGTTCATTGGTCATCGGTTAATAATAGAGATATGACAAAGGGTAACGTGTACCAATAAGAAAAAAAAACAACTCTTTCAATCATAACAGTATAACAACACATTTTTCTTCCAACCATAGGAGGACAAATGTACATCAAAGGAAAGCTTGAGGAATAGAGATATATGGGGATAGAATTAAGATTAAGTATATATAGGCATTGCATTGCATCGGTTATTTATTTATTATTTTAAAATATAGATTTTTAAATATACACCCACATTCTCTTTTAATCTCCAACCACTTCTTCATTCTCCTTTTTTTCACTACTTCGTTCTTTTTCAATCTCCCATGAATCATGGATAGAAATACTTTCTCATTCTCACAAAATCCAAATTCAGATAACTTTTACAATTCATAAATTTTCAATACTCCTTTTCAACAAATATGCAAAATTTTTAATTATTCATCTTCACAAAATTTCTTTACTTTCTTCCAAACAGTGTTTTGAAACTTGGGTTGGTCCGGCTGATTGGACCCGGTTCAACCGGACCTAACCAGGTCACTGGGTCAGATTAAACCGGGTTTATAAATAATAATATTACTTTTTTTTTAGATTTACATGTTAGTACTATTCCAAAGAAGTGGTTAAGGGGTTTTAAGCAAAAATGAGGTTTTTGGGTCCAAGTATGAAATAAAGCATGCTTTTTTTTCATATAAATTATTTTATAATAAAATTTTGTACTATTTACGGTTCAAATTTCAAAGAAAGCATGTGTTTTTTTTTATTATATAAGTTTAGTTTATAATAAAATTATCTATTTTCCTATATTTAAAAAATAAAAATTCATGCCCTTCTTAATTTTTGAACACATGAAACATAAATATTCATATGTATAATCTAATTAAATATCAATTAATACTAAAATTTTGATAATTGAATCGAGTTAATTGGAATCAGTCTTAAATCTAGGTTTACATTTTACACTATTTTTTTAATAAAGTTAACAAATATATGCTTATGATTTACCTCATCCATATACATGCTAATTTTTATGCTTATACATCATAATAATTTGTTATATGATGTTAAAAGGCATTTCTTTTTTGTCAGGATTACTATTATTTGTTAATATATGCTTATGATTTACCTCTTGTATTATTATTTTTCAAATTCTTAGAAATTTATTGTACATATTATATATTTATATTTAATTAAAATTATATATATATATATATATGTTTATTTATATATATTTTAACTGAGTCAACCCTAGTTCAACCTCGGTTCGTCCATTAACCCTTGACCCAAAAGCCTTCTCAGGTTAGGTTTAGAAAATTGCTTCCATATGTCTAAAATTAATCAAGTTTTCCATATTCTTATTTTTCATATATTTTTTTGCAAAAGAGAGCCAAAGCTAAAAAAGGAAAACAATCTTTTTTTTTTTTTTTTTTGAGCCCAAGTTTTTTAATTTGCGCTTGGCAAACCAACTTTCCAATGCAAAAATGAGTAGTCTTCCAATTCCTACAAATGTCCTTGAAAATGTCGATGGAGCTTCTCGTAATGATCATCATAATGCAACAAAAATAGATTTTTTTTTAACTTTCAATTTCCTCCTCACTTTACATAACTAGGGATTGAGAATATCGTTCTAAATGGAGAATATGAAGAGCAAGTGGAAAATGCCAAGTGCAGAGCATAAAAAATGATAAAATACTTGTGAGTGTATGACATATAATTTCAATTGATAGCATTAAAGGCACTACTGAAACGATAAGATGTTTTGGAAAGAGGTAACCGAATATTTCAATGAAAGCTGAAAATCTAGTCCAAAATGAAAACCAATTACCCGTAAGCAACATTAGTTCTAGATACTTCCAATTATTAATGAATTCAACCAATTATACAACAAATTGATAGGGGAGCATCATAGGGTTGGAGTGATGACCAGTTCAAGAAAACATGCCCGTACTCTATATTATCAGAACCGTAAAAAACATTTCTGCCATAAGCATGTTACGGTGATATTAAAAGACCATCTAAAATGAAGGCAAACACTCCTCTTTTAAGGTCTTTTAAGAAAATAGATATTAATGAAAGTGGTGCCTACACCCCTTCATCTAATATAGATATAAGTCTCAATATAGATGGCAATGAGGTTGAAGTTCCGCTTCCAGCTCAAAGGCTTGTCTTCCCTTTGATGTTCGCTTATCTCTTCCTCTAACTTCTCGGTTCTATTCTCAATCCATCTCCCAATCTCTTTTCTCTGACTAACAAAGATATGAATGTCTTCGGAGAATGGGGAGCCACCTTCGCGCTGAGATGGGCAGAGATTGTGGAGGCTGCGCAACGTAAACATGCTCTCACCCCACTTTTAGATGCTGAAACATTGGAGAAACTCAATATGACTATCAAGGATGTCCACAGGGTGGACTTTGACTGTAAACTTTGGGCCAATCCAACATGCGCTCTATGGAAAGCTATTTGGTAAAACTCCGGCTGTCAAATATGTCAAAATGACACTACTTGGTTTATGGAGTTCTGTAGGGGTTGTTCAGATATCCAACATGCCCAATGGATTCTTTCTCATTCGGTGTGCATCCCATGATGTGATGCAGAAGATCCTTTGCGGAGGGCCATGGACCGTCGATGGGCTTACACTTCAATTCTTTCCATGGCAACCATGCTTCGAACCATCATTCATAAAGCTATCCCGAGCTGCGGTAAGGGTTCAACTACACAACCTACCGGTGGACTTCTGGGAAGGAGAAACCTTAGAAACAATTACTGAAAGTTTTGGCAAACTTCTCAAAGTAGATGAACATACAAAGTCTCTGGAACACACTCACTTTGCTAGACTATGTCTTGAAATTGATCTATCGAAGCCATTGAAGTGGAGCTTTTGGTTGGAGGACAATGACAAGAAGGTCTTTGTGGTAGTTCTCTATGAGATGCTGACAATGTTTTGTTACAATTGCGGCCTCATGGGATATGGTGTTAATTCCTACAGTCTCCTGGGAAAGGCCACCCATGGCTATGCATCTTCTGGTGCTCGTCCTGGTAACCCTAGGATTGGGTTATCATTGGAGGGTGTATTATCAGGAGACCGAGAGTAGGGGGCAAGGATGGATATTGATGATCGATGCATGGAACCGCAGGAAGCAACAGAGGAGCCTGAGGAGTCCAGTTTTGGGCGATGTATGATTGTGACTCGCTGGAAATGATGCGGCCGGTGCAGCGACTGTGGTGGAGCATTCAAAGGAATATCACGGGAGATGCACGTGACGAATGGGATGGCTAACGGTTGGCAACAATTTGTGAAGATGCATGGAGGACACGTGGAGACAGGGTCTCATCCTAACCATCTATGAGGGGAGAAGAATCAACTGAAGAAGGTGGAGGTTCCCACGGTCTCATCCTAACCATCTCCATGCCTGATGTCATAATCGAACTGAGTCAGAAAAAAAATGATTTTGAAGGGACCGATATGATGAGGGATGGTACGATCATGTTTCCCAACCCATCCAACGGTGGGAAACCTTGTAATGCCTCCAAGAAGGATATGGGTGAATGCTCTTGAACTCCAAGGCAGCAAAGGAGTGTCTTTGCTGGTCATGGAGGATCAACACCCATATGTTTTAGCAAATCTCCTGAGGCATTGAGCACTGACATCTCTACCCTTGTTTTGGTGTCCTCTTAGTCCCCCGGTCTTTGTGCTGGTGTGGTTGACGGGAAGAATCAGATGATGGTGGATCGAGTGTCTGAAGTTCTTGAGGTTGAAGGAACTGAGGATAGATTTGATCAAGAGATGGATGGCTTAGAGACTTCTGAGGGAGAAATAGAGATGAAGGATTTGTTAACTTGCTGACCCTGGGCCAATATCAGGACAATATGAGAAAAGAGGCTTTGGCTCGCAAAGGGCTTTCACCTGGTTCAATGTCCCAAAAAAGGGAAGATTAGATGTGGATAGTGGTGGGAGTTCTCCACCACTGCCATGATTCTTTCCTTGCTCTTCTATTCTGTTTAATCTTCTTCTATTTGCATTTTGTTCCTTTTTCTCATTGTTTATTATGAATCAGATTAATATTATATGTTGGAATTATAGAGGAGCTTTAGGAGTGAACACCTTGAACAGAATTAAGCTTCTGATGCAAAGACATAAGATGAATATGATCTGCTTGGTGGAGTCTTGTGCTAATAAGATCATACTTACTTGCTTTTGTAATCATTTTTTGACTAACTGGAGTTAGGCAGCCATTGAAGCGGATGGATACTCTAGTGGAATCATTTGTCTTTGGTGCAAAAAGTATCGGCTTTATCACACCGATAACGAGGTTTAAGCTAGCTTTACATTTGGTGATCACCCCGCAGAATCGAAGAACCTAGGTGTTTACCGCTATTTACAATGGCTACCGCATTACCTTCCAAAAGCATCTTTGGAGAGAATTATCTGGTATGTCTCTCACTAATACACCTTGGATTTTGATGGGTGACTTTAATACTATTGCTTCTCCCACTGAACATAAAGGTGGACTTTTTCAATATTATGCTAATAAGGTGCATTTATTTTCTGATTTTATTCTTAATAGCTCTCTTTTAGATGTTGGTTTTATGCTAAAATTGCTTCTGATCATTCCCCCTTGCTTTTGGTTGCAAATAATTTGAATCGTTTTTCTGGGAAGCTTTTTTGTTTTGAAAATTATTGGCTAGAATATGCAGAGTGCATCTCTACTGTTCGTAATGCTCTTAATTTTCAGTCGCACTCTTCGCCAATGCATAATTTTGCTCACATTCTTGCTCGTATTAGAAAATCTTTGCTTGATTGGATTTGTTATGGTGTATGTGCTCTGGATAAGGCTATCAAAGATATTGAGCTTCAACTCCAAGCCCTAGAGTTAGATGATATGGAAAATCCTTCTTCTGAGTTTTATCCTGCTAATCTTAGAAGCCTTTAAATAAGTATAGTGCTTTCCTCAAACAGAACTCACTAAGATGGGCACAACGTGCCCGACTTATGTGGATCCGGGATGAAAACAGGAACACTAACTTTTTCCATACCACGACCAAAATTCGTAATCACACCAATTACATAACTAGCATCACTGATGAGAGAGGCTTGATTCATACTGAGAGAGATGCTATTGAAAACTCTTTTATTGAGTTTTACTCCAATTTGTGGACCGAACCTATGCCTAACACCTTTTCAGCTCTTCTGCAATCCCTCCCCTGTGACTTGATTACCATTAACTCCAGTGATGGTGACATGTTGATCAGAGAAGTTACTAGAGAAAAGGTTTTTTCTGTTTTAAACTCTCTTGTTGAGGGAAAAAGCCAAGGTCCATATGGTTTTAATGTGGAATTCTTCAAATTCTTTTGGGATGATATAGCAGAACATTTCTTTAGTGCCATTCAAAATTTTCTTCTCCACTATTTACATGCCTAGGGCTTGGGGTAAAACTTTTGTGACTTTGACTCCTAAAACAGAGCACCCTAAGAAAGTTTTGGATCTTCATCCTATCTCTTTATGCAATGTTAGTTATAAAGTTATTACTTAAATTTTAGCAAACAGGTTGAAACCTATTCTTGATGGTTTGATTGGTAGAGAGCAAAGTGGGTTCATAGTTGGTAGAACCCCTTTGGACAACATTATTGTTGTCCAAGAGATGGTTCACTTTATTAATGAGGACCGTAATCTCCCCCATAGGATGTTGATTAAGATTGATGTGAAAAAAGCCTATGACACGCTAAGTGGGATATTATTCTCGCCACTTTAGCTCGGATGGGTTTTCCTAGTGCTTGGCTTAATTGGATTAAAGCTTGTTTCACATCTATTTCCTCTTATTTTCTTAATAATGGGCAACCTTCCAAGTGGATTTCCCCATCTAGAGGTGTCCACCAAGGTGACCCTTTATTCCCTTACTTGTTCATCATTGTCTCTCAAAACCTTACTGTTGTACCCAGTCCAAATTTGGACCTAGGATTTTCTCTTATTTTTTGTGAATGCATTAGGGTAAAATGGTCATTTTGCATTAATAGATTTTTACTGGATTGCACAGTTGATTATGTGCGAAAATTCTGCCATAAATAGGGGGCAATTCGGTCATTTGGATTTTGTTTCCATTCTTGTGTTAGAGGGGCAATAGAGTAATTTAGAAAAGAATAAAAACATTGTAGCAACCCATTACTGTAGTTAAACTAGCCTGTTCCTGTAGTTTTGCAGCCCAACACTATTGATTCTGTCTGACACTGTAGCACTCTGATACTGTAGCAGCCCAGTACTGTTGAAGTGTACTGTAGCAACCCGACACTGTAGCAACCCGAGAATTAATATCCAAATTCTTCTCTTCCTTCTTCTTTCCTTCTCCTTCTTTGCTTCTCCATGCCGGCCGAACCCTTAAAAAAAAAAAAATCCCTAACTATTTCCGGCGACCAATTCCGGCGAACCAACACCAAAAATTTACTCCCCACATCCTCTTGAGTAAGGTAAGAGCCTTTATCCGAGTTTTTAGTATGTATTTCTTCCGTATTTTCATTGTATTCATTATTTATAAACCTAGACCAAAACCCTAGATTTTTCATGATTTGTGGAAGTTTTTGGGCTTAAAATGAAGCCCTTGATGTTGTCAATTGTTATTCATGAGAATTGTGTCAAAATTTCATCGTTTGATGTTGTAAAATGAGAGAAAACCATTTGTAAGGTTCGGGTTTTACTGTAGCATTCCCGATGTTACTGTAGCACCGGAAAACTTTGGCCTTTTATTGTATTTCTTTGATCCAAATTGAAGCTTTCCATTCATTGAACTTATTGGAACTAGGTTTACTTCATTCTGAGGTCGTTTGGGTCCAAAATGACAATGTTTTGCCCTAAAACCCTAAGGTTTCGTATTAGACATGTATAAATGCATTTGCATGCATTTTCTTTTAGCGATCATTCTTGTGTTCATTAGTATTTGGATTCCCTGCTTGTATCTAGGTGGCGAAGCATCCTCCAAGGGGAAGGAAACCGCCAATCAGTGTGCGCGTCTCCACGCGAGGCAACATGTTCTGTGAGTGGGTTATGTTGAGTGCACAATTCTAATTGAGTATCGAAAATATTTTATTTGTTTTTCTGAAATGATTTCCATGGCTTTATCATGTTTTCAAATCACTGGCTATAGGAGAAAAGAAAGTGTAGATGACTACTAGAGACTATGGTTTATTTAAAATGACTTGTGGTTTACTCTCTGAAAAATCATGAGAAAGCTTGTTAATGTTGTACTTGCGTTAGTTGAGATTGAACTTGAGGATATACATGCTTGGTGGATGAATGGAAATTGCTGATTATTACAACAAGTTCATGGAGCTTATGGGTTATAAGTAAAATTGATTATGTATGTTCAATGGATGATTTAATCTCCCTAATGATGCATAATTTCTGAAGTTTTGAGGCATGATGTGATAAACATGGTACATGGAACCTGATGAAGTCTTGAATGCTAAGGTATATGACTACACTAGTATATTGGAATTGGAATAACTTGTGGAACCTTATATATGATTTTGGCTAGTCAGTGAGATTTATGCTAATATATTCTTTGTAATATCTGAGAACCATGGGTGACATAATTACACTTATGTAGTAGGATTCTCACAAATTGATGAGGTTTGTTCTTGTGAGCATAGTGTAGGGTGCTTAATTGTAGTTTGATCATATCGGGATATACATATGTATATATATATATATATATATATATCGGGTGGATGCCAATGATTATGATTATTATTCTAAATGGAATTTATTTAGAAGGTTGATGATGAATAGCTTGAGCTATATATGTGACAAGTGTTGAATTGCAAAGACTGAATATTCCTGTGAATTTTTAATAATAGTTTGATTTAATACATCCTTAGAGGAGATAGTCAACTTGTGAGTATTTTGACAATGAAATTATTATAGATGAAGTAAATATTAATGTTGAGGTAGTGGCACTATGATAAGGATCTAAGACATTGTTGAGTATAAGAGAGGCTCGAATAGTAAAGGCTTGTGAAAGTAAATACCTAATGATGTGTAAAGTAGGATTTAATCAATGTATATTGGTAGGTGTAAATATATGTGATGAGATGAACATATTTTTCATGACTTGTAAAGTATTTAGAGGTTGTGATAGACTAGACCTTGGGGATTAATCTTGTATTTGGAGGAAAACTTAGTGAGTGAAGAAAGAGAAAGCTAGAATGATCCTAAGTAACTTGAGGTTTAACTAGAACAAAAAGCTATGCTTGTTTTTGATGCCTTTTATTGTATTTCAAAAACTTAATGTTTCTTTTTCTACACTCGTTGGCATCAACTTTTTAGAAATGGTTTGTAAAACCTTTCACTTGTATAAGCATGCTTTTTGATATTTATGGTTATGAAAACAAAAAGGGTTTTTTTATTTTCGAATGGCATGTTCTTCTAGATTGTGGATATTATAATGCGTTTAATATTGATCTGGTTTTATTGTCTAAAAGCAATGCTTCGGAGCTTCGCATATTATTGTGTTATTCTTGGCATTTTGGACGTAAATGTTTTTTGAATGTATTAGCACATCGGGATTGGAATACTTTTTGAAAGTTTACATGCATTACTATGCTTTTGGCTTTTGGATTTGTGGAAATAATGTTTATTCCCGATATGTGAATGCTTGTCCTGAATAAGGACCTTGTGACATGAGTGATTCAGATTGTATTATTGCTACAGCTATATGTTGGTTTGGATGGTGACGGCGGGCTAAGGCCCGACTACTGCAGTAGTGGGTCCCAACGGGCCAGCCTTTAGAGGTGGCGTTGTGGACCTGGGTGTTGATTTGTCCAGATCAGGTGGGAGCGTAGAGCCCTGATTGGATGATACATCGGGATCCCGGGGTCACCACACGGGACCGGTGGGCCAACGTCAAGGGTGCGAAGACCTTGACGGCTCTCAACTTAGTCGTGACGGCGGCTAAAGTTAGAGAGAGTGTTTTTAGGCCATTGTTTATTTGATCGAGATGAAATTTCAATATTTGAGGAAAATTCTACTTTTTTGCAATTGGTATATTCGAAGTGTGATCTTTCACATAACATGTTTGATATCTTAATGCTTTTCGAACATGTATCATGCAGAATTGAGGATTTGTGATTATCGAGGATTTTATTTATTTAGGTTGGTTCTTCTACTTATTTTGGGAAATTATATCCAAGCATTTGTTTTATACATGTTGATGTTTTGTCTATACTCGTGAGAATTTATGTTTTGGTTTCTAAATACCAAGGTTTCATATCCTCGTATTTTTCATTATGTTGCAAAATGTGAACGTTCCAGTTCATTTATGTTATTGTAGAATGTGTTTATTGGAATTTCCTCGATTTGTTTTGATATTCTGTTAGATTTGTGCTAACCCATTCACTGAGTGACTATGGTTACTCACCCCCCTCCTCTCTTCCAGGTTTTAGTGGTTTTGGTCGTCATAGCGAGGCGAAGTGCTTGGCAATTTGTATCCCGAGTCAGGTTGTTTGTTTACTCTTAATCAGGTTGCATTGTATGAGTGCAGTGGATCCACTAGTGTTATTAACTCTGTAAATGTGATTTGTATATCTTTCACTTTACTATTGATTTTTCGAGTGAAAGTTTTGTTTTTGGTACCTTTATTATTGCGGTGTTGTTTAGCAGGAGTTTGTGAGCCTTGCGATGACTCGAGGGTTGAGTGGTGTGTGTCCCTCCTCGGGATCGTCGCGGCGGTTGTCACGTGGCGGGCCCGCGGGTCGGGACGTGACAATTTTATTGGTATCAGAGCTATTGGTTATACTGATAGTCATGTTTTATTCTTGTCTTCGATTGTCTCTTGTAGTCGCTAGTGGATCCAGTTAGAGTCAAGCATATAGCATAGACGCATGTTGAAACTTGGTTTAAGTATTGTTTGGGTGATCTATTCAGTTGATGTTGCCAGCACAATGCCTGCTTATGCGTCTTGGGACAGTTGCTCCTGCTTATCTGGAGTCGAGGTCTCTTGGAAATTTCGAGGACGAAATTTCTTTAAGGAGGGTAGAGTGTTGTACCCAGTCCAAATTTGGACCTAGGATTTTCTCTTATTTTTGTGAATGCATTAGGGTAAAATGGTCATTTTGCATTAATAGATTTTTACTGGATTGCACAGTTGATTATGTGCGAAAATTCTGCCATAAATAGGGGGCAATTCGGTCATTTGGATTTTGTTTCCATTCTTGTGTTAGAGGGGCAATAGAGTAATTTAGAAAAGAATAAAAACATTGTAGCAACCCATTACTGTAGTTAAACTAGCCTGTTCCTGTAGTTTTGCAGCCCAACACTATTGATTCTGTCTGACACTGTAGCAACCCGAGAATTAATATCCAAATTCTTCTCTTCCTTCTTCTTTCCTTCTCCTTCTTTGCTTCTCCATGCCGGCCGAACCCTTAAAAATCCCTAACTATTTCCGCGACCAATTCCGCGAACCAACACCAAAAATTTACTCCCCACATCCTCTTGAGTAAGGTAAGAGCCTTTATCCGAGTTTTTTTAGTATGTATTTCTTCCGTATTTTTCATTGTATTCATTATTTATAAACCTAGACCAAAACCCTAGATTTTTTTCATGATTTGTGGAAGTTTTTTTGGGCTTAAAATGAAGCCCTTGATGTTGTCAATTGTTATTCATGAGAATTGTGTCAAAAATTTCATCGTTTGATGTTGTAAAATGAGAGAAAACCATTTGTAAGGTTCGGGTTTTACTGTAGCATTCCCGATGTTACTGTAGCACCGGAAAACTTTTGGCCTTTTTATTGTATTTCTTTGATCCAAATTGAAGCTTTCCATTCATTGAACTTATTGGAACTAGGTTTACTTCATTCTGAGGTCGTTTGGGTCCAAAATGACAATGTTTTTGCCCTAAAAACCCTAAGGTTTCAGTATTAGACATGTATAAATGCATTTGCATGCATTTTTCTTTTTAGCGATCATTCTTGTGTTCATTAGTATTTGGATTCCCCTGCTTGTATCTAGGGTGGCGAAGCATCCTCCAAGGGAAGGAAACCGCTGATCGAGTGCTGGCGTCTCCACGCGAGGCAACATGTTCCGTGAGTGGGTTATGTTGAGTGCACAATTCTAATTGAGTATCGAAAAATATTTTATTTGTTTTTTTCCGAAATGATTTCCATGGCTTTATCATGTTTTTCAAATCACCGGCTATAGGAGAAAAAGAAAGTGTAGATGACTACTAGAGACTATGGTTTATTTTAAAATGACTTGTGGTTTACTCTCCGAAAAAAATCATGAGAAAGCTTGTTAATGTTGTACTTGCGTTAGTTGAGATTGAACTTGAGGATATACATGCTTGGTGGATGAATGGAAATTGCTGATTATTACAACAAGTTCATGGAGCTTATGGGTTATAAGTAAAATTGATTATGTATGTTCAATGGATGATTTAATCTCCCTAATGATGCATAATTTCGAAGTTTTTGAGGCATGATGTGATAAACATGGTACATGGAACTCGATGAAGTCTTGAATGCTAAGGTATATGACTACACTAGTATATTGGAATTGGAATAACTTGTGGAACCTTATATATGATTTTTGGCTAGTCGTTGAGATTTATGCTAATATATTCTTTGTAATATCCGAGAACCATGGGTGACATAATTACACTTATGTAGTAGGATTCTCACAAATTGATGAGGTTTGTTCTTGTGAGCATAGTGTAGGGTGCTTAATTGTAGTTTGATCATATCGGGATATACATATGTATATATATATATATATATATATCGGGTGGATGCCAATGATTATGATTATTATTCTAAATGGAATTTATTTAGAAGGTTGATGATGAATAGCTTGAGCTATATATGTGACAAGTGTTGAATTGCAAAGACCCGAATATTCCCCGTGAATTTTTTTAATAATAGTTTGATTTAATACATCCTTAGAGGAGATAGTCAACTTGTGAGTATTTTGACAATGAAATTATTATAGATGAAGTAAATATTAATGTTGAGGTAGTGGCACTATGATAAGGATCTAAGACATTGTTGAGTATAAGAGAGGCTCGAATAGTAAAGGCTTGTGAAAGTAAATACCTAATGATGTGTAAAGTAGGATTTAATCAATGTATATTGGTAGGTGTAAATATATGTGATGAGATGAACATATTTTTCATGACTTGTAAAAGTATTTAGAGGTTGTGATAGACTAGACCTTGGGGATTAATCTTGTATTTGGAGGAAAAACTTAGTGAGTCAAGAAAGAGAAAGCTAGAATGATCCTAAGTAACTTGAGGTTTAACTAGAACAAAAAGCTATGCTTGTTTTGATGCCTTTTTATTGTATTTCAAAAACTTAATGTTTCTTTTTCTACATCGTTGGCATCAACTTTTTAGAAATGGTTTGTAAAACCTTTCACTTGTATAAGCATGCTTTTTGATATTTATGGTTATGAAAAACAAAAGGGTTTTTTTATTTCGAATGGCATGTTCTTCTAGATTGTGGATATTATAATGCGTTTAATATTGACTGGTTTTTATTGTCTAAAAGCAATGCTTCGAGCTTCGCATATTATTGTGTTATTCTTGGCATTTGGACGAAATGTTTTTGAATGTATTGGCACATCGGGATTGGAATACTTTTTTTGAAAGTTTACATGCATTACTATGCTTTTGGCTTTGGATTTGTGGAAATAATGTTTATTCCCGATATGTGAATGCTTGTCCTGAATAAGGACCTTGTGACATGAGTGATTCAGATTGTATTATTGCTACAGCTATATGTTGGTTTGGATGGTGACGGGCGGGCTGAGGCCCGACTATCGATGAGTGGGTCCCCAACGGGCCAGCCTTTAGAGGTGGCGTTGTGGACACGGGTGTTGATTTGTCCGGATCGGTGGGAGCGTAGAGCCACGATTGGATGATACATCGGGATCCCGGGGTCACCACACGGGACCGTGGGCCAACGCTCAAGGGTGCGAAGACCTTGACGGCTCTCAACTTAGTCGTGACGGCTAAAGTTAGAGAGAGTGTTTTTAGAGCCATTGTTTATTTGATCGAGATGAAATTTCAATATTTGAGGAAAAATTCTACTTTTTTTGCAATTGGTATATTCGAGTGTGATCTTTCACATAACATGTTTGATATCTTAATGCTTTTTCGAACATGTATCATGCGAATTGAGGATTTGTGATTATCGAGGATTTTTATTTATTTAGGTTGGTTCTTCTACTTATTTTTGGGAAATTATATCCAAGCATTTGTTTTTATACATGTTGATGTTTTGTCTATACTCGTGAGAATTTATGTTTTGGTTTCTAAATACCAAGGTTTCATATCCCCGTATTTTTCATTATAGTTGCAAATGTGAACGTTCCAGTTCATTTATGTTATTGTAGAATGTGTTTATTGGAATTTCCTCGATTTGTTTTTGATATTACATTAGATTTGTGCTAACCCATTCACCGAGTGACTATGGTTACTCACCCCTCCTCTCTTCCGTGTTTTAGTGGTTTTGGTCGTCATAGCGAGGCGAGTGCTTGGCAATTTGTATCCCGAGTCAGGGTTGTTTGTTTACTCTTAATCGGGTTGCATTGTATGAGTGCGAGTGGATCCACTAGTGTTATTAACTCAGTAAATGTGATTTGTATATCTTTCACTTTACTATTGATTTTTTTCGAGTGAAAGTTTTGTTTTTGGTACCTTTATTATTGCGGTGTTGTTTAGCAGGAGTTTGTGAGCCTTGCGATGACTCGAGGGTTGAGTGGTGTGTGTCCCTCCTCGGGATCGTCGCGGCGGTTGTCACGTGGCGGGCCCGCGGGTCGGGACGTGACACTTACCACCATTCTTAACCATGGTCAATCCCTCAACCTAGTTCCTGGTTTCAGTCTTGAGTCATGCTATAATTTTAATCACATTATGTATGTTGATGATTTGATTATTGTCACGACTATTACTAGAAAAGCGGCTTGAAGTGTTAAATTATGCATTGGTATTTATACTTCCTTAAATGGACAACTCCCCAACTTTGCTAAATCTAGCCTTTATCTTCCTCATTGGTTTAATAAAAGAGTGGGAGCCAGTATTTCTAACATTCATAGCATTAAAACTGGCTCTTACCCTTTTACCTACTTTGGCATTCTAATTTCTTACTAAAGGCTTGCTGTGTCCTGTTTCCTAATTATGGTGGATAAGGTCAATAGGGCAGTTGGGAGTTGGAAATGCTTGAAATTGTCTAAACCGAGCAAGGTTGTGCTTATTAACAGCTTTCTTGTGGCAATGCCAGCTTATTACCTTTTGGTTTATCCCACCTCAGATAGTATCTTTGACAAAATCTCGGGTAGTGCTAGGAAATTCCTTTGGCCAATAGTGACAATGGAAATGGTGTCCCTTTAGTCAACTGGCATGATACTACACTTGGTAAGACTGATGGGGGTGTCAGAATTAGGAATCTCCGGGTGGTCAAAATGTCTTTGATGTCTAAAAACGTTTTAAATTTTCTCAATCACAAAGATGTTTTTTGGATTGATTTACTCATTGATAAGTATGGCATGATTAACTTATGGAATTTAAACACTCCCTCTAACTGTTCTTATTTCTTTAAAGAGATGTGTAATACTACCAATGATATTAAAGATTGCTTATGGTTACAATCTTTTAATCCGCTGCTGGTTTCCTTTTCATATAACCTCTGATGTTTTGAGATCATGATTGCTTTCAAACCGGTCTATCTTAATATGCACATTGCTTTCGAGAAAATAACTATTACTGATCTCATGCATGACCATGGTTTGGATCATCAGAAGTTTTTAATCATGTTTGGTTATAATTGTAATCCTCATGTTTTAAGTCAAAGGGATATCAACTCCGGGGCTTCATCTCAGTGGGTGTGGTACTCGAGTACGAATAACAATTCTTTATATGCTGTTGTCTATGGACACTTCATTAGCAGACAAAAATATTTTGAGAATTCGATTGGTTGGAGAAATTTGTGGCATCTTAAGGTGACTGCTAGAGTAAAGTTCTTCATTTGGCTACTTATGCATGGCAAGGTTACAACATGTGATTATCTTCATGCCATTAATCTTGGTTCCAAGGAATTGTGTTGTTTTTGCTAGTTAGTTGAGAAGATTGCAGGACACATCTTCAATGCTTGTATTCAAGCCCAAGCAGTTTGGAATAATCTTACTACTCTAACTAGGCATACCTTTCACTTCATTGAAGGAATTTCGAATGGTAGGTGGCTTGAAAATTTAAACTCTGACAGTTATGTCATTAAGGCCTCAATCATTGATGTTGCCATTTGGAACCTTTGGAAAGCTAGATGTGATCAGATTTTTAAAAACCAAAAGCTTAATTATAATTGGATAGCCATGAAAGCAATTGATCTGGTTCAGGAAGTGAGGGTGGCTCTAGTGGATCAGATGGGAAAGCGCTTTTACATCTCAACAAACCAATTAGGGGTTCTCTATGCTTATACTCAGCGGCTGTTGGTGCTGAAACATCAGGTATGAGTGGAGCAAGATTTGTCACGTTTGATTTTGACTTCAATGTTTGTTTTGTAGGCTGCTGCTAGATGATTAATGCTTCCAATTTAGATGCTAAGATCAAGGTGTTGTTGATTGTGTTGCATTGTGTTAGGATGGAAAGTAGACATATCTCAAGGATCTTCATCACTTTTTCAAACATCATCAAGGTGTTGAATGGCGACACCAATTTAATTGACCGAACAACTCAGGGTGTCACTGTTGATCTTCGTCAATTGTTATTGAGCCTAGGAAGCCCACGAGTTAATTGTATTCCGAGGAACTAGAGCCGAGTTGTGCAGACACTTGCTTATCAAGGAATTAAATCAGTCCCAGTTTCAATGTTTCACAAGGGCATGGATATGCCTATATGGTTGATGAAAGCTATTGAAGATGCAGGCTTTAATTTCTAGTTTAGTTTTGTGTTGTTCTTCTTGATTGACAGCCTTAGTTTAAATGTTTATTTTTTTCTTTGGGCTGTTAGTTTTAGGTGTGTTTTTGTGTTTTCTTTGGTTTTTGCTTGTGGCTTGTGTTTTTGTTTCTAGTTCTCTCTCTCCGTGGTCTTGTCGTAGCTGCTGTTGTTTGTTTTTTCCTTGCCTTTTAATAAAAAGCTGCTCAGCAGTTCTTTTTTTTCAAAAAAATAAAAATGAGGTTGAAGTTCATCCCATCGGTCGAAAAACAACAAAAGCAAAGGCAAAAGAAAAGAGAAAAGGGAAGTCAAGCGTGACTATAAAAAAACGCGGATGAAGAAATAATAAAAAAAAAGTGGGTTGAATTACAAGAATCGAGAAAAGCAAAAATTAACTAAAGTGTGAAGTTTCAAAAAATCTTTTAAAATAGTTGTTTATCATCAAATTCTGATCATGGATACTAGTCACATAAATAATGAACAACTTAAAAATGATTGTTTGATGTATAATGTCCACAACCAGGAACCATAACCACTATTGTGTTCAATGGTTTTTAATTCGGTATGGTTTATCTAACTGGTCCAATACCATTGAGCTATGAATTTGTGGCAACAACAAAATTTTAACTATACAACATTTATTTAATATCTTTCTTTATTGAAAATAAGTTAAAAAAAAAAAAAGTAGGGATACGAGTAATTTTGTCAGAATTTTGTGGTGCAATTCAAACATTACAAGTAACCCAATAAAAATCTTCTTTCATCTCCACCAAGGTCTTGCCTTGGAAAGTCAATTCCCCCTTTCCGGGTCACGTAAGGGAGAAAATTCTAGTACATTATTATTTTCAAGGCATATGCATTCTCAATTACTCACATCTTTAGGGGTCTAAATGCCAAAAAATCCCTTTTTATATGGTAATGTTGAAGTCAGGCCAATCAATCAACAAATATGTACGCACGCCTACATCGGGGACTAAAATACAGGCAGAGAAAAAACACCGATCCAACGGTCAGCGTATCACCAGATGGACGGTTGAATGTTGCCGTTGAGATCAGTTGCCGGCGAGCCATTGAGGCACAGTGTGAACACAGTCTAGGCGGTTTGGAAAGAGAACAGTCCAGCTTTGGTCGCATTTGCTGAGTTGGTGGTTTTAGGTTTCATTTTCTCTATTCCCAGAATTTCTGCTCGGAGGATCTCTCTCTCTCTCTCTCTCTCTCTTCGCTTGTGATCTTGTCAAGGTAATCTCAGTAGCTTTTGTTTGTTTGATTGATTTTTGTTGTTTTTTTGTTTTGTGAATTGGTTGAATTTTGAGAATTTGAGACGGGGCTGTTTTTTATGTTGTGAATTGATTGAATTTTGAGAATTTGAGACGGGGGTGTGTGTTTTTGGTTGATGGATTTGATGTGGTTGTTGAAAAGTTGGATTTTTGGTGCGAGTTTTTGTTGATCAATTGCTTGGAGATGTTTGTTGTGTTGAGGGTAAGCTGGGAAGGATTTGGGGATTGAAGGAAGGGACCTTGGAGTGTTTGGACTATGGGGATGCGTATTCGGAAATGTGTTGATGACGTGATAGAGATGATTGGATTGGGTAGTGGATGAGAAGATGGTGTTTGTTGGGTTGTGCTTGCTGAGCATAATGAAGGTTTTGTTGGATTGGAGAGTCAGGATTTCGGTGGAAAGCATAGAGGGAAGGTGGGTTTCTAATTCTTATTGACAGTGAATGCTTATCTTGAGTTATGAGGTGCAGAGATTGTAGGGAAATAATTTAGAGTTGTAACTATGAGGGCAATGGATGCTTAAATTCTTTAAGTATATGTTTAGGAAACATGTTCTTGGGTTATTTGGTTGTTTGTTTTTGTCATGCATCCATTTAGTGAGAAGTCTAAGGAAAATCCATGTAAGTAGTCTGTTGCTTGCAGGGACTAGGTTTTGGATTTATCTGAAAATCAGTATGTGATGTAAATGTGCAATTTGTTATGCCACCCATAACAATCTATCCTTTAACATTAGGGCTAATTATTTGGGTGCCTAAAATTTAGTCCTGAATGGTTTTGCTTGGTTTGGTTTGCAGTTAATTATAGTGTATCTGTTTCCTTTTACAGTTGCCTTCTGATTCAATCGAACTAGATAGCAAAACAATACACATATACATCAAATAGACTTGCTTGTAGCGTGTTAACTGAATGCTACTTGTTGAGTCTGTGAATGATGAAAACTAACCTCAGCTGCTGAAGGAAAATTTAAGATAGTAGCTGTTTCCAACACTTGAGGTTTCTTAATGTTGACTCTTGTAATTGGGAAGAGACAGGATGTTTATATTGTTCAATATTTATGCAGTTTTCTTGGAGCATGCTGACGTTCATACATATTCTTTTGGATAAAGGAGATGGAAGAAATTAGAAGATCGTTTTTAGGTGGGATCCTTAATTGTCTTTATGCATTGCTAGTCAAAATGTAAAATTTGAAAATAGCTGAGTTTGGGACGATGATGGTTCAATAATTGGTAGGCCTTGTATGTAGAGTTCAGAGTTCAGTTATAGGGGAATTTGGAGGAACATAAGATCTAGCTAGAATTAATAGAAAAGGGTGATTTTAAAGAGCTCAAGGACTGAGAATGTACTCCAAAATATGACTCAGGAAAATTTAACCGGAGATGCTATGTCTCATGAAATAATTTCTGGCTGAATGGGCTTAAACCTATCTGAAGGACTTTAGCAAAGTAATGATTGACAACCCAGAAATGGTTTCCTATTTATGAGGCCACCCATCAGATACAAACCTATATGAGAACAGATTTCACTTGAAAGATGGGATTGATCTTATTTAGATTATAGCTGAGTCAGTGTTATTATAATATAGTTGTGCGCTGAGTAAATCGTCATAAATCTGGCCATATTTAAAATTGAAAATTCTTGTTGTCATATTTTCTTCACACACACAAGACCTCCACGAGTGGTCAGTAATAAGCTAGCTTATAGGCATCAACTGTTAGACTCTGATTATCTTAATTTCATGCTTATGTCATATATCAACAGCGATGAGTGCATCCAGAAAAAAAACATAAGTGGGGAAAAAATATGAATCTATGAAAGAAAATGTAAGTGGGGAAAAATATGAACTTGAGAAATCAACATGTAATATAAGCACTAAAACACACCGAATAGATCCGAAAAACATAAGTGCTTATTTTCATAAGTGAATCCAAACAAGTCCATAATGCCGCAATTGTGGCAGGGTAGATGTATTCTTCTTTAGCTTGTTAAAAGTTTTGCAAGTTCTTTTTTTTTTTTGTTTAGCGATCACTGTTATTTTGCCAGAAATAACTCTCTTTTTTTTTTTTTTAAATGAAAATGATTTAAAAATTTTGTCATGTGTTGTCTTGCCACAGATAAGGTCACACATGTAATATTGTGGAGCTGCAGGTTCACAACCCCAGAGGACATGCGTTGTTGCTGTTTTGGTGCCTTCGCTCCAGCTAAAAAAGATCTTCCTCAATCACAAACAGGGTTCAGTGGTAGGAAGTTTTACTGTATATCACATGAACTCTTTTTTCTCATTGCTGGTTGAAAGCTCATGACTTTTTGTTAACCTTTCTTTTTCACTACTAGAATAAAATTTGACCTTACATTAATGGAAGCCAGCAAATTATATTGGAAAAGTTACTAAAGCATTATTTAAAAGGAGACTAATAATGGGATGGTAAGCTCTGTAAATAAGAAAATAATATCATCTTTTGGACCTTACCCTTGTCTAGATCCTAGGTTCAACGAAAAGTGAAAAACCTTATTTTATGGCTAGCTATTATTTTGTAATAATGATTTGTGTGCAATTATTGGCCAAGGTAACTTTGCTCGGGAGATTTGGAATATTTCAAAATTGAGAGATCAAGCCTTTTGTTGGGAGATTAACATGTTCTAATACCATTTAAAAACTAAGAACAACCTCTGTATTTCCCAAACAATGTGAATGAATAGCAGAGATAGCGAGTGCAGAACGGCCTAAATTCTTATATGGTACTATCAACTCCTAGAGACTTTCAATATATTTGTTTGTGTGTATGCATGTGTGTGTTTGTGCGCGTGCGTGTCGGTATAAAGCTAAATTGGATAAGAACTGATAAAATATCAAATTAACAAGACAAGGATAATATGAAATCAATTGGAATTAGGATAAGGCCAACTAAACTATAATAACTAATAAGCACATATCAAAATGTCCCCTTTGAGTTATGGTGCGGAATCTGTGACGCTCAACTTGCTTAATAGAACACTGAGTCGATAATGATAATTGATCATCCTTGCATGGTGCTAATTTGTCTAAAGAGGATAAAATTCAGTGGTTGTAGATCGAATGTACGTCTTTTTTTAGTCCTTTATAAGTTGCCATTGCATATTTTTACACTTTCTTTGTTTGAGGGTTTCAAATATTGGACCAAGTGTTAGCTGTTGTTGTCATTGTTTGTGTGTCTTGTGCTGAACTTGTCTGCATTATCCCTGTTTAACTTACACAGCAGGTGTGTGATATATTTCATTTTTTGTGATTTATCTTTTTGCCAGGTTTTTCTTCTGATAAGAATGTAAAGCTTTTCACCTACAATGAGCTGCGATCAGCAACAGATAATTTTAATCCAAGAAATCGGATAGGCCGTGGTGGTTTTGGGATGGTCTTCAAGGTACCGTTTACCTATTTATGTTGATCTTCCTGTTTCAGCTCTTACTTTTCTTTAATTGTTTTGGGTTTTGACTTTTGACTAACATAGTTCAAAAATGAAAAGAAGAAGGAGAAAGAACCTAGCTACATTCTTCTCTTTGAAGATGCCTTTCAATGCATCCACATTTAACTTTTCATTATCATTGACAAATGGAAGTAAAATAATGAAGTTTGGAGATGAGGGGTGGATCTAATTCAAATAAATTAATATAGTGAAATAGATAGCTTCAAATTGCCTTTAGGATCGTATCTTAAGCAAAAGTCAGTTACGACCATGACCTGAATAGAGATCTTCATGTGTCTATCATTGTAAACCCCTTATGAAGTCATATTGTGAACCTAAAGAATTGAAGTTGGAGCCTGGAGATGAAAGGCACAAGTAATTGGTCTGTATTGGAAAATGCCTAGCATCTTTCAAGGATAAATGTTGTCCAGCGCAATGGCTAGAAATACCATGGGAGTGCTATGCTGCATTACCAGGAAAGCATAAAACACTTGCCAAGTTTGTGAAGAAAGATAAAGATGCTTTGCAATTAAAAAGGGCCAATCTATGTCAAAATAAGCATGGCCATGAGGAATCCAGCTGCTCTACAAGAGTTGAAAGGTATCAAACTTGATAGCCCTGGTGCAGAGCTGATTAGTGTGGCTGCAATATCATGGAGCAAATATGGATAGACTGTAAGTTACATATAGCGAATGTTGATCTATTTTTTATCCTTGGAGAATGTTCTGGTGATGTAAACCTGGGAAATGTATAGGCTGGGAGAGCAATATGTAGAACACAATGCACATGCATTATACCTATTACTGGCGAAAGCTCTTCTCATGTTGTGATGAAATCAAATTAAAGGTTTTCAACTAAGCTCTTCTCATGTTGTCTTACACAATGATTAGGTCATACACAAATCTAGCCAACCATTTGTCATGCATGTAGTTTGCACAAATATGATCGTGTTATGTAGCACTTCTAAATTTGATTAATTTAATAATGGGTGTTGGTTGGGGGATGAAAGTTTGTGGTTAAAGGACACTTTTATACGAGATGATCAAACTTTGTCTTAATTGATACCAATCAAAATAAAATATTTTGATTAAAATTCATTATTTGCATAAACTGTAGTTTCTTATTAAACTTAATAGTTTTTTAAAATAATTTAAAATTGTATTTATTAAAATAATTAAACTTTATATTAAAAAAGGATCTGTGAGGGTAACCTTGGGTGTTTGGTTGGAGTCTTGGGATAACCTCCCAATCATACATAGCTATGATGAGCTCATACCTAGAGTTTGCTGGCCAGTGGTGGATGGTGTACCTTTCAAGGTGACTTTGTTGCAGGCATACTCACAATTAGTTCTCATATTCTTGCACTTATTATTTTTCAATCAAAGCGGGCTGCTTTAATTATGGGGTTTGAATATAGAAAGTGATTATGGAGTTGTGTGTGGATCCTGCATTCTGCAAGTGTTAGTGTCTGATATAATCATCTAATGGTCAATGTGGTGCTAATCTGCATACTGAATCACTACGTCATGTAACTTCCAAGATGATGTCTTTAAGTCTCTTTTGTAATATTGAAGTAGGATTTGTTTACAAAAAATGAAGAAAAATGGTAATCACAATACCAAGAGCAGAATTTTCTGTAAACCAATTGCAAACTGCTTTTGAAGTCTTATACTAGATAAGTAAATATTTGATTACACCATGCAAGTTGCATATCAGTAATACATCTGTTAGCTACAAGTTGATGTCTTTATCCTTAGGATAATTTGTATCTTAACATTGATAATTTGCTTTTGTATAACTTTTGCCCATTGGATAAAAAGAACTTTTTAGTAGAACTTATGGTTGGTTGATGAAACATATTTCCTTACACAAAAAGAAGTGACCTATCATTGCTAGATTTTTCTTTTATTAGTGAGATCATATATGAAGAAATAATTTCATAACTAAGGTTGTTACTGTCTGCAATTATAATAAAAAATTCAAAATAACCAATTTAGTTTATTGCTAGTACTTGGAAATCTGGTGAGCGATGGATAGCATTGATTTTTGTATTTCTTTGATCCAAATGTTATTATTTTAAAGGGTTAAATGCAGTTTTCATTCTTATATTTGATGTCCTTGTATTTTTAAAATGTTCAATAGGGTTCTTGTGTTTTTATAGAAGTGTTCATTATCAGCCTTGTTTTTGAATGCATATTGGAATACATATCTCTTTTCAATATATATATATATAAATATATATTGGCATATGCAGCAGTTAATGTACATGTGGCTATTGATGTGGTGTGCTGGCTTGCCACATCAACTACCATGTGTGTGTGTTTTTAATATTCCATGATTTTTAAAGATAATGACAAACAATTTGACACATCATCAATTAAAAAGGGCAAAAATTATAAGAGAAAACATACACGCCAAATTGAAATGGCATATTGGCGTACTACTACGTTGGTAGCCATGCAAATATTAATTGCCATATATGCAAATGTATATATTGAAAAAGATGTGTGTATTTTAATAGGAATGACGATTCAACAACATGGACCATAAAGAACAATTTCATCAGAACACAAGGTCCAACTGAATATTTGAAGAATACAAGGATCAAAATGAGCATTAGGGACAAATATAGGGACCAATCATGCATTTAAACTTTTTTTAATCAAAGGTTATGGGAGATAAAAGATTTGATGTTTTCCTTTGGAAATATCAAACTTAAACAAAAAAAAGCCTGATCAACTTTCCTTCTTGTGTTACTAGGGAACTCTTCGAAATGGAACAGTAGTTGCAGCGAAGGTTCTCTCCACAGAATCAAAGCAAGGGATTCATGAATTTCTGACTGAGATTGATACAATCACAAACGTCAGGCACCCAAACCTTGTTGAGCTTCTTGGCTGTTGTGTTCAAGAAAATAATCGGATATTGGTGTATGAGTATGTAGAAAATAAAAGCCTTGATCGAATATTATTAGGTAAATTTGTCAGAACATTCCTATAATTTGGAAGGTGAAAAGTTTTTAAATTCTTTTATGGCAAAGGTATCACTCTATTGACCTATTAATCGTGTCATTTTTCATTGCAGGTCCCAATAACTCGGCAGCTAATCTGAATTGGGAGTTAAGATCTGCAATTTGCAAGGGTGCTGCCTCAGGTCTCAAATTTCTACATGAAGAACTTGATCCACCTATTGTGCACAGAGATATCAAAGCTAGCAATATTCTTCTTGACAGCAATTATTTACCAAAAATTGGAGATTTTGGTTTGGCTAAGCTATTTCCAGATAATGTCACTCACATTAGCACTCGTGTGGCTGGGACAACGTAAGCAACCTCTTGTATATGTCTTACATAATAGCACCATACTTTCTGTGGTAATGAAGTTTATTGAATCTTTGATCATAACAAGTGAGGAAATAGCTTTGTGATTGTTTATTTTGCTTATTATTAAATTCAAACTTGGAGACCATTTGCAGTCAAAATTTTTCTATTCACTGGTTGGAATGGGTACTGGATAGACATAAATAAGCTACTGAGTGTAAAGGAGCCTAGTTAGTAACACCAAAGAGCACTCTACTTTTGCTTAAATATAAGGAAATGACTTTTTATGTTAGAATAGTGCTTTTGCCATATTGAACGCATCCAAGAATAATGTTTTGGCTGTTGCTCAAAGATAAAGAGTTTAAAGAGGCATGAATGCACTCCAATAGTAAGAAGTGTGGCATCATACTCTAGTTTATTATGAGTTCATACGTTCTGGTTGAGGTCATGCCTATAGGAGATGATCGAGAATGATTTGCTTGGTAAATGGATAAATAAACTTTGTTCTAAGTTTCAATTGTCACTTTATAATATTGAGACAAAGTTAGTTCATGATTTCTGTTACCAAAACTAAAATCGAGAATTGCATTAATTATGGAGTCTCTTTTAAATTTTTAAATGCAAAAAGTTGAGATGATTTCTGTAAACTGTGTAGAAGAAATATGATCATATTAAAAAAAAAATCACAATTCAAACTTATTAAATATCATACTATGGTTTTCTTGATTTTGGGTCTGCTATTTTCTTAACTAACAACTTGTAAATGCAGAAAGACATAATATCATACTTTCGTATGAAATGAGTTATTTAGTTATCTTGTTTGGTTATGACATCTTGATTAAAGAAAATAAAGAACACATCTTGTCCACTGACATCTACCTAGTCAAGTAATGATTTTCATCTACATTGTATTTTATGATGTTTAATTATGGTTGGTCTTCCACCTCTTGTGACTTGGGTGAAGAAAATGTAACTGCCTATTCATCTGAAATTGGAATTTGAATTATGTCTTGCAGCGGTTATTTGGCGCCAGAATACGCACTTCATGGTCAATTAACTAAGAAGGCTGATGTATATAGCTTTGGAGTTCTTATAATTGAAATTATCAGTGGCAGAAGTGTGTCGAAGGGATGGTTGTCGGACATGGACAAACTTCTTTTGGAGTGGGTCAGTTATCATCTTAGTTTCTATTTTCCAATTTTGATGTGCTGCACTTTGTTTGCTATCCTTGTTCTTTTCGTCTTACTGTCACCAACTTATCTAGTCTATCAAATTTGAACATCATCTAACTTTGAAAATGGTTTGGTAAAACCAATGGTGCGAGTGATGTTTTACGTGAGTGATTATTTGTACACCTTTCATTTTATGGAATTGCATATGTGAAACAGATGTCATTGTAGGTGGTGTTAGAAAGGGTTTTGATAATTTTCACATGGAAACTGGCGAATGAAACGAGATGAAGGCTGCAGTATTTGTCGCAGTATGGTATGCAAATTATGTTTTTCCATCATGTGCAGCATTAGTGACAAAAAATTGACATGTTTAGAAGGGTTTGCCATTTGCTTGTCAGCGCATATTCTGCAAGGTTATACAAATATAAGGATCACCCTATTTGTAAGGCTATATATGCATATAGCCCAAGGCTTCAAAATTGTTATGACAAGCTTGCCAATTGTATATCACACTAGTCACTGAGATGAAATGCGTCTTTAACCATGTGTGGTATAAAACCGAAATTTGATTTTATCTTCTTGCAAGGGATGATCAAAGTCAGTGATTTGTGCCATAGGTAAAAGTCCACTCTGTTCCATGGCACTTAATTCAAAGATTAACCTCCGCAATGTATTTCACTTTTTCATTTCCAGATATTAATTTCAATGATTAAATGTTGCGACTGAATGGGCTGTGATTGATTTTGATGTCGGTCTTATTTTATCTTTCCAAATTCATTTTCTTATCATTCGACATACTCCAATCTAATCCAAAGGGAGCTTTTCCAGACATGGCAGCTCTATGAGGAAGGAAGACTGAAAGAACTGGTTGATTCGAACCTCAAAGAATATCCGGAGGAGGAAGTGCTACGATACATCAAAGTTGCCCTCTTTTGCACCCAAGCATCAGCAAATCGAAGGCCGCCTATGCCACAAGTAATAGAGATGCTCTCCAAGCCCATACGACTCAATGAGAAGGAACTGACACCTCCCGGCTTCATCGAAGGCTCTATGAGCACTAGTAAAGCTTCAAAGGCAACGATAACAAGCAATTTACGTACTAAAGATGCATCTTCCAGCGATTCTTCGATTCCATTCAGCTCTGCTCCTGTTACCTGCACTGAACTCATTCCTAGATGATCTATATTAGACATTGGCAAAGTATAGGACATCTGCATAGAAGAGAACTCGGAGTCTAAATCTTGTCAGTTTCGCCCTTCTTGTCGTCTCCTCTTCTACTCTGATAATTTACAATGTGATACAGATGAACAATTGTTTAGCAATTTTGAGGAACATGAAATTTGTATATTCTTCCAAATGTATTTGTATTTGCTCTGTGAAAAAATATTTATTTTTATTTTTCCAGATGATCCTTAATAAATAACGAGTTCTTGCTGTTCAGGCTCTTCAGATATATCTCGTCTATCTTGTCTTTATTTTTTTCCCATGGTTTATGTAAAGCTCATGCCTTGCCCTTTCTACCACAGAAAATGGTTTCTTTGATTTTATGAGTACAAATTTTCAAGATTTAATTGATTTTTCACTATTAACTCCATGCTTTTTATTAAGGTAAATAACCTGAAGTCATACACATCTTCTTGAATTTTTTTTATATTTCTATGAAAAATTGAGTTCAATAAAATCTCCATTATAATTTTGACAAACAAAAATAAAATATCTTTTATAACGTTTTTATTTTATTTTATTTTATTTTGTTTTATTTGAGAAGGGCAACAAGGGTGCTTGCCCTCAAAAGAGCATGTATGGAGTTAATGCCTCATGCGCCCGATTTAAATTTTCGCAATTTTTTTCCTTTCCCCAATCGGATTCTTAAAATGGTCCGGCTAAGTGCTAATCACTTGAACTGGATAATTTTGGTTCTTTTATTATCTTTTAAACACAGATTTAATGAGTTTCATGAATTTCATGATTGAGTGTGGTATGGTGGTAGACAATAGTTAAATATTGGAGACCATCGAATTTAAAATTTTCAATTCATTTAATTGAGCAAATTCCACGAGTGTCTATGAGTAATTTTAGATTTTTTAAATGGCACTTCCTCCTGCTATTTTAATTAGTGATTTTCTTTGGTCTTTTTTACTTATCTATATAAAAAAATTTGTGAAGTATTAAATATTATTTTTTCAAATTTATCTTTTACATTTAATGTACTTCTACAACTTTCAATAAATTATATTCAACTATATTTTTTTTAAAGCATATTATAAGTAAAAGTAATCTTGAAAAATTAATCTAATTTTTATAAATTTTAAATTATTAACTAATTTTAACCAACTTGCTTAATCAATATAATTTAGTTAAAATGGACAAGTAAAAAGGACCAAAAGAATATATTTTTGTTACCACAACATGGGGTTAATTTCCGTACAGGTCACCATACTTTGGACTTATTCCAAATTGGGGTCCAAACTTCAATTTGCATCAAATTGGTTATCAGACTTTAATTTTTTTTTTCCAGAGGCGAGTGACCCAACAAATTCCTGACTTTGTTTGCTTGCGTGGCCACGGAATGTATACATCAGAGCTCACCTGTCGAGCTGGCTGCCACATGGCCGACGTCCACGTCACCAGGTCTTGCCACTGGGATGCACTCTCGCCACATTGTTGACCATATTAGATGTTTTGCACCACACTTTAAAGGATGACCATCGTCCTGACAAGGGTTCCTTGATTTTGGTGCTTTTGCAAGGAAATGGCAAAGAAAGAAAAAGGAGAGAACAATAGAGAGAGACATCAGGAGAAGAGGTGGCGATGAGAAGGTTGCTAGCGTTAATCAAGCGGGGGAGAGAGCCATAGCTAGCTTGTGGAAGACCGGGGTCTTCACTTGAGACATAAGGAGGTTTAACCGTGAAGATGGCAGTAAATTGGGAAATTAGGTCGCGAGAGCAAGAGCCTCTGGAATATTGTAAGTGCTTCTCTTAAATCCTAAAAAAAGGTCAATTGAGGATAACCTGAGCCTAAAGTAGTTCCCATAATGTGGGTGATCAATTTTCTCTTTTAGATTAGAGTAAGAGTAGTGATTTATGATATGATTGTTGATTAGTGGCGTTCAGACTTGCACATGATTTAGATGTAATGTGCGATGTGTTTGAATTTTTACTCTCCAGACTTGGAACTCCATGCTTGTATTATTATTATTGTTGTTATGCAGAAGTGGTATGTCACATTTGTTATTTGTAAATAGCTTTTGTCTCTGCATATGGATATGATGAGACTTTATTCAACAAAGTATTTTCCACTGTAATGATATATATGATCGATTGTTTGGTGCATGATTTAGATGCCATGTCTAATGCTTGAAAATTTTTTTTTAAATGCGGAATTGAAACTCTTAGCTTGAATTATTATTATTTTTTCTAATTGCTGTGGATAAGTGTTCAGTCACATTCTCATTTGCTGTTTGTCAATAACATGTTTCTACATATGGACACAATGAGATTTTTGCATGGTTTTATCTATTGTGATGGTAATTTTGCTACTCAAATTCAAGATAGTTGGCATCAACATCATATTAATTAGAAATAAATATATCATAATAGAGCAAACAGAGTTGAAGAGAAAGTTCAATCAAGCATAGTTTATATATGATCAAATTACAATCTTATCTGGTGTGAATATGTGGACATTGGATTTAATCAGCGGTAGTTGAGTCTTTTGTCAATGGTGAATGTGAAGCATTTAGTTTGAACTCAATTATTATTAGAAGATGAGTCTATATCAGTAGGATTGATTGTGTTGTGTTTACAATTTAGTAATTGTTCACTTCTATAGTAAATAAATGGGAGAGTTTCATAGTTCTGTGGCACATGACATAAAGAATAGTTGACTTATAAAGACCTTCTTTTTTGAGAAAGAAATGATATTATCTATCAGAATAACTTTTATTTGGATGCTGAATTCAATTTTTTGTTAGTATTTAAATTGTTTATGATCATGATTTAGGATAGAATCTTTACTATTTTGATTTACATTTTCTGTTGTTATTTACAGTTGATGATAGTGTATGTGTGGATTTTTCCATAGATGCTTGTTTGATGTGTGCTATTAATTTGGGATTGAACCTTGATTATATATATATTATGTATTGATTTACTATTGTCTCTTGCTACTATGATGCCTGCAATGTAGACAATAATGGGTGAAAATTTTGGACAAAACATTGAAGGACATTATTTAAGTTGACATGTCTATATTTGCAGTTGATGATGATAGTGTATGTGTGGACATTATTTAAGTCTAGGCCAATATATGTTAGCCGATATTTGTGTTAGAGATTAAATTTTCACAGCATGTATAGTACATTATTTAAGTTTACATGTCTATATTTAATTACAGTGCCAGATGCTGACTTATTCACCGTACTGATGCATTATAAGGTGGGTGAGATAGAAGGTTTAGCTGGTTATGTAGACTATTGCTGTGCCGATCAGATGTCTAGGATTGAATTGATAAGCATGGCAAAGGAGTTTCAGTTAAATGTGGAGGGTTGTAGAATTTGGTGGTTAAAAGTAATAAGAAGTGACCAAGGATTGCAAGAAATAATAACTGATCTGGATGCCTTGAAAATGGCATTGTCTGTAGGGGAACCTAGGGAGATATATGTTTGTGTTATAGTTGTGGGTGATTCCACCACTAATGAAGCTGAAGGTAATTTTAACAATGATGCTGGTGTGGGTGTTGATGTGGGTGAAATTAGTAGGGTTCCACTCTTGAGGGATGTAGAGGTAGACATAAGAAGATTAAGATGAGGGTGTAGAAGATGTTGACTGGAGGAAACTCTTATTTGGGGTGGAGACAAAGAATATATAGGGAACAAGGAGGATGAAGAGAGTGCCTTGCAAGATTCATATTATACATCTAGTGGTGAATCAGATAATGAAAATGAGGTAGAAACAGACAATGCTAGGAGGTCTAGAGCTGAAATAAACATTGAGGGAGATGTTTCAGGAGTAGCTAGTGATGTGGAGTTTGATTATGGTGGTTCATATGACTTACAATCCTATTCTTCCACATATAAAGAGTCATTAATCCCTGTGAGACCTAGATATGCTAAATTTAATCATGAAGTGGACATGAAGAACCCTAAATTCAAAATTGGAATGAAGTTTAGGAGCATGAATCAATTCAAGGAGGCTGTTAGAAATTATGGAATCCAAAATAGATATGTTATAATATTTAAACCCAACAATAAAAGAAAGTGCAAGGCTTTTTGTAAGAGGGGGTATCCAATCTACCTGTGGCTTCATCGATGGTGAAAGACAATAGCATGGTACAAATCAAGGCAGGAATTTTAGAACACGAATGTGCGAGGGACCATAATAATAGACATATAAATCCAAATTGGATAGCTAGGCATTACCTTGAACAATTAAAGGTAGGCCCAAGTTGGAAACTTGCTGGCATAGTACAAACTGTCAAGACTAACCAAGAATTGGGCATTACAAGGATAAAGGCTTACAAAGCCAAGAGCATTTCAGAGCTGATTTATATATTTTTTACATTCAATGTATCCTATTTATGTTATAATAGCCATTAACCTAACATACTTAAAATTCATTTTCATTGTCATATCTATCTAAAGGATCCTAGATGGTGATGAGGAATCTTAGATGAAGAATTTGTATGATTATAGGCTAGAATTGTTAAAGACACGTCCTGATTCAATAATAACAATCAAGTGTGATGAGGATGAAGTCTTTCAAATGTTTTATGTATGCATAGCTCCATTGAGAGCAGGCTTCCTTGTAGGTTGCAAACATCTGGTAGGGCTTGATGGTTGTTTCCTCAAGGGGTTGTATGGAGGCCAGTTTCTAAGTGCTATTGGGATAGATGCAAATGACTACATCTATCCTTTGCATGGGCAGTGGTGAGTAGGGTTGTAAACGAGCCAATACTTTCGTTAAAAGCTCGAAGGCTCGACTCGTTAAGGGCTCGGCTCAGCTCGTTCGTTAAGTTAAATGAGCGATTCTTAAGCCCGATTATTACGCTCGTAAAATAAACGAGCTGAGCTTGAACACCATCAAGCTCGGCTTGTTAAGGCTCATGAGTAGACTCATTTATATGAATCATTAAAAGCTCATTTATATGAATCGTTAAAATCTAGTTTATATGCTCATTTATATGAATCGTTAAAAACTCGTTTATATGAATTGTTAAAGAACTTGTATAATGTATTAATTAAAGCTTGTTTATAAGAATCATTAAAGGACTTGTTTATCATCTCGTTAATAGCATATTTATAAAAATCATTAAGGGATTTATTTATAGTATCAATATATCATATACATTTACATATGTGTTATTTTTATTGTTTTGTAGGAATTTTCAAGCTATGGAAGCAACGAATTTATCACTAAAATGAAGCTCTTCTTATATGAACAATTGTAGACGTAATTATGTTGATTTTGAATTATGCCAAGACTTCATTGATGTTTGATTTTGAACATGGTTTATTTTGATGTCTAATTATGCTATGTATGACTTGAATCTTTATGTGATGGTTTTTTATTTTTCTAATTTTAGACTTGATTGTTTTAGTGTTTCACAACAAGATTTGAAAGATGAGCAATTGAGCATAGATAGCTTGATGATTGTAACCCTTATTCATTTTGTTATTATTGTTTAATGAGGCTTTTGACAAGTTTGAACTTGAGCCGAGCTTTAAATGATTTCTGAGCTCAAATTGAGCCGAGCTTTAAATGATTTCCGAGCTTAAATCGAGCCCAGCCTTAAATGATTCCCGAGCTCGAGCCGAGCCAAGCCTGCATTAAACAAGCCTCAATGATATTTTATTTAATATAAAAATTAAAATTAAAAAATTATCGAGCTTAAACGATCTAACGAGCCAAGCCCGAGCCTTTAATTTTCTTAAAGAGCTGAGCCCCAGTCTCATTAATGAAACTCGAAATAAGCTCCGCTTGAGCTCGAGCTCGATCAAAATAGTAACGAGCCGGGCTTGAACATAGCCAAGCTCAGCTCGGCTCATTTGCAGCCTTAGTGGTGAGTAAAGAAAACAAAGATAACTGGAAATGGTTCTTGGTAGGCTTAGCAGAGGACCTTATGATTGTTGACAGGCACAAGTGGTCATTCATGACTGATAGACAAAAGGTGAGATCAAATTAATTGATTTTTCAGTTGTTTGTTTATTGATTGAGTTATCTGAACTTCCTTGAATTTAATATAATCCCTTGATTAAATGTTGCACTACTTCTAGGTTTGAATTTAATTTTTGTCCTGCATGTTCATCTCACCCCCTCTATTGTACTTTAAACCTGAAATGCTTTAAATTAGGTTAGTTATGCTTATGCTATTGTGAATGAGTTTAAATGCTGTGAGTTTAGCGTGATTGAATTAGGGTAGGTATGTTTATGCTACTGTGAGTGATTTAAATGTTGTGAGTTAAGCATGCTTGAATTAGGTTAGGTATGCTTATGCTATTGTGAATGAGTTTAAATGTTGTGAGCTTGAATTAGGTTAGGTATGCTTATGCTTATGCTACTATGAATGAGTTTAAATGTTGTGAGTTTAGCATGTCTGAGTTGGCCTGTAATTTAAATGTTGCATTTCATATTGAGTTAGATATTTTACTCTGCTAATTCAGTTTTTTTTTTCCTTTTTCCAATGGGTATGGGTGTTCATGTTATTAATAATTGACCACACTAGGGTTTAATGCTAGCAATAGCATAACAATTCTCTCACAGTGAGCATAGGTAATGTGTGAGACATATTCACACAAATTTTAAGAAATGTTTTAGGGGAAAAACACTTAAGGATCAATTATGGGCATGTGCTAAGGCAATTCATAAACCTGTTTATGAGAGAGTAATGGAAACCCTAAAACAGATGTTTGTAGGGGTATTTGAATACATGAAAAAAATTGAACCCCAACATTGGAGAAAATCACACTTCTAAACCCAATTTAAGTGTGACATATTGGAAGCTAGGGTCAAGGGTATCATTACAATGAATGAAATGATTTGGACATAGTTGATGAAGAGGATCCAAAGGAGGAGAGATGCCATGCAAAATGTAACCACCCAGCATTGCCCTTAAATTCTTAAGAAGCTTGAGAAAAATAAGCAATTAAGTTGGTTTTATAACACCACTTGGTCTAATGGAGACAAACACCATGTTGTTGGTCCTGAAGGCAATTTATAGTTTACAAGAAGGAGTGTAGTTGTTCATGTAGGAGATGGTGACTTAGTGGTGTTCCATGTAGTCATTCCATATATGTCCTGTACTATAGAAAGGAAAAACCAGAAAATTACCTACATGCATGCTATAAGGTAAGCACATACATGGACCCATATAGGCATATCCTGTACCCAACTCATGACAAAAATTCATGGGGAAAGAGTGATCAGGGTCCCATCATACCTCCTGAGGCAGTCAACAACAGAAGGGGTAGGAAGATTACAACGAGCAGAAAAGAGAAGGGTGAAAACCCTGGTTTCACTAGTGGAAAGGTTAGCATAAAGGGAGTGAGAATGACTTGCAGCTTGTGTGGTTCTTCAGGGCATAATAAAAGGTTCCATGGAGTTCAGGTAAGCTATTAGTTCAAGTAAATTTAAATGTATGTGTACCTTTATGTTATGTATAGGGTTTTAATTTAATTTGTGTGTATTGCAGGAAAGGAATGCATGTTTAGCTGGTCAGACAAGTCAAATAGGGCAAACCAACCCAGAATCAATGGTATTCTAATTTTCTTGTTCTCTAGTGGCTTTGTTTTTTTTTTCCCTACAAAAACAGTCTATATAATTTGTGCTTTGTGGACAATGCAAGGTTGATAATTCAGTGGTAAGAAATCAAGAAATCCCACACAGTATGGCAGGATTACACACAATAAGGAATCAAGAAATTCCAGTTGAGGATGTTGTTTCACAACAACAATGGGAAGTTCCAGTTGATAGGTAAATGCATACAAATCTATGGTTTGGGTTTGAAATTTTTATTTATCTTGAATTTTGTTCTTATTATTTAATTTTTGGTTTTGTGTAACAACTAGGTAGAGCTATTACATGATCAAAGTCTCTCCAAAGCATTAGTTGTCTTGACTTTTCATAGTAATAGACCAAAATTAAACATCAGAAGATCTACCAAAGGAAGGCCAAATGAAGCAGCAGCTATGTCATTTCATCAACAAATCCCAAATGAGGTTGTGCCTCGGGTGAGTGTAACAAGTGTATTTTTTTTTACTGGCAATTCAATCTGATTAAATTTGTTGGAGATCCAGACAAACCTACCAAAAGTATTTAAATTTGTAATTTTTTTTACTAATAAAAAAATACATAAATGTAAGTTGTGACAACTCTAGAACAAACACACCATGTAGGATCCTCATTGGGAGAAGCTTAATTGAAGAGGCAACATTTAACAAGAAAAGGGGTCAAAAAGACAACATCAACACAAACAAATTTGTCATTACCAAAAGCTCCAAGGAATTAGAAGGACTCTCAAGAAAAGGGCAAAGCTGAATGTGTAGACAAAAGAAGAAAAATTTGGTTTCCACCAGGATTAATTTGAACTTACTTCATTGATGCTTTTTTGGTTGTTGGTTGTATCATTTTTGTATGACTTCTCATCTGTCTAAGAGATTTTTGTAACCTTGCCAGAAATTTTTGAAACACTTTTGATCTGGCAAAAATTCAATAGAATTTGTTGAATTGTCATCAATCAGCAATCAAATTTCTGTAACACTTCTGAGCTTGCCACAAATTCTCAGTTTGACATTTTTGCTAATTCATTTGTTTAAATGAGCCACCCCATGTAAACTTGTGATGAATTGTCTTTAGCTGTGATGAATTGTCTTCAGTTTAGTTTGCAGAATTGTCTTTAGCTATGTGATGAATTGTCTCCAACATAAATTGGTGTAATTTTTAATATTGATGTTGAATTCAATGTCATTCTTGCATTTTCATGGATGGATTTCTATTTCATTAGTTGTTGATGCCAGAATTGGATACAATGTTTGATTTATTTAATTTTAATTCAGTGTATGCAACATCAATTCAGTTCTGTTGGGATTAAACACAACAGGGTATAAAAATGCAGTTACTTTAATCATGTTGGGATTTAGCACTGTAGGAGATAACAATTAATTTATTTCACCATGGACACCAAGCTCCATCAAACTACAACTTTATTTAATTTAAACAAAAATTGTATATATAAAACCTTAATGACTAATACAACCCAGTAGAACTAAGACAACAACTCAGTACAACTGAGGAAAGAATACATCATGTATACAAACCCAATAACTAAAACAATAATGAAAACCCTAAATTGAAACTCTAATGCACTAATGACAACACTTGCCAAAAATACTACCAGATTGGTCACCAAAAATAACAAAACCAAAAAAAAAAAAAATTACAAACAAATTATGGTCAAACAGATCAAACCACAACAATTACTATCAAACAGATCAGTCACTGATCGGTTGATTCACTTCGGGAACCATGAGAACCCCTGCGTCTCTATCTCTTCCTCTCTGTGTGTGTCTTTATCCCAAGCTCCATCAGAACAATATCTCTTTCTGTATCCCTAGCTCTCTCTCTCTCTCTCAGGATGATGGCCCTCCTTCTATGACGTGGCGAAGCTACAACGACGTGGCGAGAGTACATCCAAGTGGCTAGATCCCACATGGCAGCCAGCTCGACAGGTGAACGCTGTTGTATACATTTCGGTGGCCACACAAACAAACAAAGGCCGAAATTTATTAGGTCACTTGCCACTGGAAAAAAAAAATTAAAGTTTGGTAATCAATTTGATACCAATTGAAGTTTGGACCCCAATTTAAAATAAGTCCAAAGTAAAGTGATCTGTACGAAAATTAACCCGCACAACATGTATTAGCTGAGCGAATTCGAATGAAATTTGGAATGGGTACGTTTGAGTAGGGATGCAAGTGGGGCAGGGCGGGGCAGGGAATGAGATCTCCATCACCATCCCCGCTTCCCATGGGGCGGGGATTCCCCGCTTCAAAATTTTTCGCGGGGAGAAATTCCCCCACTCACTCCCCATGGGGATCCCCGCGTGGTCGGAGAATCCTTGCGGGGTCGAGGAGTCCCTAACCCACCAAATTTTTTCCTAATTACACATGTAACACATCATATATGAAATTAAAAAAAATAAACAAAATATTCCTCAAAATAAGCATTATTTAATGTATGACAAAATAACAAACTAACGAAGTAATCGATGGTATGAAGAACTAAAGAAGGAGAACTGCGAAAGTTGGAATTTCATAAGAGATGTTCTACCTACAAGTTGATATTTCAATAAAGTTGATAAATTGATCAATTTAAGATTAATTTTAATATAACATATTTATCTATAATAAGAAATAAAAAAGTTTTGATTAAATTTTTAAAACAATTTTTCATATAATTATCTCCAAGTATTACATTGGGATAACACTAATTTTAATTAAAAATCTAAATCATTATTAATAAATACCAAAAATAAAAATTTTAAAACCCAAATATTTGGTCATTATAATATTATATCAAT
The DNA here is from genome assembly GCF_009730915.1 of Dioscorea cayenensis subsp. rotundata. NCBI lineage: Eukaryota > Viridiplantae > Streptophyta > Magnoliopsida > Dioscoreales > Dioscoreaceae > Dioscorea > Dioscorea cayenensis. The sequence goes on from NC_052489.1 coordinate 19,148,287, forward strand.
ATTGAATTTTTTTAATAAATAAAATGGTTTAATACCCAACTTGGTCCCTCTACTTTTCTCTCTCTTCCCTTTTGGTCCCTCTACTCAGAAATGTGTCCGACTAATCCCTCTACTCTTGAAAATGGTTCTACGTAGTCCCTTCTACTCTAAAATAGGGCAAATAGTGGTTGTATTTTCAAGAGTAGAGGGACAAATTGGCTATATTTTCAAAAATAGAGGGACTAGATGGGAAGAGGTTAAGGGTAGAAGGACCTATGTTATGCCATTTTCAAGAGTAGAAGGATTAGTTGGGCGTATTTCTAAGTATAAAGACCAAAACGGAAGAGAGAGAAAAGTAGAGGGACCAATTTAGGTATTATACCTAAATAAAATTAATCATATGAGTTATTTTTAATATATATAATATATATTTAATTTAAAAATCGGGGAATCCTTCTCCCTGTGTGGAGCGGGGCAGGGAATGCATTCCCTATCCCCGCCCCGCAGGTCGGGGAAGGGTTTTCCTCCATTCCCCGTCCTGAGCGGAGGGTTTTTATTTGGAATCCCCACTCGTCCCCGGGGAGGGTTCGCGAGGGAACGGGATTTCCGTACTGAATCAAGGGTAGATTGCTCGGGCTTTGTGGCGCAATGTTTGACTTGTCAACAAGTAAAGATGGAGCATCAAAGACCGCGAGGACTTCTCCAACCTCTTCCTATTCCCCGAGTGGAAATGGGAGAATATAGCTATGGATTTTGTGTCCGGGTTTTCCTAAGACCAATAAAGGTTTTTGACAGTGTGTGGGTAGTAGTTGATAGGTTAACTAAATCTGCTCACTTCTTAGCTGTTAAGACCGGTTTGTCTTTGGAAAAACTCGCTGAGTTGTATATTGACCAGATTGTGAAGCTTCATGGTGCTCCAGTAACCATCGTCTCTGATTGGGACTCTCGGTTCGTAGCTCATTTATGGAGGAGTCTACACAAAGCTTTGGGGACGAACCTCACTTTCAGTACAACTTTTCATTCTCAAACTGATGTGCAATCAGAAAGAACTATCCAAATTTTGGAAGACATGCTGCGAGCATGTATGCTAGATTTTGGAGGCACTTGGGATCGACATCTACCCTTGATAGAATTTTCCTATAGCAACAGTTACCATGCAAGTATCCAGATGGCTCCCTATGAGGCTTTGTAAGGAAGGCGGTGCAGGTCACCTATCTGTTAGGATGATGTAGGAGAAAGAAAACTTTTGGGGCAGAGATTGTGCATATAACAGTTGAGAAGGTTCGCCAAATTAGAGATTGATTACAAGCAGCTCAGAGCCGACAGAGTTATGCAGACAACAGAAGAAGAAGCTTGGAATTCCAAGTGGGAGAACACGTGTTCTTGAAAGTTGCTCCTACTAAAGGAATTGTTCGCTTTGGTGTGAAAGGTAAACTTAATCTTCGTTTCATTGGCCCTTTCAAAATCTTGGAACGTATTGGTGAGGTGGCTTATTGGCTTGCCCTTCCACCTGCTCTCTCTCGAGTACATAATGTGTTCCATGTCTCCATGCTGAGGAAATATGTTTCCAATCCTAATCACGTGATCTAGTTCTCGGGATTTGAGCTAAACAGTGATTTATCTTATGAAGAACAGCCGGTAAAGATTGTAGACTTCAAGAGCAAGAGCTGAGGAAGCAAGTCATTCCTCATGTCAAAGTTCAGTGGAAAAAATCATTTTGTGTGTGAAGCAACTTGGGAATTGGAGTCTGAAATGAGGGAGAAGTATCCTTTTCTGTTTCTCGAGCCAAGTGCGAGTTTAAAGGACTAAACTCTCTTTAAAGAGAGGAGGATTGTGGACCCCACCAGGAATGGTGAACCTACCTCTTTTATTTGTCTCCTTAAAACTTAGTTAAGTGCTAACCATGTTTGCTTTACCCTTAATCCCTTCTTCTTCTTCTTCTTCTTGTCACCTTGCTGGGAGCTTTTTCTAGAGAGAGGAATTCTTGGAGGGATTCCCGGACGCCATCTCGTCATTGTCTCCTCCTTGGCCGAACGTATACACCCCATGATCATCTCCCTCCTCCATTCCTCCATCTCTCTTCTTTCTCTCCACTCTCCCACTTGATCTTACTCCCTTGGAAGTTGAAGAAGAGGGTCATCCGTCACCGGAGGTCGATTCTCCACCGATAGTCTTGGTATCTGGAAGCGAGGAGAAGAAGATCAAGTAGCCGTCGGCATTTCCCCAAAGGCTAGGTAGGCTTTCTCTCTCTTGGTGATGGTAGAGTGGTATGCTATAGTCTTGGGAGAAGCTTGTGTTTGTGAAAATCTTGAGCTTGGTGATAGATTTTTTTCTAATAAATATTCATGTTTTGAAGCTCTTAGTGGGTGATCTATGCTCTCATGTGTCTATGGTTGCCTTTGATGATGATGTTTGCATGTAGAGCTTCACCATTTTCATTTGTGTTTGGCTTATCCTTGCATGGAGCTATATATTTATATTTGCATACATGAAACCATGGCTATTGAGTGTGTAGGAAGCTATATATATATATGTATGTTTATATTTTCATGCAAGAGACTAAATAGTTGGTCATACTTGAACCACTCCTACCTATAGGTTTAGATCACTCTTGTGTCCCTTGAATACCTCAAGTTCATGGCATCCAAGGATGTATATTTATATATATTTACACACATGAAACCACCTCCATATGTATATACATATATGTTTGAAGCCACTCATACATGTGCAAGAAACCATGTTTCTCATTTGCATGAAACCTTATGTTTACACCCTTGAATGTTAGCTTGCATGATCCATGCATTGGTGTATGAGTTTTGTATGCATACACCTGCCCTTATATACATATATTTATATATAGATTATGTTTATTTACTATGTGTGCATGACAATAATACTTAAATGGCATGCATCCTAGTTGTGATAAATTGAAATAGTTTTGTATTGGCATAGTAAACCACTATGTTGGTAGGGCATGAGTTGTGTTCATTTAATTATAGCATATGATGTTTTGTTTTGGTTTTTTTTTTTTGTTGCTTCCTTTGAATCATTGAGTTCTAATTTGTGTTTAGAAAGACCATGATTTGTAGTAGAGTGTTGGTATTTTAGACTAGCTTATCTTTAGCCTTTGTGCTTGAACACTTCCAAGTATTCATGTCTATTTGGTTGGTTTTCCCTTGGATTATAGGACCACCTTGAGCATCATCTTGGATTTCTTTTGAATTTAGGAGATCACCAAGTAAGTAATCCTTTGAACTCTTGTATTTAAAATTGGGGGAAAGTTCAAAAAAAATCCATGTGGTTTCAAGTTTTTGCAAATCACGGCCTGTGTGTTTTTTTTTTTACATTTAAGTACCATGTGATTTTTTGGTTTTGGCAAATCAAGGAAAAACCGTCCACTCCGTCAATATCTGCTTATGTGGCAGGGCAAAACTGACATTTTACATAAAAAAATATTTTTTCATCTAAGTTGGCGATTAAATTAGTTCAATCTTCTCTTTAAGTTAGTTTAATTAGCTTGACTTGAGATTCACCCTGAGCTTCAACAAAATAATAAAAGAGACTTCTCCCTGCATCTAAATCCACATCAATATACCCAGCATACTGTTTGAAGGAAACATCTGGCTGGCCAGGAAGCTTCTTTACTAGATCCTCATCTGGTGGATAGCCTTTCACTAGTATTCTACCATTGATGAACACCAGCACCATCACCATCAACATTAATGGCAGCAAGAACTTTATGCTATTTGCCATCTCTCAAAGTTCAGTTTGGAGTTCTTGGGACTGTGAGGTTTGCTAGTCTGAGTGCATGACATTTATAGTTTGGAATCTTGGAATTTTATGGGAAGAGTTTACCTTCGGAGTTCTACAAATGGTTCAAAGAGATGTTGGATTATATATTATTTATAGAGGCGGTGGAGCTTGGAAAGGAGAAGAGCCCGTGTGAGAGAGACGAGGGAGAGGAAGCCGGTGAGAATGGTGAAGGAGTTGGAGGAGAAGTTGGAGTAGAAAGAGCATGAGAGGGAGAAAGAAAGGGAAGGAAGCCGGTGAGAATGGTGAAGGAGTTGGAGGAGCATTGGAGATGAAGGGGTATAAAAAAAATTAATGTGAAATACCAGTTTTGCCCTGCCACGTAAGCAAATATTGATGGAGTGGACTGTTTTTCCTTGATTTGCCAAAACCAAAAAATCACATGGTACTTAAATGTAAAAAAAAAACACACACATGCCGTGATTTGCAAAAACTTGAAACTACATGGATTTTTTTTTGAACTTTCCCCTTTAAAATTTTGTTGTTTTGGGTTTATTTTCATGTAAAATTTTTGAAAATTTATTTGCAATTATTCTTTGAAAATTATTGTAGGAATGTCATCTTGTTCATGACTTATGTTTTTAGATGAAGAGAAGTTTCTATACTTAGTTGGAACCATGGTATTATTACCTTGCCAAAACTTATATAGGTTATTTCCCTTTATTACCTTCAATTATTTGACAAAGTGTTTATCCTTTTTGTAATCCTATTTATTTCTAATAACAAAAAACTTAAGGTTAATAAATGCTTGAATCTTTGGTCCACCTGCCATCAACTTAGATTATCTATTTATTATTTGGTTATATTTTCATTCCTTAAATATCCACTTGCCTTTAGGTCCTTGCTTACCTCCTTCCTAAAATTGTTACCGTCCTTGTTTTGACATTGTTTCCTTTGAATTTATTTTTCTAGCTATTTTGGAATTAGGTGGGCCATTTTTCTTCAATTGATGAGACACATTAGACTTTGTATTTTTTTTTGCAAATTTTAGTATTTTACTGTATTAATAATTATGCATTTCACCCTTGAGATTGGTTGAATAATTATTTATTGGTTTCACTATTATTTATACTTGTGGTATTATATATTTTATTGGTAAATCATTTATTTTCTTGAATTTTGGGAAAATATTTGTGAAATGGTGTTATAATTTCTTCAAAGTGGGAACCATGCTTAGGCTTGGAAAAGTGAGTATATTCTTTTATATTATTTATTTATCTAGTTATTTATTTACTTTATTTTATTAGATGAATTTTTGGAAAATACTTGTGAATATTCTGTATTCTTGGCTTAGAAATGTGTCTGAATATTTTGGTCTCCAAATGAGCGATATGCAACCCTGTTAGTGGGGGGTTAAACCCTGACCTTGTCGACAAGTAATTTTGGAAAAATGAAACTGCAGTTTCGCACCGTGTTCGTTCGGTGAAATAATCAATGGCCACCTGGTATTCAGTCTCAGGTCATCGAGGGTAAATAAATGATTTCTGTTATTTTGGCTCAGGTCTGTCACCGAGGGTAAACAAATGACCTTTGGCACTTACAGTGAATTTGGAGACATACTTTGGATTTTGTTATTTATTGTTTTATTTTTTGATTTTGTTTACACTATTTTGTGTTATTGATTTTTGTGCAAATTTCAGACCTGAACTTTTGCTTTCAGTTTGTTTTGGATTACTTACTGGGCTAGTGAGCTCATGGATTTATTTTAAATCTTTTTCAGATCAGGAGCAGTAGACCGAGGGATCTTAGAAGGCTTCCAGTAAATGTCTTTTTTGGAGTTATGTCTTATGTCTTTTGTATCAGTTGTATTGTTGTTAAGAACCCCCTTGTAGGTCATGCTGTATTTTATTTGCCTTATATTCGAGCTGGTTGTAAACCTTAAGTTGTACTCTTATTTGGTATTTCTATCAGTTTATTTTCTACTCCTAGTCTGTGTTTAGGTTTTGAGGCCTTGCAGGTTCACTAGGCCCCATCCTGTAGGACTACGGCCGTTTGTCAGCGCACCAAGTTCAGGGCATGACAGAGCAGGAGATTCAATTAAGCGAGATGCGGAAGTTGAATTTTCTACTCTCCCATCAATAGGTTTAGCCGGAGAGTATCTATTATATATATAAAAAAAAACCTTCAAAAAATTAATATTTGTTAATAATATATGTTATAAATGTAAAGATAGTAATAAGAATAGAGAGCCAGAGTATTTACCAAAAAGCCAAAAACCCTGAAGAATTAACTTCTTCTTCTTCTTTCTTCTTTTATTTCTCTCTTTTCCTTCTCTTCTCTATATCCCAAAGTATACAAAATGAGGTGGTATTTATAGGGATACAAGAGTTGAATGAACGGCCAGGATCGATTCGATCCGACGGTCCAAAATACCCTGGTTGGTGGAATAGTAACAGTACCGGCGGTTGCTATAGTACCACATGGGCGGCTGCTACAGTGTTGCGGCTGCTACAGTAATATCTAGAAGTTGCTATAGCAATTCCGACTGCTACAGTGAAATTGCTACAGTAGGCATCCATTAAAATATTTGTTTATAACACTCCCCCTTGGATGCCTACGACCAAAGGATATGCCTCGTTAAAACCTTGCTAGGAAAAACCCAGTGGGATAAAAACCTAGCTAAGGAAAAAGAGTACACTATCCTTGGTACATTTGAGGGTTACTCGCCTCATTAAAAAAACCTTGCCTCGAAAAAAACCCATTGGGACAAAAACCTTGGCGAAGGGAAAAAAAGAGTACGCCTCCCTCAAATAAATAACTTTTTAACTTATATCGAAGTACTTACATCCTTAAGTCTTCTCATCCCGATTTTTGTATATAAGTCTTTGGTGAATGCACTTAGGAAGTGATTTTGTGAATAGATCAGCTTGATTCTCACTGGATTGAATCTTTTGAACTTCTATAACGCCTTCTTTCTGGAGATCATTAGTGTAGAAAAATTTTGGTGATATATGTTTCGCTCGTCACCTTTAATATAACCTCCTTGTATTTGAGAAATACAAGCACTATTGTCTTCATAAATTCATCGTAGCATTTGTTGTTACCGATGATAATTTGCGTGGATGATCGTATATGCCCAATCATAGATCGTAACCATTGGCATTCACGACTTGCTTCATGAAGAGCTAGAATTTCAAAGATGATTTGATGAAGTAGTCGTAAGAGTTTGTTTTTGTGGAACGCCATGAGATAGTCGTACTCATTGTAAGAAAAACATGTATCCAGCTCGAGATCGCCCTTTGTGAGGATCGACATGATACCCAAAGATCGAAAGAAAACCCGTGAGGTTGGATGAAGATTCTTGTCGATAGAATAAACCCGGATCTCGTAGTTCCTCGTAAAATAACGTAACACATCTTTTTACTCCTTTCCAGTGTCTTCGTGTCGGTGTAGAACCCGTATCTTGCTAGAAGATTTATCGCAAAAAGCTATATCTCGGTCCGGTATTATTTGCAAGGTACATTAATGCACCGATTGCACTTAAATATGGAGTTTCGGACCAAGAATGATCTCTCCTTCTTCCCGGTGGGCGAAAATGGATCTTTCTCGAACATCAAGAGTTCGGACGACCATCATGGCATTTCTCAGATGGATAAGCCTTCTCCATATTGAATCTCTTCAAAGACCTTTTCTCAGTATAGGTTGATTGATGCACAAATATTCCCCGAGGATAAGTGCTCGATTTGTATACCCTAGACGTAATTTGGTCTTTCCCAAATCTTTCATTTCAAATTCTTTTTTTCGAGATATGATGTCGTAGCATTGCAATTTCGTAAGGAGTGCCTACAAGATTTAAATCATCCACATATACTCGCTATCACAACAAAAACCGTTAGTATAACTTTTTAATAAACACACATGGACATATATTATTATTTTGGTACCCTTCTTTTATAAGATATTCATCGAGACTGTTATACCACATCCGTCCCGCATTGTTTTTAACCCATAAAGGAGATCTCTATAATTTAATAGAGTATAAATGATGATTATTTGTAATGTTTGTTTTTTTCTATATCCTTCGTGGATTTTTCATATATATGTCATTTTCAAGTAATCCATACAGATATGTCGTGACAACATCCATCAACCGCATATCTAATTTATTACTTGTCGCCATGGCAATTAAAAAAATCGAAAAGTAATTCCATCCATTACAGTGAGAGTATGTTTCTTCATAATCAATACCGTGCATTTGAGAAAAACCTCGAGCAACCGGCCTTGCTTTTAGTATCTCATAATTTGATTATTTTTCATTTCTTTTTTCTCACAAACACCCATTTATAACCGATCGGTTTTATCTCTTCTCGTGTTGGCACTATCGGCCCAAACACCTCACGCTTTTGATAGGGAATTTAGCTCACCTGGATAGCTTCTTTTCCATTTTTGGCCAATCATTTCTTTGTCGACATTCTTCAATGGATCGTGACTCGGATCATTATCGAGATTTATTTCTATATCTCGTAGCCACATCGTAGATGAAATATATCATTTATTTCGGTCTCATGCCGATTCAATCTTTCGACCATCATCTACATAGCAAATTGAATTTTCAACATTTTTAGAAATATCATCCCCCATTGATTCTTCATTAACTTGTTCTGAGGGTTTTAAAATTTCCTCTCCCTCTTTACATGGGAGATCCTTTTCTTTATTTTTTTCCGCTTCCTTTTTCTAGGAGTCGAATCTTTGGCACCAATTGGTCTTCCACGCTTTTTGTCGTGGTTTATTTTTCTACTTGATTTTTCTTTTCAATGGATTCTTAGGAATCTCAATTCTCGTAGGAGCATCGACAGCTGGTATATATGATTTAGTTACCATTTTAGTATCAGTGAATACATCGGTATTTCATTTGCAATATTTTTGCAATTTAATGATCCTTTGAACTTCAAGTTCACATTCATCGGTACGAGGATCATATGTATGTAATCGTGATGCATTCCAATCAATTTCTTTTGGCTCATTTTTGAGTAATCATTTCTCCCCTAACGCAGGGAAGACGACTTCATCAAAATGACATACTACAAATCTTGCAAAGAATACATCCCCTCGTTAATGGTTCTAAATATCGATAATCAAGGGGAAATCATAACCAACATATATACCAAGTCTCATGCTAGGACCCATTTTTTTGTACGATTTGGTGGTGGTATTGGCACATATATCGCACAACCAAATATTCTTATATATGAAATATCGTGCTCTTTACCCATAACAAGTTGGTGTGGTGAATATAAATTACATGCAGTGGGTCGGATCCAGATAAAAGTCGCAAAGATGCAAAAATAGCACTGACCCCACGCACTTGTAGGCGCTTTCGTCCCTTAATAACATCGATCGGCAATAATCCGGAGTCTTTTAATTAATGACTCCGCTAACCCATTTTTGGGTACGTACATGAGCCATCGGACGCTCAACATGTATTCCAACTCGCCATACAATAATCATAAAATGATTTTGATGAAAATTCACCAAAGATTATCAAGACGAATTGTCTTTTATGGGATAATCTAGAAATTGTGCTTTTAAGCCCTCATAATTTGTGCCAATAACCTTGCAAATGCTACATTCCTCGTAGATGTAGTGTAAACATGGGACCATCTAGTCGACGATCGATTAAAAACCATAAAATACCTAAATGGTCCACATGATGGATGTATTGTCCACAAATGTCTCTTTGTATTCTTTTCTAAAAAAATTTAGGAGATTCACCACCACCTTTGTTATAGAAGGTCCGGTTATTAGCTTTTCCCATCGAACATGCATATTCATTATGTGTTAGGATTTTTATAATCCTTCAGATAGGGTGTCCCATGAGAACTAGTAATAATCCCGACGCAACATAATAGCAATCTTGGATGTCCAAGTCTTTCATGCCATATTTTAAATATCTCCTGGGTCATTAACCTTCCGGGTTAATACCGTATGTGATTCCATCACTTTAATACGGGTAAAAATATAATCCCGAGGATATACAGGGAAAAGCTTTCAAGTACACGCTTTTGGCATGAAATAACTTGTGTAATATAAAGATATTCTTTTTCCTTCCTTATCAACCGCCTCTAAATGATATCCATTGAGACGTATATCTTTAAAAGCTTAAAAAGGTTCCTCCTAGACTTAGGGGAATAGAGAGCATTTTTTTCATCCGCAAGGATGTTCCATTTGGCAACATCAATGCCGCTTCTCCGTAACCTTCAAACAGTGTCCGATGACCCTCGCTATTGTGGCTATATATGCCTTTCTCATCGATAAGGATATAAAAATATATTTTTTTCTTGTCAAAATAGTATGCGTTGTCCCGCAATCAATAATGCATTCATCATCACCATATTCTAACAAAAACAAAAAGAAAAAAACATAATTATAAAGACATGATATTACAAACTAGTCTATAAGGAAATCGACATATCTAAATATGTATTTTTCAGCTACATTTAAATTATTTATGGAATTATCCTCAATTGGATCAACTATGGGGTTGTCGAAAGAAAATTTGTCTCAATATCTTTACCTTTCTTGTTTTTTTAAGTGATTTCTTTGGTAAAGATGGACAAAAATGTTTTGGGGTCCCGCAAATTTCGGACCAACGACCTTCCGTGCCACAACGATAGCATGTATCTTTCTTTGTCTCTAACCCCATCTTGTGGCTTTTGTTGCTTCGCTGATGTACATCACTTCATATCGCGTGGTCCGATATTATTTCGCCCCCCACCACGCACCGCCAGTAGTCCCTCGACCACCCTCGTCCACCACGGTTTTTTTAAAACTAGCACCGCGACCACGCCCATCTTTTTTTGCCCAAAATTAATTTCCCGGCAGCAGTGCCGATCCGGATGGTCGAGATCGATGATTCTCGCATCAACACTCATTGTTTTGCTCCGCCACAACGAGACAAGAAATTAATTCGAGAATTTTTGTAAAAATTCTTTTTCTCTATATTGTTGTTGTAATATAACATTTCGATGCGTGAAATGTTGTAAATGTTTTTCTCGAGCATCATTCCTTCTCACATCGCTTTTCTCCACGTAGACGTAGTATCGAAAACAATTTTTAAATAGCTCGAATTATATTCTCGCACGCTTTTAAAAATCTTGAAACCCCGAGGCTTGACCAATCATTGCGTGCTTTTGGGCAAGTAGACCATTCTCGAGATGTTCAAATCTCTTTCGTGGATAACCACAATTCCCCGTGGATCCTCAATGGTCAAGTATTCATTCTTCAGACCATCATCAATATGATGACTTATAAATATTAAGGCCTTCGCTTTATTATCACTAGGCTCATTGTTATTAGCCTCAATAGTTTTACTCGTGTTTCTTGCTTTCGGATGGAGCTTGATATCGAGGCTCCAGGATATATAATTGCTCCCCGAGATTTGAAGGGCCTCAAATTCTCTTTTTTGCAATATTTGCCATTTTCTCTTCAAAATAATAATACAGCATGTAATTAGAATAGAGAGTACGTAATAAAAACATAAAGCATCTATACTTGCTCATGTATACTAGATCTGCTCACGTATCGATACTATTCATATATACTGTGACTATTCATGTATACTGGTATCGTTTACATACACGCAATTATCGCAAAGATTGGGAATTAAAAATTTGTTTGAAAGTGATTATAAGTTAAAAGGGAAGAAGAAGTAAAAGATAAGGGAGAGAAGAAAGTAGGGGGCCGACGGAGAAAAACCGGCCGAGTTACCGACGGAGAAAAGCCGGCCGAGTTGTCGACGGAGAAACTTGAAGGGGCCGGCAGAGTAGTGAGAAGGGCGACGGAGAAGAGAAAAAGGGGCCCGGCAGATTTTTACCTGATTTTGTCAACGATCGCCGGATCGGAGGGTCGCCGCGAAAACTTAGGAAAAGATGATGTTTGATAATTTGGATTTGGTGGAAAACTTCATTATAATAATAATATTATTGTTTTTGTTGTTTATTTTAAAAGTACTGGTAATATTAGCCTTAGTGGCTTTAGTACTGTCTGTTTTTTATGTATGCTTCTAAGAAAACCCTATGTATGGTTGATTGAAATTATGTAATAATAAAATGTATGGTTTGCCAGTATTATATTACCTGTCGAACTTTCCTGCATTCAGTGTTAGAAATGGATTCCACATATATAATATATATATTATATAAGCCAAAGAAAATTAAAATCATATGAGCAAATTCGTGCTGATAACGTGTTAATAATATATGTTATAAATGTAAAGATAGTAATAAGAATAGAGAGCTAGAGTATTTACCAAAATGCCAAAAACCCTGAAGAATTAACTTCTTCTTCTTCTTTCTTCTTTTATTTCTCTCTTTTCCTTCTCTTCTCTATATCCCAAAGTATACAAAATGAGGGGGTATTTATAGGGATACAAGAGTTGAATGAACGGCCAGGATCGATTCGATCCGACGGTCCAAAATACCCTGGTTGGTGGAATAGTAACAGTACCGGCGGTTGTTATAGTACCACATGGGCGGCTGCTACAGTGTTGCGGCTGCTACAGTAATATCTAGAAGTTGATATAGCAATGCCGGCTGCTACAGTGAAATTGCTACAGTAGGCATCCATTAAAATATTTGTTTATAACAATATTAAATTTTTATTGGAGTTGAGCCCAATCCAGGATCCGAATCCGATTAGATTGGATTAAGCGGATCCGGGTCCTATCTTATCGGATCTCCAAGCTATATCAGCACGAAGAAACTCGAGTTACTACAATCTCGATCCCCCTCATACTGCTCGAAGCTCCGCGCGCTTCGAGTCTTCGACTATGGCGGTGCCTGAGCCCGCGACCGAGATCTTGAACAACGGGGGCCACGTCTCTGCCGCTGCCGAGCAAAAGAAGGCCCGGGAAAGCGAACGACGCCGCCGGAGAAGAAAGCAGAAGAAGAACAGCTCGAAGAAGTCCTCCGCCGCCACCGATGGTTCTGACGACGATGCCAATGAAAACTCTGACCAGAAACCGGAGGTATTTTGATGCTTAAATATTTTGGAATTATTTTTGAGGACTTGTTATTGGTTTGGATCTGTTATCGCTTAGGTTTTGGGTGATTTGGGGTGTTAATCGCTTTAAAATTAGGGTTTCGTTGCTAAAGATTGGGGTTTTTTTGATGTTGGTTAGGTTGAGGTTGCGGTGGAGATTGAGTACGTACCGGAGAAAGCTGAAATTGATGATGACTTTTTAGAGGAGTTCAAGCATGTTTTGGAGAAGTTCATTAGTAAGGATGCTTCTGCTGGCGCCGAGGTATTTGTTCATTTTTTTCTTTCTTTTGATTTTTATTATTATTATTTTTTGGTTTATTGTGTGGTTTTAGTAAGAATAATGGTCGATAATCGGGTTCTTTATGTTGATCTGTTATGCAGGATGATGCTAAGAAGGATGAGGCAGCAGAGAACACAGGTCAGAAGAAGAAAAATGATTCAGATTCGGATTCGGAGGAGGAGCAGGACACTCAACAGAAGGACAAGGGAATCTCTAACAAGAAGAAAAAGGTTCCTTCTTGTCTTGCTAATTTTTAGAGTATTATTAGGCGTTGTTTTTTTGTTCCTTCTTTTTGGTTATCTTAAGTTTTGATGAAAATTTTGCATTTTTTGTCTGTAGCTTCTGAGGAGGATGAAAATTGCAGATTTGAAGCAGATATGTTCAAGGCCTGATGTTGTTGAGGTATGATTTGATTCTTATGTTTTTCACTTTCCTTCATTTTCATTATCAGAATGACATTGTTGATGTGATGCTACTTTGCTAGCATCAACTTGCTTGTGTTAGATGCTGCAACAGTTTACTTCACAGATAAAATTGAATGAAAGGATGAGGTTCTTTGTTTTCTTTTGATATTTGTGTAATTGTAAAAGTTTGCTATTTTAGTAAGAAGATAGGGTGCCATCTTCGGTCAGGCATCTTAATAAAAGAAATTAGTTTTGCTCTAGGCACCGTATTTATATGCGCACAACAGTTAATATAAAATGGATAAAAGCTGTATCTTTTAGTCATGTATGTTCCTTTCGAAGTAATTTTGTGACTTGAAGATTTCATGGGCTCTTGGAATGCTCTACGAGTATATAAATTTCTAGTGAGATATGAGCTCAAAGCCATCAATGACAAACTAATGGAGTTTCAAGATTTCTGCTGGTTATGATTTCATCAGTTGTAAACTAATCATTTTCGGAATGTTCTGTCATGTACTTCATTTCAATCCTGGTTTGCTAGCTTGTCACTCTTTTCTTCTGCTTGCTAGGTCTGGGATGCAACTGCAGCAGATCCAAGGTTGCTTGTGTTCTTGAAATCATATCGTAATACTGTACCTGTTCCGAGACACTGGTCTCAGAAGAGGAAGTTTTTGCAGGTAAGATGAGCCTCTGTCATGTACCCTTGCTATTGTAGTATGATGCATATCTATCTTTGTTAAGGCTTATTTGCACTTTTGGAGGGGTCACTATTTGTTGAGCCAAAAGTAAGGTTGATCAGGTTCCACCCCTCTTATACCTATATGTGGTTCTTGCAGGGGACCAGCTATCACAGTCATGGAGCCAGGACATAGTGGTATTTGACAGATGGGTTTTTTTGTCTTTTATTTTTTGAGTATGCTAGGCTGATGGGTGTAGTTAGCTACATTTCATGCCACTTACGCAAAATTTTATAAGCTTTAGACTAGGCTTCATTGTTAGTAAATGGGCGGATTCTGTGGCTTTTAACATTTTTTTCCCTTGTCTTGTTTCAAGGACAAAATCAGAGACTTATCTAACCAGTTGTTTTGACATTGCAGATGCCATGGGGTGTGATATTAACTTAAAATTCTCTAGTTTCATGATTAATCTAATTAGGATCAATTTGAAAAGCAGAGTACTTTGTTTGTGCTCTATGGAGGTTACATATTTTTTGTTTTCATGTGCAGGGAAAACGTGGTATTGAGAAGCAACCTTTTCAGCTTCCTGATTTCATTGCTGCAACTGGAATTGAGAAAATTAGACAGGTAGCCAAATTCATCTTAGAGTATTGCCAAAATGGATATTTTACACATCATATGGCTGGTAAACCATAGTTTATTCAAGTTTCACTGAAGGCCTCTTTAATTTGTTTCCCTTAGTAGTCCCAGTTATGCCAGGTGTGCTTGAATGATGCTTGTTGCCCTGTTTATTAACTCAACTTTGTCATCTGAATGTATACTCTTAAGTTCTATTGTGAGGGATCACTCAAGGTGGACTTTTTATTTGTTTGTGCATCATTTGCCATTTTTATAATAACATTATATTTCATTTTCTATAGGCATACATCGAGAAGGAGGATAGTAAGAAACTGAAACAAAAGCAGCGTGAGCGTATGCAACCAAAGATGGGAAAGATGGACATTGACTACCAGGTTTGAGCAAACCATCTGGATATTTTCCTATCTATCTCCTGATGTGTTTGTGATTTCTGGTTAGCATTTTACAGTTTATGATTTTAATTATTAAGGCAAGACAGCATCTCACGTAGGTTACATCTTACTTGCATATGTTACATCTTACATGAGCATCACGAGCATGTATCTTTCTGTTGGCAAAATGGACTTGCCCTACAGGCTACAATTTTGTATTTTATAAAGCTAGCCTATATCCCAATGTGTTCTGTTTGGCCCAACCAGTTAAAAATTTTGATATTTTTATTTTCCTGCAGGTTCTCCACGATGCATTTTTCAAGTATCAGACTAAACCTAAGCTGACTACACATGGTGATCTGTACTATGAAGGGAAAGAATTTGAGGTATTAATAATCAACTTAATGCAGTAATTATTTTGTCTTTCCTTCCAATGAAATATAAAGCCATTACGACAAACTAACTTTATTTTGAGAAATCTGTGAAAAATATTTCCAAAGCTAACATGGTTTAATTGTTCATTATGGATGCCATACTATCTGAAGTCTGAGGCATCAAATTGCTCAGTTTTTTTATATGCTTTAGTGCATGTTCAAATTAGCTGAAGTAATTTGACTGTTCAATTCCTATTGTGTCATGTATTTTATTGGGCTGGCATGATAAGAACATGGAACTGCTTTGCAGCTCAAATGAAGATACTTTAGACTTTAATAGGCCTCACATGAATGATTCAGACCCTAGAATTTTAGATTATGGTTCTTAGAATAAGTGGCAAATGCCTTTACTCTTTTGGATCATGTGTCTTTCTGTTCATTCTGTTTGCACTGTTAATCCCTTGTCAATTAATATGATTTTTGTCTTCAATTTTGCCAATCTTGCAGGTCAAGCTAAGGGAGATGAAACCTGGTATGTTGTCGAAGGAACTCAAAGAAGCTCTTGGCATGCCTGATGGCTCACCTCCCCCTTGGCTTATTAATATGCAGGTGCGGTGGCGCTTAAAACTTCTGTTATCCTAATTCTTCATAACTTTGTCTTGCTTAGTGATTTGATATTTTGGCAGAGATATGGCCCTCCACCATCATATCCACAGCTCAAAATCCCTGGTTTGAATGCTCCTATCCCTCCTGGAGCCAGTTTTGGTTTTCATCCTGGAGGTTGGGGTAAACCTCCTGTAGATGAAGTAAGTTAACATTACTCTTCTTGAGATTGCTCTTGTTAGCAGTTGGTATTCAACTTCATTATATCTTATGTTCTTTATGTATTTTGTTAATTCTGGTCAACAGTTTGGACGCCCTTTATATGGTGATGTTTTTGGGGTTCAACAACTTGATCAACCAAATTATGAGGTAGGCGTCCTTGTCCAATCCACTTAATATGCAAATATATGCAATTATTAGCTGAGAAAGGGCACAAAGTTCTATAGTTGTACCATGGGCCTTACCTGATTAATTATTAACTCCACTCTCAGGAAGAACCTGTTGATAAAAGCAAACACTGGGGTGACTTGGAGGAAGAAGAGGAGGAAGAAGAGGAAGAAGAGGAGGAAGAGCAGATGGAAGAGGAGGAAATGGAGGCTGGCATTCAATCTGTTGACAGCCTATCTAGGTGAAGCATCTACACAACTGTTTGAAACTTGGCTGTCACAAATATTTTCTCATTTATGTCTTTTGTGTTTAATGTTGTTATTTATAATGCTCAGCACTCCTACTGGTGTTGAAACACCTGATGTCATTGACCTTCGAAAGCAACAGAGGAAGGAACCTGAGAAACCTCTATACCAGGTAATTTATCTGTGTATACTAGCTGTGCCCTTGTTAATTCCCAATATAACCCACATTTTTGTTATCTTGTTTGAGTAGGTTCTTGAAGAAAAAGAAGAAAGGATTGCTCCTGGTACATTGCTCGGAACAACTCATACGTAAGTATTTTTTTTTTATTCATTAATAACAACTATGCCTATACCTGCTTCTGTATGTGTTCTTTTACTGTAGTTATTACACTCATGATATACGGGTGACCTTTGGATGGCATGTATATATTTTCAAATTTTTGATCTGATTCTTTTCTTGGGAACAGTTATGTCGTGGGGACACAGGACAAAACAGGTGCCAAAAGGGTAAGACTTATGTCATAGCTTCATGAATAACTTGCCCGTTATACCCCAAACATTATGCAGTATTATCTCTGATTCTATTTTGCAATACATCATCCAACAGGTTGATCTCCTCCGTGGTCAAAAAGCAGATAAAGTGGATGTCACTATACAACCTGAGGAATTGGATCTTATGGATGAAGTGTTGCCAGCCAAGTAAGGAGATCTATAACACATGCTTGCCTCTGTGAAAAATGATCGAATAATCTCTCAACTTTTTGTTTCATAACTGCATTGCAGGTATGAAGAAGCAAGAGAGGAGGAGAAACTGCGAAACCAGAAAGAAGATTTCAGTGACATGGTTGCAGAGGTAAGTTTTCAGAAACTGTTGCTTTATAGTTTCTTTACCATTTTTGTCTGCTCACATGTTTATTTCGGTCCGAGCTTTCAGCATCTACAAGCCGAGAAGAAGAGAAAGAGGAAGCTGCAGGAGAAAGATGGGAAATCAAAGAAGAAAGACTTCAAATTCTAAGTTATTCATCCTCCTTGTTTGTTGTTTAAATGATATCGGAAAGTGAAAATTTACATCTCCTTTAGAAAGATGTCTTCTCTGTTTGTAGTTTAAGTGATCAAAAACAAAATATTGGCAGTTGTAAGGCTTTTGTGTTTTTTGCCTTTATCTGGAAACAGGACTTTGCTAGGACTTTGAAAATTACTGCTTTTGATACTATTTTCTATCAGTGTTTAACTTAACACTGTTCTCCCGATGCACTGTGTGTTAAGTGTTTTAACTCTCGTTATCCGGGGGTAATTGTTGATTTAATATACTGAATTTAGTATGATATTTTACTTAATCATTAGATGCAAAGTTACAATTTTTAAGATCTCTTTTTTACGGTATTAGGTTATTTTTAATTCAAAACTCTATATTTGGCGTTTCAGTATACAAAAAATATAGTTTTTTGAGTGAGCTTTTTCAATTACTATTTCTATTTGTAACTCTAAAATAGAATATTTTCAGAATATTTTTTTATTTTATAATTTATATATTCATACTATTAATAAATTTAATCATTTTAATTTTTTCACTTTTAACCAGAGAATTTAAATATTATATTATTTAAAACATAAATATTATTTTTTATATTTTTTATAAATGTTTATTAAATATAAAATAAAATATGATTAATATAAAAAAAATACAAATATAAATATAAAAATTACATTAATTACTTAATAAAAACATAACATACAAACAAGCACCATTAGTGAAAACAAGACATTATTAGAAACTAAAGTACTCCCTCCATTCCAAAATACATATCGTTTTAAGAAAAAAAAATTATTTCAAAATAGTTATCGCTTTATAATATCAAGGCAATATTTATTTATTTTTTTTCCCAATTTTATCCATCTTCAATTTGCTAAGTTATATAAATGAAGAGAGTAATATTTATAGTCCCAAGAAAAATACATGGTTTCAAGAGGGATAGTTTAGTAATTTGGTTATTTTTTACTCCCTCTGTTCCTTTTTAGTTGTCACATTTAACTAATTCACACCGATTAAGAAAAAAGTGATTAAAATTAGTTGATTACCTATATTTTATATAAAAAAAAATCCATTACTTTCCAAAATTACCCATATTTAAAACCTCACTAGTGGAGAATATAATTTAATGCTTAGTTGATTTTGATTTATTGAAAATTGTATAAGTACATTAAATTAAAGGGTAAATTTGAAAAAAATTATTTAATGCTGCATAAAGTTTCTAATGTGACAAGTAAAAAGGAATATAGAAGAGCTCTAAAATGTGACAACTAAAAAGGAATGGAGGGAATATATTAAAGTTTAGATAATTTAATGCTATCTTTAATTCTTGTGCAACATTCTTAAACAACATGTATATAGAAATGGAGGGAGTAGCACACAAGCTTTTAATTATCTTCGTTATTTGCATAGTGCAACTATAAATGTTTAATCAATGTATTACGAAGTGCAATATAAGCGTCTTTGTCCTTAATTTGCCTGTAACGACCAAGAAATTGTTCAAATCGAGCATCTTCATTTTGTACCAATTCAACCATTAGGATCGGCACTTCGCTTACATTCATGATTGGTGCATTGAGATCTCGTTCATCCTCGACTATCATGTTGTGCATAATAATGCATGCAGTCATTATGTCGTGTAAAATATTTTTCCTACAAAATCGTGTTGATCCTGCCACAATTGCAAAACGAGATTGTAGAACATCAAATGCCCTCTCAACGTCTTTTCTTCATGCTTCTCGTCTCATTGCAAAATATTTTTTCTTCGGAGTTCATGGTTGATGAATAGTTTGTACAGTAGTAGACCATTTTGGATACATGTTATAAGCTAAATAATATCTCATATCGTACTCATTTGCTTGAATAACGCAATGAGAAGGAGGAGCAATACCTTGTGCTAGGTTGGAGAACAAATTCGAAGACTCCAAAATATTTATGTCATTGTTGGTGCCTGACATACCGAAATAAGCGTGTCATATCCAAAGGTCATAGTCCGCTATTATTTCAAGAATAATGGTTGGACATCCATATCTTCCTCTATATTGTCCAGCCCATGCTGTGGGACAATTTTTCCACTTCCAATGCATACAATCCAAACTTCCTAACATTCTTGGAAATCCATGTTGCTCTCCAATGTATAAGAGTCTTGCAATATCATTAGCATTAAGTGATCTAAGATATTGCTTAGTGAAAATTTCTACGATGGCTCGAAAAAATCTATTGAAGCATTTAATTTTAGTTGATCCACCGATTTTGATATATTCGTCTATAGCATTAGCAGGTAAACCATATGGCAACGTTTGAAAAGCAACAGTAATTTTTTGTAAACTAGATAACCCAACTTGACTAAGACCATCACAGCGTTGTTGGAAGTAACTATCATGGTTCTTAATTGTCTCAACAATGCGAAGAAATAAACTTCATGACATCCGATATCTTCTTCGAAACATTTCAACATTATATTGTGGATTCTTCGAAAAGTAATCATTCCACAAATTGCGATTTGCCGCTTCACGATTATGATTGATAATAACATGCCCTCGAATAGAGCCACCATGGGAGCGACGATTGTTCAGATGACTAAGGGTTAATTCTAATATTATGTTATTATTTTGAATAACATGATGCATTGCATCCTCTTCCACTGAAAATTAATCATACATCCATAACATATTGTCATCATCATCTGAAAATGATGATGACAATATGTTATTTTCAGTATTTGAAGTTCCTCAAATATTGCAATTCATTTTGAGTATACGTTTATGTGCTCTATGAATGGAAAGAATAATAAAAAGGTTAATTTATAAGAAATTGGGACATTATTCAATTTTCTTATCTTCTGGTATTG
Organism: Dioscorea cayenensis subsp. rotundata; assembly: GCF_009730915.1. Classification (NCBI taxonomy): domain Eukaryota; kingdom Viridiplantae; phylum Streptophyta; class Magnoliopsida; order Dioscoreales; family Dioscoreaceae; genus Dioscorea; species Dioscorea cayenensis. The sequence goes on from NC_052489.1 coordinate 19,168,919, forward strand.
GAAAATGTGACAAGATAGGGTTTGATAAGATGAATTTAAATCCAATGATGTTTATGCAGATGAAATCCATCTGACAGTTGGTAAGAAGATAAGGTGACACGCATTGTGAAGTGTGACAAGATAGGGTTTGAAAAGATGAGTTCAAATCCAATGGTGCCGATACAGATGAAATCCATCCGACAGTTGGTAATAAGATAAGGTGACACATTATTCAATTTTCTTATCTTTTGGCATTGGGAAGTGTGACAAGATAAGGTTTGATAAGATGAATTCAAATCCAACGGTGTCGATGCAGATAAAATCCACCTAATGGTTGATAAGAAGATAAGGTGACGCATTATTCAATTATTATGTTGTCTATATAAATAGTTTAATGTCATCTCTCATTTCAACCAATATTATCAAAAAAAATCTCATTTTCATTGTAACCCATGAAAAATGTCTAAACAATCTCGTAGTATTGGGTACTTTCCTTATGAAAACGTGCATCTCTGTGAAACTTACATGAAAATGACTCAAGACCCCATTATTGGTACAAACTAGTCTTTAGAGCAATTATGGTCTTAAATGGAGGAGAAATACAATTTGACAAGAGATAAATCTTGGGTGGAACGTTCTGCTTGGTCTTTACAGTGTAGGATGCAAACAATAGAAAAGACAATGAAAAAACTGAACGGATGTATTCGACAGGTGAAAAATTTAAATCCAAGTGGAGCATCAGACCAGGATATTGTAAGTATTTTATATATTTTATTCTTCATAAATTTTTATTTTTACAAATATATAATTCATGACATCCTTTACAGATGAATCGAGGAAAGATGATGCTTTTGGATGATCCTAATTACAAGAAAGGGTTCAAGTTTGATCATGTCTTGTACATTGTGAGGAACTTTGAGAAGTTTAAAGATTATGTTATGACATCTAGACATATTAATCGAAAGCATGGATTTGACTATGTATCATCATAATATGAAAAATCACACGGCAGAATCGCAAGCACCATAATCTCCTAGACTTTCTTAATTTTCTCTTAACTTAGACGATGGTGTTGGTGGCTCACCTTCTAAACGTCCAATCGGACAGAAGAAAGCCAAACTAAAGAAAAAAGTGGATAACGAAGTAACATCTTCTATTATTCTTCTACAAGATGATAACTCCAAGATTATCTAAACATTAGAGAAGACTATTACAGGTCGACAAATATTCTTAAAAATGCAGAACAAAAATCTTGCTTTTCAACAAATGAAATATGAGGACAAAATTTTGATGCGAGACTTGAATTCTATGGCTGATACAAATATTCGTGCTTGTATACAAGCACAACAACAAAAAATTTTACAGAAAAGAGGGCATTTTCAACAACCACCCCTACTAGTTCTAACAACCCCTCTTTTCCTTAATTCTTATATAAAAAACATTAAATTGATCTTATTATAAACTAATAACATTAGTTTATAAGAATATATATACACAAATCGGCAGCAACCGCTCTCATTTAGGTCTCATTTAGGGTGTGTTTGTTTTGATGTATTAGAAATTATATGTAATCTTTTGTTTGTTTCAAAGTATTCAATTCTCAGAAGATGATCAAAGAAATCTTTTTGATTGGATGAAGATGGAGGATTTGGTTTTACTTCTTCACCTTCATTCCTCGATCTCTCCTTCACCGCTAGTCCTTCCGTGACGATCGCTGCCACTTTCACCACCGTTCTTTTTTCACCGATCGGAGAAGTCATCTCCAACCAAACGCCACGTTAAAAAAAGCCTGGAAGTCAAAGATGTGTTTAGACATGATCAATTGAAATATATATATATATATATTATAAATAGATAATAACTGAGAAGTTGTGGAGGTACACATTTTAATATAAAGATTCAACAAACATATATGAGATCCGATACTAATGAGCGATGAAGCAATTGGTTATGAGATTAAACAGTGTAAAAATGTTGATGAAGAGGTGCAACAGTGAAAAAAAAGTGGGCCCCATGGTGAACGTTTGGTGATCGATCACCAAACGCTTAATGCCCATTAATTCCCCAAGCTATTATCGAACGCTTTTAAAAGCACCGTTAAAGATGCTCTGATATGTATGTGTACACAAAATCACCCTTATCCTTTAAAAGTGGGACCTATCACTTAAAAACAACAGAAGGGCAGAGAAATTTGAGCATGAAAGCCCAATAACACCAGTTAAAAGCCCATTGAGCTTTCTCCATCCAATTCAGCAATGCAAATAGAAGCCCAGGGAACCATTCACCGCCCAAAATCCCAATCCCTTCATTAGTTCATTATACTCTCATACACAGCCCAAAATCCCAATCCCTTCGTTGTCTTGTCCCAAGCAGCAATAGCGGCAGCCATGGTGTTCCTTCGAAACCTCGACGGCCGAACCCTATACCTAGACCTCTCCTTCTCCGCCTCCTCTCCCATCTCTTTCGATTCCCTTTCCCTCGCCATCGAAACCCTCACCGGCGTTCCCTCCCACCTCCATCGCCTCTTCCTCTCCTCCCGTCGCCTCCTCCCCTCGTCCTCTTTTCCTCTTCTCCTCCACCCTTCCACCACCCTTACTCTCCATCTTCCCTTCCTCGCCGGCACCCAGCCCCCGCTCCCCCTGCCCGCCCTCCCCGCCACGATTTTTCTCAACTCCAAGCCCCCTCCTAACTACGTCGCTGGCCTCGGCCGTGGTGCCACCGGATTCACCACCCGCTCTGATATTGGTCCTGCCCGCGCTGCCCCTGACCTCCCTGACCGCTCTGCCGCAGCGGCCGCCGCCCCTGCCGCTGGCCGTGGCCGCGGCAAACCCCCTGGCGCTGATGGAGATGACGAAGAGGACGAGGCTGATGACAAGGGTTACGATGAGAACCAGAAGTTCGATGAGTTCGAGGGAAACGACGTCGGCCTCTTCGCCTCCGCCGAGTACGACGAGGATGATCGTGAGGCTGATGCTGTTTGGGAGAGCATCGATAAGCGCATGGACTCGCGCCGTAAGGACCGGAGGGAGGCGCGGCTCAAGCAGGAGATTGAGAAATATCGTGCTTCTAACCCTAAGATCACCGAGCAGTTCGCGGATCTGAAGCGGAAGCTCGTAGATCTCACTCCCGAGCAGTGGGATAGCATTCCGGAGATTGGGGACTACTCGCTTCGGAACAAGAAGAAGAGGTTCGAGAGCTTCGTTCCTGTTCCTGATACGCTTCTTGAGAAAGCTCGGCAGGAGCAGGAGCACGTCACTGCTCTTGACCCCAAGAGCCGTGCCGCCAGCGGTACCGAGACCCCTTGGTCGCAGACTCCGGTCACTGATCTCACTGCCGTCGGAGAAGGGAGAGGTACTGTGCTTTCTTTGAAACTTGATAGGTTATCCGATTCCGTATCCGGGCTTACCGTAGTTGATCCCAAGGGCTATCTCACTGATCTTAAGAGTATGAAGATTACTAGTGATGCTGAGATTTCGGATATCAAGAAGGCGCGGTTGTTGCTCAAATCGGTGACACAGACTAACCCTAAACATCCTCCGGGATGGATTGCCGCCGCGAGGCTGGAGGAGGTTGCCGGGAAGATTCAGGCTGCGCGGCAGTTGATTCAGAAAGGTTGTGAAGAGTGTCCCAAGAATGAGGATGTGTGGCTGGAGGCTTGTCGGTTGGCGAGCCCTGATGAGGCTAAGGCAGTGATTGCGAGGGGTGTGAAGGCTATTCCCAACTCAGTGAAGCTCTGGTTGCAAGCTGCGAAGTTGGAGCATAGTGAAGTGAATCGGAGCCGGGTGTTGAGGAAGGGACTTGAGCACATTCCGGATTCTGTGAGGCTGTGGAAGGCACTGGTGGAGCTTGCAAATGAGGAGGATGCACGGCTGCTGTTGCAGCGGGCCGTTGAGTGTTGTCCACTTCATGTTGAGCTTTGGCTTGCATTGGCGAGGCTTGAGACCTATGAGCAGGCTAAGAAGGTCCTTAACAAGGCAAGGGAGAAGCTTCCCAAGGAACCCTCGATTTGGATTACGGCTGCAAAGCTTGAAGAGGCTAATGGAAATACTGCATCAGTTGGGAAGGTTATTGAGAGGGGTATAAGATCCTTGCAGAGAGAAGGGGTGGAGATTGATAGAGAGCTTTGGATGAAGGAAGCAGAGGCTGCTGAAAGAGCTGGTTCGATTGCAACTTGTCAAGCTATTATTAAGAACACTATAGGCATTGCGGTTGAAGAGGAAGATAGGAAGAGAACCTGGGTTGCTGATGCAGAAGAATGCAAGAAACGCGGTTCTATTGAGACGGCTCGAGCAATCTATGCTCATGCATTAACTGTGTTCCTGACTAAGAAGAGCATCTGGCTTAAGGCTGCACAGCTTGAGAAAAGCCATGGGACAAGGGAGTCTCTTGATGCCCTTCTTCGGAAAGCAGTTACTTACAGGCCTCAGGCTGAGGTGCTCTGGCTCATGGGTGCTAAAGAGAAGTGGCTAGCTGGAGATGTTCCTGCAGCACGAGCAATTCTTCAAGAAGCTTATGCTGCGATTCCTAACTCAGAGGAGATATGGTTGGCTGCTTTTAAGCTGGAGTTTGAGAATCATGAGCCAGAGAGAGCGAGAATGCTTCTGGCTAAAGCTAGGGAGAGAGGAGGAACTGAGAGGGTGTGGATGAAGTCTGCCATAGTTGAGAGGGAATTGGGAAACACCTCAGAGGAGAGACGACTTCTGGAGGAAGGATTGAAGCTTTTCCCTTCATTTTTCAAGTTGTGGTTGATGCTTGGGCAAATGGAGGACAGAATTGGCCATGGAGAGCAGGCGAAGGAAGCTTATGAGTCAGGTCTTTCCCACTGTCCAAACTGCACCCATCTCTGGCTTTCACTTGCTAACCTTGAGGAGAGGATGAACGGGCTGAGTAAAGCTCGTGCAGTGCTAACTATGGCTAGAAAGAAGAATCCCCAGAATCCAGAACTTTGGCTTGCTGCTGTTCGTGCTGAATCTAGGCATGGAAACAAAAAGGAAGCAGACACATTGATGGCGAAAGCATTACAGGAATGCCCCTCTAGTGGGATACTTTGGGCAGCATCTATTGAGATGGTACCACGTCCTCAACGCAGGCAAAAGAGTTCAGATGCTCTTAAGAGGAGTGATCATGATCCACATGTTATTGCCGCTGTGGCAAAATTATTCTGGCATGACAGGAAGGTGGACAAAGCGAGGAACTGGTTCAACAGAGCTGTTACACTTGCCCCAGACATTGGTGACTTCTGGGCTTGGTATTACAAATTTGAACTTCAGCATGGCAGTGAGGATCACCAAAAAGATGTCTTGAAAAGATGCATCACTGCAGAACCAAAACATGGTGAGAAATGGCAAGCAATCTCCAAGGCTGTTGAGAATTCCCATCTCCCAGTTGAGGCCATACTTAAAAAAGCAGTGGTTGCTCTTGGTAAAGAAGAGAGTTCTTCTATTGTTGATGGCGTCAGAGCCTAGTCTTCTGTTCATAGGAATAGTTGATAGTTCATAACAACTGGTGGGTGCCTTATGCTTACATGCTACCTTTAGTTTTTGTATTGATATTTCTGTGCTCTATATTTTAGTAGAAGTTCCTTGGATTTTTCTGGTGAAATGCAAAATTTACATCTGATTACTCGGTAATGGTTTGTATATTCCCATAACTGCGATTAATATATTTGAAGTGCTCATTCCAAAGGTAGTGGAATGTGGATTGTACCAAACTCTAAATTTTGATAGAATATCATATGGTTTCTGCTTGTATTTTCTACCTTATAATTTCACAATTATTCAATGGTTCAAGTGTCTACATTTTCATTGATGACTTTTTATTTGTTTTTTGTATTTTAACTTTTGCTCGCTTGTTCCTTCTTCAGATTACTGTTTGGTTGAAGCACTTTTGAACATTGCATTTTCTAAGGATTTTATCGAGGCATTAGGCATGGGAGGCTCGAGAGGTTTACTATTTGTGGTTGTTAGATAGTTACTTTAAATTGGACGATTTAGTAAATAATGAAAATTTCATTGTTGCCTGATTTTTGAGATAGCTTATGAAGTGGAAGTCATACTTTTAAGATAGATAAGATCATATGATCAGGTTCAGGAAGATGAGCAAATTTTTTTAATCCAATAGACTTGGTATTGGTCTTTTATATATATATATATATATATATACTGATGTGTAGATCATGTAGTTATATAGATGTTGACTGTGCCACAGTCTTATGCTGTGCAGAGTCCCACATAGCCCAAATTTACAGTGAGTTCATTTCAATGACATGCTGCTGTCTGAAGCAGTATTAAAGTCTAATTTAAAATTATTTAAGTTTTAGAATTTTTTTTGTTGAAAAACAAAGATGTTGAACCGAAATCCTAGTGATATTGTTATGTGAGATTATTGACAAACCATGATAACTCAGTTCTTGTGTATGAACGGCATATCTTCATAGGAGTCCTTTGTAAATCATCAGTTGGTTGCAATAATTTTTTTTTTCATTCCAGCTCCAGTTGTTCGTTTCAAGTTTCAACCTCATGGCATGCTCACTAGGCATACATGTAGTCATAGTCTTGATTCATTTGCCACTCATATTACAATTTTGTGTTGTCTGTTACTGTTTCTGTTTGTATATTTGACATATCCTTTTGAACATCATTTTGTTTATTTTTAGTTTGATTTTGAATTTTTTTCCCAATGTAACAATGTTTGTCTGAAATATCAGTGAAACTATTTGAATCATTCTTGTAATATGTGCTTATCAGATTTCACATGCAGTCCCTCCTTACCCCATGTTACATATCTCTCATCCGTTTGCCTCTCTGTTTATTGGACTGAATCTCTTCTTAGTTTTTATCCCCTCACTTTATCAATTTTATGTGTCATGCTTAACGGCTATGTTTGTTTCACTTTTCTTCTGAGAAAGCCTTTCCTCCTTTCTTATCTCTTAATAACATATTATCCTATTTCTCTTAATTTTTGTCATGCTCCTTTATTTTAATTTTGTTTATAATTCCTTGTGGTCACTTGGTTGTTAGGGGTTGCAGAAAATTTCTAGCATAACACATGGAAAAGAACAAGCCCTAGGGCCGGCCATTAGTTCGTTTTAAGTTGTGTGCTATTCTATGGATATGTCTCCATTATCTTGTAATTTAGCCTTTTTCTACACGCTGTGTCAAATTTTGACAATTAATAATGATTTGGATATTAATTATGTTTATATTGAGAACTTCTTTCAACATTTTTTTTACACCATCTACCTTCATTATTCAACCTGTTCACTGGGGCTTATATTTTTATTCTTTTCCAATGAACTTCACCTAGCTTTTGCTCCGTGCTAGTAGTTCTATTTTTTTGCAAGGCAATAGCAATTTTGGCATCCCTTTCCTCTACATTGTGCTCGTTCATAAACTGAAACATTTGACATTGAAATGTATTCAAGTTGCACGTGGTCCACTATGTGTAACGCAACCCTAGTTTTTCACTTGCGTCAAAGAACCTCAAATGAATAAAATGTTTTGAACTTCCTCTCTTCCTCCTGAAATGTTAGAGGCGAAACTCTGACTCTTATGTTTTTATACCCTATGGTAGTTTACTGAATATTCTTCATTTGCACTCGCTCTATATCCTTGAATGAATCTACATGATGTAAAATAGCCATTTTCATGGAGTGGCTTCTGAAGCTTACTTTGTTATGTGACTCATGTATCATGAGTCAGTGAACTTATTATGTTCGGTTTATGACCTAATATTTTCTTTTTTTTTTCACTTGCTTGATATGCTAATACTATATGCCATTCTTTCAGATTTATTTACAAGGTGTCATTGGGGAAACTCGTTTGGGTAAAGTCATATGCTTTCTTCTGACAATCTTTCCCTTGAAGATGATTGAAGAGCGGAGTCACCCGGTAAATCTAAACAAGCAGATAAGAAACATAACTCTGGGCTACATTCTTCTGATTCTAGGTCTTAAATTTTTCCTACTTGTCTACTCTCCCTTGATTGTTGGGACTGTGGTTGGCTTGAGTGTTCAGCAGGTTAAAACTTATGTATCAGATAATAACTGAAACCTGACTGAACGGTTCACAGTTTCGACTTAAATCCTTGTATTTGCTGTATGAATAATTTGACTATGAATAGTTAGACTAAAAAAACCAACTAATAATTTTTGCTTTTGCCTTGCTAACCTATAGGCTTCCTATAATTTCTTAATATTGTTAATCTTTTTACTTAAGAAATGATAAAAGTCTACTCCACTTCATCATCCTTGTCCTATTTGGAGAGATTGTATTGTTAATCAATCCCTTAGTATTGACTTGGATATAATACATCGATGGATGCTGATTCATTATCCTTGCAAACATTTTTTTTAGTATGTTGACCATTTTGTTTATGTTAACATGGTGTGCAGTGATTGGAAGCTGAGTTTGTTTTGACTTGGAACAATTGATTTCTTGCTAGCATTTCAGCTTGGTTGATCTTGTCTGTTATTTCTATTATTATCATCAGGTATATTCTAGAAATCTTTAATTCATGGTCTTATTCTTGATATTATAATTCCTCATTCATGATTATGTTATATTTACTGATAAATCATGGAGCTAATTGTAATATTTCCCCTATGATAACTTTTTTGTTTGATCCTTTTCTGTTTATCATGCTGTGAAATCATAACAAATGGTAGAAATGTTCTATCATTTGAATGTACCCAGATTCACTGGATTGATGATCTTTTGACACAGGAAAATTTTCTTTTTCTGGTTTTCAGATTGAAAGAAAATACAAGGGAATATAAGATATGGTGAGAATTGTTGTCTTGTGTTTACTTAAATAAAATTCATTAAATTTTCTTTAATTTGTTAATTTTGTTTTTCCTTTTGGTTTTCTTGTGCAATGACAGATATTTTAATGAAGCTTAGAATTGGGATGATAGAAGTGATTAGTCTGAATTAGAAGTCCTGACTTCACGGTCTCTTGTGGGTTTTGTACTAAAAGTTTAGCTCTTGGTTTTTTATACGTCATTTATTAGCTTTGGTAAGACTTTTGGGTGCTGTACCACACGGCATAGACTTTTTTTTTGAGTTTTTGGGCAGAAAATAGATGGAAATTTGCTTTTTATATAGTTGTATAAAAAAACAAATTTGTGTGTTTTTGTTTTTTTAGGAATGTAAATAAGTCAAGTGCCAAGGTCAGGCACATGCGTGGAATGTAACTACAAGCTAATATTTATGCTCATTTCGTCCAGGTTAAAGTTCAAACTTATTTTTCCAATGAGACATGAATACTTTACTTATGGGATTTGATGCTAATAGATCAAATAGTTAATTTCTTTGTGTGTATATTTTCATATGATTTTTTTTTATTTTTTTTATTTTTTTATGATATGATGAAATGTATGTGAGAAATAAAAATTTTAAGATGTTCAGTTTTGATACACAAATAATGGTCTTTGGGGGTGTATATTAATTATTAAATGATTCATTTTTGGCTATATACGTAAATTTACTAAAATGAAGGGGCTTCTTATTGTTTCTTGTATAAATTATAAAATTTAATGGTAACTATTATAAATTCTGCAAGGGATGCATATATTACAATACAATGTGATCAATGAATTCATGATGCAACAGAAGGTGAGAGAGGTGGACAGAGACTTCCCTTCTGAACCCATTTCTATGAAACAAAGAGATTGCTGAAATTTTATAACTTTTAAATTCCATTGTGTTAGATTTATATCCGAGGTATTACTTGATATAAATAGAGTTCCCAAACAGTTGCACATGATTTTGTTTAGGGTTTATATGTGAAGAAATCTCTGAACCAAGTGGTCTAAAATTCCAAATTTGACGTTGCCCAAGTCCAAAGTCAACCCTTTGATGAGATATTTTATTTTATTTTTATTTTATTTTCTTGAGAAAAAATAGATAAATCACCTGAAAATATATTATAAGATAGGATAGAACAGCTGCGCAAATTCAACTACCAATTTAGTCTTCTAAATTCTAATAAATAGAAAAAAAAAGAAAATTAATATTAAAATAAAGGACAAAATTACGGTGTTCCAAAGTCTTTTAAAACATGTACTTCTCATGAAGGTTGGTTTCCCCAAATTGCAGTGGAGAATATACATTTCATCTGGACTTTTTCGCAAAATGTGCGTGAACTTTTATAGGCACCCCCTTAGAAATATCAAAATTATTCATTTTCATCCTCAATAATACCCAGTTAGATCTGAATGTGTACATGCCCTTGTGAATTTAAAACAATGATAATGGTTGTCAGAAATATAAAAGAAAAGGACACTTATTATTTGTACCACTTAATATCTAAATAAAAATTTGTGTGAGACGTATGCCGATATACACACACAAATGTAAAAATCTCAAAAATCAGAATCAAAATAAAGATATATTTGATTATTTTTCTCTAAAATATTGTATTCGTCTGTTTAGCTCTGAAAATCTCAAAACATTTTATTTCTATACATTTCTCCTCCAAATACGCCAAATGGAAAAATTCTTAATATATATATATATATATATATTCAGAGTGAAATAAATATGCCTTAGTTTTTAAAAATATTTCAGGAATTTGAAGTTACAAATATTATTTTCCCTATTTGTAAATGATACAATATATAATTAATTTTAAATTATTATTTTGGAATATAAATTGTCAATGAATTCTTGATCTATTGACATTAGGTCTTTTGTTTAAGATGTGATATCTTTACTGAGGAGATTAGTTCGAATCTCAACTCATAGAAGGACTGAAAGAGAGTAGATAGATGAATTGAAGTATTAACTCCTCATTTCTATACGTTTTTTATATGATTTATCTATATTTGTAAAAAAAAAAAATTTAAAGTAATATACGTACAATCACCTCACCATCCTTGCTGTAACATAATCAAAATTTTTTATAATTAAAATGTTCATAATTACAGCATGCCGGCATCCTTACACCCCCAAAAATTGGAATCCTAGTCATTTATGAAAGGTTTCACCCATTAAATGCCAAGTGGGACCCTAGACTAGGTAATTTTTCACAAATCACACCCTTGGAAACATCGAAATTAGTCACGAACCCCTAAAACATTTTTAATGAAAATTGTTATAAAATTCCCAACTTGCTGGAATAACAAAGCGATCCCTACTGTCCATAGTTATCAGACCCGGCCCGGGCATTGACCCGGTCAAGGCTCTGGGTCACGGGTCAATTGGTTCAACCGTCGGGTCATTTGGGTTAATACTGGGTTAATAAAAATATTTTAAAATATTATTTTTAAAATTATAAATTAGTTTTTAATTATATAATGATATATCATAATAATATCCATGAATTATTAGTTATCAAATAAATAATTTGATGGAAAAAAATACAAAAACAATTGCTAATCTTTGATTTGGAAGTAGTAGAAAAGAGGAAAAAAAGCTCAAACTTACATAATATCAATACATAGCAATACTTAATTCACGATAAAAGTTTTAAATTTATCATCAAAGTATCAAACCAAACTCAATCCAATATATAACCAAAGTTCAAAATTGAAATTACAAATCAAACCAGGGTCAATTGGTTCGACCGCGGGTCAAGCTGGTTCGATCACAGGGTCAATCGGTCCGACCATTTGGGTCAACCGGTCTAACCACCGAGTCAAAGCGGGTCAATCTGGGTCGAGCAGGGTTGATTGCATAACCGGTCTAATTTAAGACCCGGACCGGTTGAAGCACCGGGTCACCGGGTCAACCGGTCTGACCGCCGGGCCGGTCCGGGTTTGATAACTATGCTACTGTCACAAGAACAAAAGACCAAAAAATCAGACACAACTTGCAGTATAATAATATGAAAAGTTAAGGATTAAAAAGCAAAAAAACAATTACTTAATTCACTCTTTTCAAAAACAGATCCAATCGAACAAGTCAAACAAAGACTCTCCTCCCGCCCAACAACTTTGCAAAGAGACCCTTCCTACCAACTTCCTGTCTTTTTCCCACATCAGACCCTAAACATTAACAAATTTACATTTCCCTTAAAAAAAATTATATATATATATATATACATAGCCGGTAAAAAATGAATATATTTTTTTACGTATAAATTCCTAGAAATTAACATAAATACGCAAACAGACCTCCTAAAAAAAAATAAATATAAAAGATAAAATGCAATTAAAAAAAATACATAGGGTTATATATGCAAAGGAGTCTAAAAAAAGAAAAGTAAAAGAAAAGGTCACGTCGTGGGAACCCACACATTCTAAGTATTTTCTTCTTCCCTCTCCATTATTTTAATGGAGGAGAAGTCATGGCATTGGTTGCTCCTTCTCCTCCGTTTTCTCCCCCCCAACCCTTCCATATATCTCAATCCCCCTTCCTCCCTTGCTCCTTTGATTCAAACCTCCAAGGTCTACTTCATTTTTGTTGATTTTGTAGTTCTTTTTCTTGTTGGTTTTTTATAGTGATTGGTTGATATGGGAATGGGGGATGAGCAAGATGTGGTGGCCATTAATGGAAAGGGGAACAAGTATAGGAGGATGGACGCTCAAGAAGAGGAGGAATTTGATGAGGATGTTGTTAGGTTAAAGATGGCACGCAAGAATGATAGCAGGAAGTATGTCTTTGCCTCTGCCATCTTTGCTTCTCTCAACTCTGTCCTGCTTGGTTATGGTAATCTATCTTTATTTAGCGATTTCTTTGTTTTCGTTTTTTTTTCTTTTTAATGTTTGTGATTTTATGGGACCCAAATTGGATATCTATTTTTTTTTTTTTCTTTTTCTTCTTCTGTTCAAGATCTGTTTTTTTTTTTTTCTTGCTTGCGGGGCTGGGTTTAGGTTGTCTTACGTGTTTTATGCTGTGTTTTTGTTGAGAATTGAGTGATTGTTTGTTAATTTGGAGTTGTTATTGTGAGAATGAATGGAAATAAGCTGGAATTGGCTGATTTTTTCTTTCTTTCTGATTTTGATCCTTTTTGTGTTTTGATTTGAGATTTGTATGACATGATTTGTGATTATTTCATGATTCTTACCATTCTAAACTTTTAATATTAATTTCTGAAGAGGAGTTAGTGGTTTCATTCTGAAAGATCTACACATAACTGATGTACAACAGGAAGTGCCAGTTGAACACTTAGATTTGATCTATAATGACTTTTTATTGCCATGATGTATAATCTCAGAGGGATGTGAATGTTTCTGTTTCTTAGCTTCTAAGTTCAAACTTTATTTTTCTGCAGATGTGATCTTTTCATTCAAAAAGCTCTGCACATAATTGAACTACAACAAAAAATTACTAATTGGGTGCCATGATATGTAATGCATTAGAATCATAGAGATGATGATGAGGACTGCTTGTCAATTGATGTGAATTTTCCTGTTGCTTAACATTCAGAGCTTTATTTATGCAGATGTTGGTGTTATGAGTGGGGCTATTCTTTTCATTCAGAAAGATCTACACATAACTGAAGTGCAGCAAGAAGTGCTAGTTGGATGCTTGAGCATTGTTTCACTTTTTGGTAGTCTAGGCGGCGGTAGAACTTCTGATGCCATTGGTAGGAAATGGACTATGGGTTTTGCTGCAATTGTCTTTCAGATTGGGGCTGCTATCATGGCTTTTGCCCCTTCTTTCCTAGTATTGATGATAGGCAGGCTTTTTGCTGGAGTCGGGATCGGTTTTGGTGTCATGATAGCACCGGTTTACATTGCTGAGATAGCCCCCGCTGTCGCCCGAGGATCTCTTACTTCATTCCCTGAAATCTTCATAAACATTGGCATCCTTCTTGGTTATGTATCAAACTATGTTTTCTCTGGCCTTTCATACCATATAAATTGGAGGATTATGCTTGGTGTTGGCATCCTCCCTTCAGTGTTCATTGCCTTTGCATTGTTTGTGATTCCAGAATCACCGAGATGGCTAGTAATGCAAAATAGAGTAGATGAAGCTAGAACAGTGCTGTTAAAGATCAATGAAGATGAGGCAGAGGCTCATCAGAGGCTAGCGGAGATCGAGGAAGCTGCTGGAGTTTTAAATGCAGACAAGAATAATGAGAACAAAGAAGTGTGGCGTGAAATCTTGAGACCTTCGCCTTCTTTACGCCGAATGTTAATAACAGGTTGTGGCATACAAAGCTTCCAGCAAATTACAGGGATTGATGCCACTGTGTACTATAGTCCTACGATATTTAGTGATGCTGGAATCAAGTCAGATACTGAACTCCTTGCCGCAACTGTTGCTGTTGGCTTCACAAAGACTATCTTCATTTTGGTGGCAATACTTCTGATAGATAAAGTTGGAAGAAAACCACTGCTTTATGTGAGCACAATTGGGATGACTATTTGTTTGTTCATTTTAAGCTTATCTCTGACTTTGATGCATGGTTTGGGATTGATGTCACCAAATGTTGGGATTGGAATTGCAATTCTAGCAGTTTGTGGCAATGTAGCATTCTTTTCTGTTGGCATTGGTCCAGTGTGTTGGGTGCTGACTTCAGAGATTTATCCACTTAGATTGCGAGCTCAGGCTTCGGCATTAGGAGCAGTAGGAAATAGATTGTGTAGTGGCCTCATTGCTATGTCATTCCTCTCAGTATCGCGTGCCATATCTGTCGGCGGAACCTTCTTCCTCTTCTCTGTGATTTCTGCTGTTTCTGTTATGTTTGTGTATAGTTGTGTCCCTGAAACAAAGGGGAAGTCCTTGGAGGAAATTGAAAGGTTGTTCCAAAATGGAAGAGAATGGCAAAAAGGTGAAGTTGAGCTTGGTGATGTTGAGCATTTGGTGCAGGATAAGTAGTTGTTTTGAGAGTCCCAGTTGTAACATCATCATTCTTCATTGCAACATTTGCAGATATCAGCAAGTGATTCATTGGATGGAATACCAAAATTTCAATTCAATAATCTTCTGATTACTTCCGCTGTTTGCAATTCCTTAATTAAGAAGCCGAATTATGCGATCACTTATATTCATTGGTTCTGCTTCGATACTGGTAATACAAAACAAGTAGTTTTGTTAATGAATTGTTATTGATTTGTTGCACTCTTAACAATTACACACTTGTCTTATGCTTTGAAGTTATACGAAAAAGAAATAGTGTCATTTGGTAGCTTCTTTATGCTTAAAAACAATATGTATATTAAGTGAATGATTTGTGTTGTTTTTTGTTTTTGGATGAAGAACCCCAGGAGGGCTAATTTATTGAGATGAAACTAAGTAAACAAAAGAAGCAACAGTCCAAGAACTAAAAGAAAAAAAAAAACTGATACATCTAAAATTTGAAACCAGAATCCATGAAAGCCTTCAGATCTCGTCCAAAAAAGAAGAGATTGAGAGCTAAGAAGTTAAATCCATGAGTGGCTGGGATGACGACAGGGAGCATCCAAGTGCCGGGAATGCAATGAATGCTGGGAGAATTGTGTTTGTCCAAGAGAGATCTTATATTTGTAATCTGACAACGGAATCTCCATGTAGTAACAAGATCAGGATCCCTGAGAGCTTTGGGAGATGTAGGTGTATTGATGAAAATATGCTTGATGATGAATCATTTATCCAAAGCAGTTTGAAGTGCAACACCAAGTGCGAAGAGATCATCCATCTATGAATCATCTATTGCTTGAGCGGAACAACCTGCAATGTTAACAACATAATTAGCATTGGAGAGAAAGAAACCAACTGATCTTACTTTGGTACCTTGATTGATGCTAGCATGAGAGAATAGGAATAACTCATCAGAATAGGAAAAATTATTCAGGATGAGTTTCTGGCAAAGTAATCCTTTGTTGCAATTGGCGTGTTCCTGCACATGGGCTAAAGCTCTGCAAATAGAAGCAGGGATATTAACATTGGCATTACAGAAGATAACATCACATCGGGATTTCCATAGAAACCATGCGGTTGCGGCAATGATAGATGCAATGTGTTTAGAATAATTGCCTTCAGTGAGCCAGAATCCAGATGCAAAGCCATTAGGGAAGTGAATATATATGTTAACCTTCAAACTGAGATGAGACCAAACCTCATTGGCTTTAATACGATAACTGAATAGATGATCAATGGTTTCAGAAGAGAGGCCACATAGTATGCAAGGGTTATTAGGGCCCAATCTCATTTGGTATAGGAAGTTAGATGTAGATAGACGGCCATGAAATAAAGTCCAAAGAAAGTGTTTCACACGAGGGGCAATATTGAGATTCCCAAGTAACCGCCAGTTATGCCAGTTATCAGATTGGGAGAAGCTTTGATTCAAATGATTATACACTGAAGTGGAGATTTTATGATGCTTGGTGATGGGATTCTATATCCAGTGATTGCAAGAGTTGTTATCAATGGAGCTAGAAAGCAAGCCCTGCATATTTAGATTAGAACCAAAAACATAGTTCAACTGGGCATCACTCCATCTATCACCGTTGACAAATTCAGAAATTGAAAGGCGTTCAAGATCCCCATTCATATTAATAAAAGTGGGTTTAAGAGCAATAGGGATATCGAAACACCAGGGATCCCAGAAAGAAGAAGTGTTGGTAGGGTTAACAGAGTTGATACAGCAAAAGGGTTATATGCGGGCTGTAGACTTATAAAGACCTCTAAAGAACCAAGAGCATTTTGCAGGAACAGAGTTCTTCCAAAAATTAAAGTCTCCATACTCATTATTTAAATATTTGAAAAAATGTTTTGCCATTAAAGAGTATTTAGCAAGAGATAAGTTCCTAATACCAATGCCCCCCTCAGGTTTATCTTCGTTAATAACTTTCTAGTTCACATTGTGGATGCCTTTTCCATTGCCGTTTCTACACCAGAAGAATTTCCTAACTGCTTTGGTAATATCAGAGATAACTAAGTCAGGGATGGAGTAGATAGAGAGAGAGTGTAAGTTGGAATTGAAAGAAGAGAGGAGTTGATCAAAATAGTTTTCACAGCTGGTGAAAGATTAAAATTGCTCCAACGAATGCAATTCTGGCGGATTTTCTCTACCATGGGTTTAAAGGTTGAAGCAACAATTTGTTTAGGGGAGATTAAAATGCCAAGGTATTTAAAGGGAAAGGAAGCTTGGGTAAGATTCAAAATAGAGCAGATGTGACAGGAAATATGCTTGTTACACAAGGTTGGGGAAAAAAATTGGGATTTGGTAAAATTGGGGTGCCGACCAGTTAGGATACAATAAAGATCTAGAGTGAGTGACAAGGATTAAATCATCTGCATACATGAGATGGTTAAAGTTGTGGGTAAGATTAGAGTGAAAGCCAGGGATCGTATCGTTCATAAGACCAAAATTGAGTATAGGAGAAAGGATCTGAGTCACCATGATAAACAAATTGGAGGAAATGGGATCTCCTTGACAGACTCCTCTGGACGAGGAGAACCAGGGTGAAGGGTTACCATTGATCAGAAGAGAGAAAGAACAAGATTGAAGACAAGTAGAAATCTAGGAGATCCAAAATGAGGGGAAATTCATACGGGTAAGAACAACAAGAATTGTACTCCAATTGATAGTATCGTAAGCTTTTTCAATGTCTAATTTTATTAACATCCTTAGGGGGTTTTTGATATCAGTTTCTAAAGTATGCATGATCTCTTGCACTGTAATAATATTATCAAAAGAGCAACGATCAGAAACAAAACCATCTTGCTCTCTACCAATCAAACGAGGGAGAACAAGCTTTAGACGATTGGCCAAAAGTTTAGAAATGATTTTGAAATTAATGTTACAAAGAGAAATCGGTCTGAAATCTGAAACACTTTTAGGCTTATCTTCTTTGGGAATGAGGGTGATGAAAGTTTTCCCCCAGGAGGTAGGCATAAAGGATTTATCAAAAAAAAAAAATTGAATTGCCCAGTAATGTTGATCCCCAATAATAAGCCAAAAATTACAATAAAACTCCGCATTAAAACTGTCAGGGCCAGGGGAGTTACCTGTAGGGAGGTCTAGAATGGTTTGATAGGCATCTTCCTTGGTAACCTCCCGAATGAGTGAGATTATGTCTGCGTCCAAAATGAGGGGAAGGTTACTAGGAAGAGCATCGAATAAGCTTACCGTTGCAGCATTCGGGGTGGTCTAGAGATCTTTGTAAAAAGTGAGAAATGCATGTTCAATACTCGTTTGGTCATGATAGTGGTTACCATGAGTATCAACTACATGCGAAATGAAATTAACATGAGCACGAATACTGGTGATAGCATGAAAAAAGCTGGTATTCTTATCACCATCCTTGATCCACAACAAATGGGCACGTTGAGCCCATTTGATACTACACTGGAGCTATAGGGCAAATAGATTAGTATAATGATCCATAAGAAGAGATTGAGAAATCAAATTAAAGTCAGAATTTTCAAGATTACTAATCTCAGCCTCGGTATTAATCAAATTTGCATCTGCCTTATTAACACCAAGTCGACACCACTTGCTGAGATTAGAACAAGTATGAGACAGGAGATAAGAAAAGGCATTCATGTGGTTTCTGTGAGGATGGCAATTCCAGGTGTTGCGAACAACATTATGGCAACCCAAAAAATCAAACCAGCTATTATCAAATCGAAAAACGTGTTTAGAGTAAGTAGGAAAAGGGGAAGAAGAAAGAAAGAGCGGAGAGTGATCAGAGAAAGAATAGGAAAGGTGCTTT
The DNA here is from genome assembly GCF_009730915.1 of Dioscorea cayenensis subsp. rotundata. Classification (NCBI taxonomy): domain Eukaryota; kingdom Viridiplantae; phylum Streptophyta; class Magnoliopsida; order Dioscoreales; family Dioscoreaceae; genus Dioscorea; species Dioscorea cayenensis. The sequence goes on from NC_052489.1 coordinate 19,187,487, forward strand.
AGGTTGTTAATCTTAAAGGAGCAGGCCCAAGTGAGATTAATATGCATTTATCAAGTCTAGTCCAGTGCCAAGCTAACCCCAAATGATTGTTACACCAGGTAAAGTGAGGGCTGGAGTAATTCAAGTCGATCAGATTGTTACCTTCAATGAAATCGAGAAAAAACCAGGCTTTTCTATCATAATACGCAAATGAAACCCCCTTGTGCTATGTCCTGTGGAGAATAGAGTTAAAATCTCTCACGACAAGCTAGGGGATATGCAAAGAAGAGAGTTTAGAAATCTCATTCTAAAGAAAGCATTGATTTCGAAAATGAATCGAGTTATAAATAACAGAGATAAGAAAGTTTTAGAGAAATCGTAAGAAATAATAATATGAAGAGCAAGTTTAGATACTACGATCGTGGTGATAGCACCAATGGATTTATGCCATAAAACAATAAACCCATTTAGAAGCCATCAGAAAGGATAGCAGCCCAGTCCCAGTTCTTAGGAATTTTCCTGCAAAAATGATCAACTCTATCAGAATTAGCTATGGTTTCAACAAGGCAAACCACAACCGGTTTATAAGTGCAAATGAGGCGAAAAATGCGAGAAATGGTGTCTCCCGCAGAGATGGCCCTACAATTCCAACAGATGATTTTAGTCGTATTCATGAGAAACATAATAAAAAAAAGATCAAGATAAGACATTTCCTAGATGAAAAGACGAGCAAGACGCGATCAAGAGCTGGACCCTCCAAGCTCAAACTCTCCCCTTCTTTAGAGAGGTATCTGAGATATTTGAACCTTTTTGAACATGAGCCTCCCGACGAGCTTCAGTTTGATACTGGATGAGGGTCATGGAGTTATCGGGGTCATCATCGGGGGTCTCCTCCACAAACATTTCATCATCTTCATCTTCGTCAGAATATTCTTCTTCTTGGCTATTATCTTCATCCATGTCCTCTTCTTAAAGTGTAGTAGTCATATTGTCTACTAGGTTAATATGAGAGCTATGGTTTTTAAGAGGAAGGGAGGGGGATGATGACTGAAGCGAGGAACGAAGGACAGGGGGTTGGGATTTTGAACGGTTTGGGCCAATACTTTTTCCTTTATTTGGGGATATATGAAGGGGTGTGATTTGAGTGGACAGGCTGGGCTGCAAAGCACTGAGTAAGGGCAAGTCTTCTCCTTGGGACCTAAAAGTGTTGTACCCTGTCCTGATTTAGACCTCGGGGCTATTTAGATTTTTATGCTTGCATTAGGGGTAAAATGGTCATTTAGTAGTAGTGGCATTTTTGCATGTTTGCATAGTAGTTTTATGTGAAAAATCGGGGGCAATTCCGTCATTTGGATCCATTTCTATGATTTTTCTATTAAGAGGGCAATTAGGTCATTTCCTATTTAAAAAAAAAATGAAAATGAATGAATGAATGAGAAAAGCCTGGAGAGTTCTTTTCCTTCCTTGCTTCCTTGCTTCTTGTTCTTCTTGTTCGGCCGAGCATAAACTTAGAAACAAAAATCTTTCCGCGAGAATTTCCGGTGACCTTGATACCAAACTTATTCCTCTCTCACTCCCGAATCCAGTGAAGCCTTATATCCAATGTTTTTTGTTTTTGTATTTCACCCGTATTTCCTTATTTTTTTAGAAATATAAAAAAATTTCGATTTCTCCATGAATATGATGATTCATAGGCTTAAATTGAAGCCAATGATTTATAATGCATGTATGAGAATGTTGTAGAAGAAAAATTTTTTTGATTTAGAGTTGTAAATTGGGAGAAAACCATAGTATAAGGTTCGGGAGTTCTTGTAGTAATTTTCAAAATGCTATGCGTAACGGAAAAATTTTTGAGCCTTATCTGGTATTTCTTTAGTCCACATTGAAGCTCTTCTTACCCTGAACTCATTGGAACTAGTTTTACTCCATTCTGAGATCGTTTGGATCCAAAATGACGATGTTTTGCCCTAAAACCCTAATATTTTGTATTAGACATGTATAATCGTATTTTATACATTTTCTTGTGATTATCATTCTTATGTTCATTAGAATTTGAATTCCCTGCTTGTATCTAGGTGGCGAAGCGTCCTCCAAGGGGAAGGAGCTAGCTCGATCGATGAGTGCGTCTCAGGACGAGACGACTGGTTCTGTGAGTGGTTAAATTTATAATTGCATAGATTTAATAAGAGTACTAAAGTATTTCTTCATGTGTTTTATCACATAAACTTGATGATAAATTGACTTTCTTTGATATATATATATTTTGAGTACGAATTTACTTGAAATGGTTAAAACTAGAATGCTTATACCTATTTATTTGAAAGAAACATGTTTACTTGCATTTCCGTATTTATATGCAAATGAGATATGGTTTGATGTACATTTCAGTATTTAAACATTGTATGATGGATTATTTGAATTGGAAGTTAGAAAAGAATTATGTTGTGGCATTTAGTTTTGATGGTGACAGTGGACTTTTAGTCCGACAGCTGCGATGTGGGGTTCCGCAGTCGGCCTGATGGGAGGCGGGCGTGGTTAACTACAGTTTACCACAGTCAAGAGGTGCTGCGGAGCCATTGACGGGGGTTCATGTATGTGAGAAAGCCGGGGTCACCACGGGGATCTCGGTAGCAACACCAAGGAAAGGCACCCTTTTAAATTTTTAAAAAGTTTTAAAAACTCCTTGGTGGTCCCAGACTAGTCGCTGACCCACGATTAGTGTGGGAATTGTTTTAGGCCAGCCTGTATTTTTGGAGCTATGTTCATTATGTTTTAAAATGTTATTTGCTTTTACTATTGATGAATCTTGTGTTATTTGTTAATATGTTGAATACTTGGAGCCGATTTTTATATGCTATTATTATTTCTTTGAATTACCATTTGGAATACTTTATCACTCTATTACATCTATCTTGACACCACTCCTTTGGGTAACCTCTGTTACTCACCACTCCCCTTTTTATCTTTTCAGACTGCGACGTTGGACAGAGTTGTCTTGTCTGGCTGATAGAGGTTTATCGAGTACTTCTTATTTAGGTTTGTTATAGTATGCATGTACCCTCTATGGATCCACTAGACTTGACCTTATATGTGGTTTTGTATTTATATTTTCAGGGTTGTATCTTAAAACCTCGGTTTGTCTTTATTATTGTTGCTACTTGTGTTTAGGGTTCCTAGTACTAGGGAACCCTATTTGTGATATTTTATTATGTTGTCTTCTAGTTATATAATTGTGATAATGGGTTTATATTGAGCCTTACGGCGACCTGAAAGTGGGGCCGTTGTGGGACCCACTTCTTGTCGTCATGGCGGTTGCCACGTGCCCTGAGTTGGGTTCGGGCGTGACAATTTAGTGGTATCTGAGGCTAGAGGTTTACATTGATCTTAGTTTAAATTCTAAAATTGTTGATTTCCTTAAAGACTAGTGGATTCAATTACTGATTTGCATTGAGCATAAGTGCATATAGGAGTTAAGCTTAAAAATTTGTCTCTCTTTGTTCTTTTTCGGTTAGAATGCCCGACTAGCGTCCACGTACGCGTCGAGGAGCTAGTGTTCCTTCTGGGGAACCTACTCCTGCTCAACCTCCTTCTCCCCATAGGCAAGAGGTCAATTCAGGACATGAGCCTGCTGTGGCAGCTTCTGTGCATGCTCCTGGAGTTCCAGGTCCTGTACCTCAAGACGTAACCCCAGGAGTAGCACCACCACCTGAAGCTCTCCAAAGCTTTAAGGCATATTGGGATGCTCAGGGTCGTCAGCCGACATATCAGGAATATCGTGATTTCCTTGGTTATTGGAGCTTGTTTGGGGGACAGCCCCATACTGAGCCAGTGTCTGTACCACCACCACCACCCCCAATGCCTTGATTCGGCAAAGCACCCGAGTGGAAGGCAGTAAAAATCGATCGAGCTTAATTTTTGTCCAAGCTCTTTGAAGGAAGCAAGGCAGTTGGGATGTAATGCTTTTGATGGTTCGGGTGATGCTATGGTACGCAAGGAATGGTTAAAGAGGGTTGCTTGCTACTTTTTGAAGACATGGGCATAGAAGATGAGTGAAACTAAAGGTTGCGGTCGGGGCTTTTTGGAAAAGCGAGCAAGGATCCCGGTGGGAAACTCTCAAGGGTCGTTCGAAATACCAGCGACTTGGTCGGATTTTCTACATGAGTTTGATGAAGAATATTACACTCGATTTCACCGTGACCCGGAAGCGACAAGTACATGAAATTGGTTCGGAAATAAAGCGATAGCGAGAATATAGAGCGATTTGAAAGAATTGGCAAATTTTGTACTGAAATTGTTGGTGGTGAAGAAAGCTTTTATGTTCTAAGTTTGAGGCAGGACTGAATCTTAGTATCAGAGAGAAGATGGCAGTTACTGGGAATCAAAGTTTCAAAGAAGTGGTTCAGTTAGCATTGAGGGCTGAGAAATTGGTTCTTGAAGGTAAACGCCTTCGTGAAAATTTGTCAAGAGAAGAAACTCGATTTTTCAAGGCCGTCCAAGCGCAGCAAGAGTGAGAGTACTTCTTGAGGGTTTTTCAGGGATCCGGTTCGATCGGACCTCCATTAGGGGCAAGGCGGCAATCGGAAGGGTGCTACATCTGCGAGTGGCGGTTATGGAGAAATCAACTGGAAATGTTCCCCGAATGCGGAAGCGCAATAGATTCCATCCAGGTCCATGCCGTGAACCACGCAGATGCTATCAGTGTGGGCAGACTAGTCACCTTAAGTCAACATGTCCGGAGTTAGGCCATGGAACACCAGGGTCAGCACCTCCTCCTGCGCGGGACGGCAGTCGGTCTAAGGGTGTACCGCCTACTACTTACACCTGCTGCCCCTACCGGATCGATTCTCGCTAGTAATAGTCCACAAGGTGAAAGCAAACGACGACCTCGAGACCCGTTCTCAGACCAGAGTTTTTGCCATGACCAATGAGGAAGCCGAGGACAGACCCAACGTGATTACAGGTACTGTATCTATTTTTCGACATGATGCATATGTATTGATTGACTCGAGGGTCGGAGAGATCTTTTTATTGTATCGCATTTTTCATGTCATGCCGATAGAATAGCCTCCCCATTAGGTACGTGAACTACGATACAAACACCTCCGGGTGAAGAGATTTTTCGGGGAGGTTGTTTTTCGGGGATGTCCCTATCAAAGTGAAGGGTGTAGATTTTTGAGGCGATTTGATTCCATTGGAGATGCGAGATTTTGATGCCATACTTGGTATGGGCTGGTTAAATAGGCATAAGGCTTCCATTGAGTCGCTTCAAGAAGGAAGTAACTTTGCAAAGCTCTCATGGATGAGTGTTGTGTTTGAGGGTGAAAGGAAGGTTCTTTTCGAGGGTGTGTGATATCTTCCGTGGGAGCGAGGGAAACTTATACGCAGAGGGATGTGAGGTATACTTGGCTCACATAGTAGATACAAAATTGTTGGACCAAAGCGTCGGGGATGTTCCTATTGTCCGGGAGTTTGAGGATGTATTTCCTGAGGAATTGCCTGGATTGCCTCCAGACCGAGAGTTTGAGTTTGCTATTGATTTGCTACCGGGTACTGCTCCAATCTCCATTCCTCCGTATCGCATGGCACCATGCGAACTTAGGAGCTGAAAAGTACAGATTCAGGATTTGGTGGATAAGGGGTTTATGCGCGAGTGTGTCACCCGCAGTGCGCGATTCTCTTTGTGAAGAAGAAGGATGGTTCTTTCAGATTGTGTATAGACTACCGGCGAGTTGAACAAGGTGACTATCAAGAACAAATATCCTCTACCCGAATCGATGATTTATTTGATCGATTGCGTGAGGGCAAGAGTGTTTTTCGAAGATTGATCTAAGATGCGGTTATCATCGGTTGAAGATCAAGGAAAGTGATGTGTCAGAAGGCTGACATTTTACAGCACATGATACTGAGCATTATGAATTTCTGGTTATGCCTTTCGGTCCGACTAATGCCCCAGTCGCTTTTTATGGATCTAATGAGATGAGTCTTGAGACCTTATCTCGACAAGTTTGTAATTGTCTTCGTCGATGATATTTTGATCTACTCAGCAAATGAAGAAGAGCATGCGCAACATTTGCGTGCATGATGCAGCATCCTTCGAGAAGAGAAGTTGTATGCTAAATTTTCAAAGTGTGAATTTTGGTTACATGAAGTGGTCTTCCTAGGACATGTTGTATCACGGAGAAGGGAATCGGTGTGGATCGAAAGAAAGTTGAGCAATCATTGATTGGGAATAACCAAAGAATGTGTATACAAGTTCAAAGTTTCCTTGGTTTGGTCTGGTTATTATCGGCGTTTTTGTGGAGGGTTTTCACGTGATTGCTGCGCCTTTATCACGATTGACTAGAAAGGAGGTAAAGTTTGTTTGGGATGAGAAGTGTGAGAGAAGCTTCCAGGAATTGAAGAACCGTTTGACTTCAGCGCCAGTACTTACTCTACCTACTAGTGGTAAAGAGTTTGTAGTGTTCAGTGATGCTTCACGACAGGGTCTTGGCTGTGTATTAATGCAAGATGGGAAGGTAATAGCTTATGCTTCGCGACAGTTGAAGAAACATGAGTTAAATTACCCTACTCATGATTTGGAGTTAGCAGCAGTGGTTTTTGCCCTGAAAATTTGGCGACATTATCTTTATGGAGAGAAATGCTTGATTTATACAGATCATAAGAGTTTAAAGTATTTGTTTACTCAGAAGGAGCTAAATTTGAGGCAGCGAAGATGGCTAGAGTTGATCAAGGATTATGATTTGGTGATTGACTATCATCCGAGGGAAGGCCAGATGTGGTTGCGAGATGCGCTAAGTAGGAAAAACTTCCACTTCTTTAGCTTACGCTACAACATCTTATCGGTCTCAACTTGTAGCTCTTGAGACATGGATGTGAGACTTAAGATCGAGCCAAAGGGAGTTTTTGTTGGCAAATTTTTGTGGTGAGACCATCATTACTGGAGCAGATTTAGAAATCTCAGAGAACAGATGAAGAGTTAATGAAGGAAATACAGAGACTGGAAAAAAACTGAACCTAGCGATTTTGGGTTTCGCAGTGATGGTATTATGGAATTTCAGGGAAGAGTTTGTGTTCCAAGGGATGCAGAACTCAGAAGTGCTATTCTGGAAGAAGCTCACTCCTCAGCCTATACTATACACCCAGGCAGCACTAAGATGTATCGTACGATCCGGGAAAATTATTGGTGGTCTGGAATGAAGCGTGAGATCGTAGAATTTGTAGCAAGATGCTTAGTTTGTCAGCAAGTAAAAGCAGAACATCAACAGCCAGCGGGACTATTACGACCTTTACCTATTCCAGAGTGAAAATGGGAGCATATTACTATGGATTTCGTGGTTGGGTTACCGCGTACTCTTCAAGGGCATGACGCTGTGTGGGTTATTGTGGACCGTTTGACAAAGTCAGCCCATTTTCTGGCCATTCATACCAAATACCCTTTGGAGAGGTTAGCGAAGCTATTTATAAGCTGAAATCGTTAAACTCCATGGAGTACTGTTTCAATTGGTAATACGATCGTGACCCGAGATTTACATCTCAGTTTTGGCCTAAGTTTCATCAGGCTCTTGGGACAACTTTGAGATTCAGGACTGCATATCATCCCCAGACAGACGGTCAATCAGAGCGTACAATTCAGACACTTGAGGATATGCTGAGGGCTTGTGTTCTCGATTTCCAAGGAAGTTGGGACAAGCACTTACCTCTAGTGGAATTCGCTTACAATAATAGCTTCCATGCAAGTATTGGTATGGCTCCTTATGAAGCTTTGTATGGGCGTAAGTGTCGAACACCACTCTGTTGGAATGAAGTTGGTGAAAGAAAGTTGCAGAGTGTGGAACTAATTGAGGTAACCACAGAAAAAGTGAAGGTAATTCAAGATAGGTTAAAAGTGGCCCAAGATCGGCAGAAGAGCTATGCTGATAACAGGAGAAGAGATTTAGAGTTCCAAGTTGGTGAGAGAGTTTTCCTGAAGATATCTCCTTGGAAGGGAGTAATTCGGTTCCGTGAGCGGGGAAAGTTAAATCCTCGCTATATTGGGCCATTCTTGATACTTGAAAAGAATTGGGCGATGGCTTTATAGATTACAGTTGCCACCAGAGTTAGAGAAAATCCATAATGTTTTCCACGTTTCGTTGTTGAAGAAGTATGTACCAGATCCGTCGCATGCACTTGAAAACACCTCGCTGAACTCGAGAAGATTTGACTTTTGAAGTGAGACCTGTTCGTATCCTTGATCGGTTAGAAAAAAAGTGCTTGGGGAAAGGTGGTGCCAGGGTTGTAAAAGTTCTTTGGAGAAGTGATCAGATTGAGGAGTTGACTTGGGAACCTGAACGGTTCATGAGAAAGAAATATCCTCATTTATTCAGTGAGTTTGGTAAGCTGAAATTTTGAGGACAAAATTTTTTAAGGAGGGTAGAGTGTTGTACCCTGTCCTGATTTAGACCTCGGGGCTATTTAGATTTTTATGCTTGCATTAGGGGTAAAATGGTCATTTAGTAGTAGTGGCATTTTTGCATGTTTGCATAGTAGTTTTATGTGAAAAATCGGGGGCAATTCCGTCATTTGGATCCATTTCTATGATTTTTCTATTAAGAGGGCAATTAGGTCATTTCCTATTTAAAAAAAAAATGAAAATGAATGAATGAATGAGAAAAGCCTGGAGAGTTCTTTTCCTTCCTTGCTTCCTTGCTTCTTGTTCTTCTTGCTCGGCCGAGCATAAACTTAGAAACAAAAATCTTTCCGGCGAGAATTTCCGGTGACCTTCAATACCAAACTTATTCCTCTCTCACTCCCGAATCCGGTAAGCCTTATATCCAATGTTTTTGTTTTGTATTTCACCCGTATTTCCTTGTTTTTAGAAATATATAAATCGATTTCTCCATGAATATGATGATTCATAGGCTTAAATTGAAGCCAATGATTTATAATGCATGTATGAGAATGTTGTAGAAGAAAATTTTTGATTTAGAGTTGTAAATTGGGAGAAAACCATAGTATAAGGTTCGGGTTACTGTAGCAATTTCGAAATTACTGTAGCGCCAAAAATTTTGAGCCTTATCTGGTATTTCTTTAGTCCACATTGAAGCTCTTCTTACCCTGAACTCATTGGAACTAGTTTTACTCCATTCTGAGATCGTTTGGATCCAAAATGACGATGTTTTGCCCTAAAACCCTAATATTTTGTATTAGACATGTATAATCGTATTTTATACATTTTCTTGTGATTATCATTCTTATGTTCATTAGAATTTGAATTCCTGCTTGTATCTAGGGTGGCGAGCGTCCTCCAGGGAAGGAGCTCGCCGATCGGTGAAAGTGCGTCTCGGGGACGAGACGAGTCGGTTACGTGAGTGGTTAAATTTATAATTGCATAGATTTAATAAGAGTACTAAAGTATTTCTTCATGTGTTTTATCACATAAACTTGATGATAAATTGACTTTCTTTGTATATATATATATTTTTGAGTACGAATTTACTTGAAATGGTTAAAACTAGAATGCTTATACCTATTTATTTGAAAGAAACATGTTTACTTGCATTTCGTATTTATATGCAAATGAGATATGGTTTGATGTACATTTCCGTATTTAAACATTGTATGATGGATTATTTGAATTGGAAGTTAGAAAGAATTATGTTGTGGCATTTAGTTTTGATGGTGACGGCGGACTTTAGTCCCGACACTGCAGCTGTGGGGTTCCACAGTCCGGCCCGATGGGAGGCGGGCGTGGTTAACTCCCCGGTTTACCCTGGGTCAAGAGGTGCGCGGAGCCATTGACGGGGGTTACGCTATGTGAGAAACCCGGGGTCACCACACGGGGATCTCGATTAGCCCAACACCAGGAAAGGCACCCTTTTAAATTTTTAAAAAGTTTTAAAAACTCCTTGGTGGTCCCACCGACTAGTCGCTGCCACGATTAGTGTGGGAGCTGCTTTTAGGCCGACCGTATTTTTGGAGCTATGTTCATTATGTTTTAAAATGTTATTTGCTTTTTACTATTGATGAATCTTGTGTTATTTGTTAATATGTTGAATACTTGAACCGATTTTTATATGCTATTATTATTTCTTTGAATTACCATTTGAAATACTTTATCACTCTGTTACATCTATGCTGACACCACTCACTGGGTAACCTCTTTTACTCACCACTCCCTTTTTATCTTTTTCGCATCGCTGACGTTGACGTGAGTAGTCTGTGTCAGAGAAGAGAGGTTTATATGTACTTCTTATTTAGGTTTGTTATAGTATGCATGTACCCTCTATGGATCCACTAGACTTGACCTTATATGTGGTTTTTGTATTTATATTTTCGGGTTGTATCTTAAAACCCTGGTTTGTGCTGTTATTGTTGCTACTTGTGTTTAGGGTTCCTAGTACTAGGGAACCCTATTTGTGATATTTTATTATGTTGTCTTCTAGTTATATAATTGTGATAACAGGTTTATATTGAGCCTTACGGCGACCTGAAAGTGGGGTTGTTGTGGGACCCACTTCTTGTCGTCGTGGCGGTTGCCACGTGCCCGGTTAGGTTCGGGGCGTGACAAAAAGAATCAATCTGAACGTTAGGAGGAGAAAATGTAATGGGTGGACTAGGAGGTGTATGGGCATGATGGGTAAGCGGTTGTTCATCTACAGCAAGCACAGAGGAAGTGGCATGGGAAGGAGGGAGCCGCCTACCAGAAACGAATCCCCTTCCGCCACCTATGCTACGGAGGGTGGTACCTCGAGACTTGTCACCTTCGGAACTAGGATCGACTGCAGCAATGTGGGTCACGTGGCTGGCACGTGTGCCGCCTCCATGACCGTGAATGCTGCCACACCGGCGAGATACTAGAAGACAGGGGCCGTAGTCAGAGTCAGGAGAAGAATGAACCACTTTTTCCAAATTTTCCGACGAGGGACGATCAGGGAGAGGCTCAGAATCATCCATGCTCTGATCTTGGACGCTGATACCAGGCTAGAGCCAGTCTCGACCTGCCACACCAGGCGGGATGAGGTGGTTCTAGCGGTACCGGGCGTCACAGATCGTGAGTAGAAATTGCTTCCATGGCTAATCATCCCACAAGTGTAACAAAAAGTCGATAATTGTTCATACAAGACAACCACAAAAACCTGATGGAGGTTGTCGCCGATCCAGAAGCCGCGGCTGAGTGGCTTGGACAAATCAATCTCAACACAAATGCGAGCGTATTTGGACCGACTGAGAGAAGATTTAAAATCATCAACCTTGAGAAGGGTTCCAAACTGACCAACAATGGTTTCCAAGGTCTCACCTTCCCAGAACTCAACGGGAAGGTTATGGAGTTGCAACCAGATAGCTGCTATGCTGAGCTTGGCGAAAGTGGGCTCAAAGAAGGGTTTCCATGGTGAGAGCTGGAGAATGAGGCCATTGACAGAACAAGGTCCATCTAAGAGAAGGTGCTGCATTGTTTTCTGTGAGGAACATTTAATTAGGAGAAACCCATTGGGGAGGTTGGAGATGGTGACCTCTCCAAAAATACTCCATTTGGCGAGCAGGTTAGTCTTAACTTGATCGAAGTGAGGAGGTTTGCCGAAAAGCTTCCCATAGAGTGCATGCTGAAACTTCATTCTAGCTCTGCTCATGGTGACACTATCGAGTCTAATGAAATTAGTAGTTGTTTCTTTGAGCTTATTGAGGATGTGGGTATTGTGCAAGAGAGAGTTGTCCGAGGATTGGCGAAGGGATGAAGCAATTTGGGCCCAGGATTTAGGCTGCGTGGGTGAGGGAGAGGGGGCTGGGTGCCAGTCCCCGCTTGCCATGGCAAGAGGGGAACGACGGAGATAAGTGCAGAGGATCAGAGCAAGGGGGAACGATTTGTGTTGTTGGTTGACAATTATCATTACCTAGTTCCGTTGTTCCATTGTTCTAGGCAGACATTATTGCCATGCAAAATATATTATTTTTTTATCGATAAATTCAATGGTGAATTGTTTGGATTTTTAATCAGTAATTCTGAAGTAAAAATTGACAATGTTACTATTCTTTTAACTGCATTTGGGATTACAATTTATTTTACCTGCTTGATGATATCAATGTGGGAGTTTGCAGCCAAAGTTTCTTTGATATGTTTTTCAGTTTCATTATTTCATGTAATTATTATGGAAAAATTTATTTGACCGACTTCTCTGTATTCCTTAAATTTTAACTATTTATTTTATTTTATTTTGTTTTATTTATATTTTTATCTTATTTACTTAAGAAATAATCAATAATTTTTTTAAGAAAGATGAGTTTTTGATAATAGTATAAGAGGAGGTAAATATTGGTTCCAACTCTGAAGAGGTGGTATAGCATAGCACACGACTCATGGGTTAGTGCCACGCGGGCCAGCCCATTTTAATTATATATATATATATATATAACATTGTAACAAGTCCTAAATAAAAACCCAAAAAAAACCAAAAATAAATAAAATTAATTATTCGAATGAAAAATCCCAAATTTTTATTATTAAGATTAAATTTTGATTCATATGAACAAATTCAAAAAAATCTCATTGTACGGAAAAGTGAAATAGTAAGAACATTGTGTTTCAGGTAAAAATATCCAAATTAATGTCATTTTATAAAAATAAATAAATAAATAAAATAATTAACGCTTTTTTAGAATATTATATATATATATTTTAATTATCTAAATAAGTAAATTTTTTTTTAAAAAATACACAATTAGGTTAAACGGTAAAAAATTCACCGATTAGCATAGTTACACCAAAAAAAAGGGTTTTTAATATTCTAAAAAACAACCCTCTTAACAGAGCGTCATGAAAAGCCAAACTAAACTCCATCTCCTCCTTGGTCAACACCAACCCTATCTTAATCCCACCTTCTTCTTTCCCACTCTTCGCCATTGACAAAGCTCCATTTTTCTCCAAAGACACCACCTCCACCATCTCCGGTGATCCCCACCCAAAATCCGTCTCATAACCCTTCAACTTCAGCGACCCTGTCACCGACAACGGCCTCTTCGGCAACATCTCAATCACTTTCTCCGGTCACTTCTTTGCCCCTCTCAGCACTCTTCCACATACTGCCTTCTTTAACACCTCACCGGCAACCCTAACTCCTGTTGATGCTTAGCTACTGATGTGATTGAAGCATGGTGTTGAGTTGCTGGGTGTTGCATCCTAGAAGAATGGTGGACCTCTCTACTGAAGCATGGATGAAGCTCATCAAGCATGGTGTAAAGGATGGAGAGCTTGACCAGTACTCAGACTTTTGACTAAGAAAAGAGTATGGTTTTATTAGTAATATTATATAGTATCTGTTTAAGGTTTTGGACCAATTAGTGACAAGTTAGTGGGTTATGTTAGCCAATGAGAAGCGAGGTAAGTGGTTAACTTTTCTTTTGATTGTTTTTTCAATATATATGGTAGTGGAGATGACCAGCATTGTATTGGCTGTCAACTTAGTCAAGTATTCTCTTCTTGTTTTTATCTAGCTTCTTCTTTGTGCTTTTCCTCTCTGGTTTTTCGTTTCTTTTCTCTTGCAGCTGCAGCCATTGAAGATAGTTCACTGAGGTTGTGATCTCTAACATTCTGGTATCAGAGCCACGGGTGATCATGGCGAGCGAAACACCAGTGAGTCTCACACAACATTGTGTCCCGGTCTTCAAAGGCGAGGAGTATGGGAGATGGAGTTTGAGAATGAAGACGGTTTTCCAGTCTCAAGACCTCTGGGAGTTAGTTGAGCTGGGAATGCCGAAGGATGAGGATGAAGCAAAGGCAAAGGAGAGTAAGAAGAAGGATGCGAAAGCCAGATGTCTCATACAACAAGCTGTAGATGGGCTGGTTCTTGACAGAATAGCAGAAGCAGAAACAGCTCATGATGCATGGGAGATAATCAAGAAGCAATCACAGGGTTCATTAACGATGGTGGCCGTGAGGAAGCAAGCGCTTCGGCAGAGCTTCGAGACTTTGCAGATGGGGGATGGTGAAAGTGTTCAGAGTTATTGGGCTCGGGTTGTCGCGATAGTGAATCAAGTGAGAGGTCTCGGACACAAGCTCTCGGAGGCAGATGTAGTGTCCAAGGTCCTGCGAAGTCTGGCACCGAAATTTGACTTCGTGGCTGTCGCGATGGAGGAATCCAGAGACCTATCAACACTCACCCTCGACGAGCTCTGCGGGTCACTCCAAGCACATGAGTTCAGGGTTAATAGATCTGCAGGGAGAGTTGCAGAGAAGGCACTGTTTGCGAAGGGTGATAGTTCGTCAACTCACTTCAAGGAGAAAGGAAGCATTACAACACCAACTGGGTCGAACTCAGGCCGGGGACGAGGAAGAGGCTTCTTCAGAGGGAGAGGAAGAGGCAAGATGTCCAGGAGCCAAGGGAGTGATTCTAAAGCTAATATACAGTGTTTCCACTGTAAAAAATATGGCCATATAAAGGCTGAGTGCCGTGAAAGAAGTAAACCTCCAGAGAAGGGATCATCTTTGGTTGTGGAGGAACGAGACACAAGCAATGTTTTCATTGCGAGTAGTGAAGCAGCTGTGACCTCGAGCTCAGTCTGGCTGGTGGACTCAGGGTGCTCAAATCACATGACGGGCGAGAGGAGTCTGTTTACTAACTTGGATGAGTCACAGAAGGTTACTGTTCGTCTCGGAGATGACAGGGAGATGAATGTAATTGGAGTTGGCACAGTAGCTATCGGTATGAAGAATGGAGAAGTTAAGCAACTTCAAGAAGTGCAATTGGTCTCCGGGTTAGCTCACAATTTGCTTAGCGTGGGACAGTTACTCACCAAAGGATACTCAGTCAAATTTTATAAAGACAGGTGTATCATCACTGACGATTACACCGGGGAATTGATGTTTGAGATACCCAGGATGAGCAACAACATGTTCCCTGTGAATCTCTTAAAGATGGAAAGGTTGAATTTAGCAGTTAGTGAGCATCCTGTATCTGAATTATGGCATCGAAGGTTCGGCCATTTGAATTATAAAAGTCTGGAGATACTTGCAAGAAAAGGAGATGTGTGTGGGTTGCCTAAACTCTACAATGTGTCACAATGTGAAGAGTGTGCACTATGTAAGCAAGCTAGAGGTCAATTCCCAGTCACAAGGACCAGAAGAAGTTCGTGTTGTCTAGAGCTAGTGCATATGGACTTATGTGGACCAATGAGTGTGTCGTCATTGGGAGGTAATATGTATTTCTTCTTACTTGTTGATGATTATAGTAGGAAGTGTTGGGTTTACTTTCTAACCAGCAAAGGTGAAGCTTTTGATTGTTTCAAACGGTTTCATGTGATGGTGGAGAGGGAAACGGGTAGAAAGTTGAAGGTAGTGAGAAGCGACCGTGGAGGAGAATTTACCTCTCATGCGTTCAAAGAGCACTGCGAGGAGATGGGGATCAGAAGAGAATTCTCGGCTCCATACTCACCCCAACAGAATGGAGTGGTGGAGCGCAAGAACAGGACTGTTGTTGAGATGGCCCGGTGTTTGCTTAGGGATGGCGGATTTCTAACTGCTTTCTGGGCTGAGGCAACGGCAACAGCGGTTTATCTGATTAATAGGTCTCCAACAATTGCTCTGAATGGCAAGACACCATATGAGTTGTGGCACGGGAAGAGACCAAATGTGAGCCATTTTAGAGTGTTTGGAAGCATTGTGTTTGCATTAACTCCATCACAGAAGCTTACTAAGTTAGAGGAGAAGTCAGTAAAGTGCATCTTAGTGGGTTACTGTTCTGAATCCAAGGCATACAGAGTGTTTGATCCCATAGCTTCCAAAATTATTGTGAGTAGAGATCTGATATTCCACGAAAACTCAAGATGGGATTGGGAAGCTAGTGCAAGTGGAGCAGTGATCACATTGGGTGAGCTGAATTCCAGTGTAGATGATGAGAAGAATCATAGTGGTAGTAAAATCAGTTCAAGTACTGAAGTTCTTGACACAAGTGCATTGGAGGAGACCAGTGAAGGTTTACCACCAAGGAGAACAAGATCTCTGGCCGAGGTATATAGCTCATGTTCTTATGCTCTACATGTAGGTGATCCACAAGTGTACAAAGAGGCAGTAAAGCATAAGGAGTGGCGGGAAGCAATGGATGCTGAGCTAGCGTCAATCAAAACCAACAATACGTGGGAGTTAACTGAATTACCACCTGGAAAGAAGCCCGTGGGTCTTAAGTGGGTGTACAAGACAAAACTGGGAGTAGGTGGTGAGATACAAAGATATAAAGCAAGGGTGGTAGCCAAAGGGTATGTGCAAGAGTTTGGTTTGGATTATGATGAAGTGTTCTCTCCGGTAGCTCGACTTGAAACAGTGAGGATTCTTCTTGCAATTGCTGCTCAAACCCATCAGGTAGTGTATCACTTTGATGTGAGATCAGCCTTTTTAAATGGGGAGATCTCTGAAGAGGTATATGTGGTTCAACCTGAAGGTTATGAGGTCAGAGGACAAGAACATTTGGTATACAGACTGAGGAAAGCTTTGTATGGGCTCAAGCAGTCACCTAGAGCGTGGTACAGCAAGATCGATGCTCATTTTAGGCACCATGGATATAAAAGGAATGAAACTGAGCACACTTTATACAAAAAGGAGGATGAAAATGGAAATTTTATTCTAATCAGTTTGTATGTGGATGACATGGTGTATACCAGTGGTTCTCAAGTTCTAATCGAGCAATTCAAGATGGAGATGACGAGGACGTTTGATATGTCTGATCTGGGAGAAATTAAATACTTTCTTGGTTTGGAAATTCATCAAAGTAGTGAAGGAATTTCTATCTCACAGAAAAGATATATTGAGGAGCTTGTATTACTGATGAAGTTGAAATACAGCAGGCCTGTAGAGACACCAATGGCAGTTAATGAAAAATTCCTACTTGAAGACAGTGAAGAATTAAGAGATGTTACATTATACAGAAGACTCATTGGGAAGTTGTTATACATCGTACACACAAGGCCTGATGTTTGCTACACTGTAAACTTTCTCTCAAGATTCATGAGTAAACCAATGGTTGAACATCTCAATGCAGCAAAGAGAGTTGTGATATATCTTGCAGGGACTGCAAATTTTGGTTTGTTTTATCCCAGTGGTAGAGATAGATGCTTGGAAGGATTCACAGACTCTGATTGGGGAGGATCACTGAGTGACAGGAAGAGTACATCGGGCATGGTGTGTCGAATTGGAAGATGTTCTGTCAGTTGGTCCTCAAAGAAGCAGGAGGTGGTTGCCCTATTAACAACCGAAGCTGAATACATAGCTGCAACTTCGGCTGCATGTCAACTTGTTTGGTTGAGAAGAATTCTGTGTGAGGTTGGGATGAAATGTGAAGACTCTTCAGTGCTGTGGTGTGATAATCAATCGACCATTGCAGTTGCAAAGAACCCAGCTTATCATGGAAGAACCAAACATATAGACGTGAGGTTCCACTTCATTCGTGGTCTTGTAACTGATGGTTCAATTACTCTGAAGCACTGTAACACCGGTAGTCAGTTAGCTGATGTGTTCACCAAACCGTTGCCAACTGAGAAGCACCAAAGAATGAGAGCTGAATTAGGAGTGAAGATGCTTCAATCAAGGGGGAGTGTTGATGCTTAGCTACTGATGTGATTGAAGCATGGTGTTGAGTTGCTGGGTGTTGCATCCTAGAAGAATGGTGGACCTCTCTACTGAAGCATGGATGAAGCTCATCAAGCATGGTGTAAAGGATGGAGAGCTTGACTAGTACTCAGACTTTTGACTAAGAAAAGAGTATGGTTTTATTAGTAATATTATATAGTATCTGTTTAAGGTTTTGGACCAATTAGTGACAAGTTAGTGGGTTATGTTAGCCAATGAGAAGCGAGGTAAGTGGTTAACTTTTCTTTTGATTGTTTTTTCAATATATATGGTAGTGGAGATGACCAGCATTGTATTGGCTGTCAACTTAGTCAAGTATTCTCTTCTTGTTTTTATCTAGCTTCTTCTTTGTGCTTTTCCTCTCTGGTTTTTCGTTTCTTTTCTCTTGCAGCTGCAGCCATTGAAGATAGTTCACTGAGGTTGTGATCTCTAACAACTCCTTCCTCTCTGGTCATCTCCCTGGTGTTCACCTCAGTAAAGGCAGTCCCCACACAGTTCCCAAAATACTCTTTGGGGAGTGGCGGCTCCAGCCTCTACCGGCAATCCATGACGAACGCTGAGTACGCTGTTCGTTCTTCTGGCTGCTTCTTGACCTCATCAGACACATCCATGCATGCCCGCATGCAAACACTAATTTTGAGCTCTTAGATCCCATCTGTGAAGGATCGGAAGTTCCCCTCAATGTGATACATACTCACTACTCTATATTTACTCACAGAGTCACAGCTCACACCATGCAAAAGGGAAGAAAGAAATTTACTGAAGCTACTAACATTATAGTGGTGCAAATATAAAGAAACAAAAAGTAGTTGACTTAATGACTGACACAGTACACTAACGTAAAGCAAAAGTAAAAAAGCAAAGTAGTGAACATAGCCAGGTTGAAAAGTAAACATCCAATCACTGTTTAGCACTCCATTCATCCATCCAATTTGCTGCCCCTACGCCATGCAACCTACACAGTAGGAAATAGTCAACTCTTGAGTACTGAGTAGCACAATGGAGGCTCTAAGTAATCATTTTCGGCATCTCCAACTCAAAACTCTATATTTGACGTTTCAGTATTAAAAATTACAGCTTTTATAATAAAAATTTCTCCAACCACTATCCTTATTTTTAATTTTAAAATAGAATATTCTAAGAATATTTTTCTCATTTCACAATTTATATATTCATACTGTCAACAAATTTAACCGTCTTTAAATCTTTTTCACTTTTAACCATTGAATTTAAATATTATACTATTTAAAATATAGTTTTAATTTTTATATTTATTATAAATATTTATTTAATATAAAATAAAATCTGATTGATAAGAAAATAAAAATAAAACATTATATTAATTACTTAATAAAAACATAACATACAAACAAGCACCATTAGTAAAAACAACACATTATTGAAAACTAAAGTAGCACATAAGTTTTTAATTATCTTTGTTATTTGCATAGCGCTACCATAAATATACAATCAATGCATTGCGAAGTGTAATATGAACGTTTTTGTCCTTAATTTGCATGTAACGACCAAGAAATTGTTCAGATTGAGCATCAATTCATCTTGTACCAATTCAACTACTGGGGTCGTCACTTCGCTTACATCCACGGTTTGTTCATTG
Organism: Dioscorea cayenensis subsp. rotundata; assembly: GCF_009730915.1. Taxonomy (NCBI): domain Eukaryota; kingdom Viridiplantae; phylum Streptophyta; class Magnoliopsida; order Dioscoreales; family Dioscoreaceae; genus Dioscorea; species Dioscorea cayenensis. Next base: position 19,206,671 of record NC_052489.1, read on the forward strand.
AGATCTCATTCATCCTCGACTATCATGTTGTGCATAATAATGTATGCAGTCATTATGTCGTGTAAGACATTTTTCCTCCAAAACCTTGCTGGTCTTGCCACAATTCTAAAATGAGATTGTAAAACACTAAATGCTCTCTCGACGTCTTTTCTACATGCTTCTTGGCTTATTGCAAAATATTTTTTCTTCAGAATTCATGGTTGATGAATAGTTTGTACAATAGTAAACTATTTTGGATATATGTTTTCAGCTAAATAATATCCCATATGGTGCTCATTTCCTTGAATGAAGTAATGAGCAAGAAGAGCAATACCTTGTGCTAGGATGGAGAGCAAATTAGAAGACTCCAAAACATTTATGCCATTGTTGGTGTCTGGCATACCGAAATAAGCATGTCATATCCAAAGATCATAATCCGCTACTGCTTTAAGAATAATGGTTGAACATCCATACCTTTCTCTATATTATACATCCCATGCTTTGGGACAATTTTTCCACTTCCAATGCATACAGTTCAAACTTCCTAACATTCCTAGAAAGCCATGTTGTTCTCCAATGTGTAAGAGTCTTGCAATATCATTAGCATTAGGTGATCTAAGATATTTCTTATCGAAAATCTCTACAATGGCTAGACAAAATCTTTTGAAGTTTTCAATTACAGTTGGTTCAGCGATTTTGATATATTCGTTTATAGCATCAACAGGTAAACCATATGGCAACATTCAAAAAGCACCAGTAATTTTTTTGTAAACTAGATAACTCAACTCGACCAAGACCATCATAGCATTGTTGGAAGTAACTATTATGGTCATTAATTGCCTTAACAATGAGAAGAAACTAATTTTGTGACATCCGATATCTTCACCCAAACATTTCAGCATAATATCGTGGATTCTCCAAAAAGTAATCATTTCACAGATTACAATCTGATGCTTCACAGTTATAAATGACAACAACATGACCTGGAATAGAGCCACCATGGGAACGACGGTTGTTCAGATGACTAAGGCTTAACTCTAATATCATCTTATTATTTTAAATAACATGATGCATTGCATCCTCTTCCACTGAAAAAGATCATATATCCATAACATATTATTATCATCATCTGAAGATGATGATGACAATATGTTATTTTTAGTATTCGAAGTTCCTCCAATGTTGTAATTCATTTTGAGTATATGTTTATGGGCTCTATGAGATGAAAGAATAATAATAAGGTCAATTTATAAGAAATGGGGACATTATTCAATTTGCTTATCTTATGGTATTGGGAAGTGTGATAAAATAGGGTTTGATAAGATAAATTCAAATCAAATAGTGTTGATACAGATGAAATCCATCCTACTGTTGGTAAGAAGATAAGGTGGCACATTATTCAATTTGTTAGAAGACACTTCCCAATGTCTTCTAACATTGGGAAGTGTCACATTATTCAAATTATTTTTCTGGCATTGGGAAGTGTGATAAGATAGGGTTTGATAGGATGAATTCAAATCTAACAGTGTTGATACAGATGAAATCCATCCGACGGTTGGTATGAAGATAAGGTGGCACATTATTCAATTTACTTATCCTCTGGCATTGGGAAGTGTCACATTATTCAAATTGCTTATCTTCTGGCATTAGAAAGTGTGATAAGATAGGGTTTGATAGGTTGAATTCAAATCCAACGGTGTTGATGGAGATGAAATCCATCCGACGGTTGGTAAGAAGATAAGGTATTATATTATTTAATTTGCTTATCTTCTGGCATTGGAAAGTGTCACATTATTCAAATTGCTTATCTTCTGGTATTGGGAAGTGTGATAAGATATAGTTTAATAAGATGAATTTAAATCCAATGCTAGTGATGCAGATGAAATCCATCTGATGGCTGGTAAGAAGATAAGGTGGCACATTATTCATTTTGCTTATCTTCTAGCATTGGGAAGTGTTACATTATTCAATTTGCTTATTTTTTGGCATTGGAAAGTGTGATAAGATAGGGTTTGATAAGATGAATTCAAACCCAATTGTGTGGATGCAAATGAAATTCATTCGACAGTTAGTAAGAAGATAAGGTGACACATTATTCAATTATTGTGTTGCTTATATAAACAACTTCATGTCATCTCTCATTTCAACCAATATTGTCAAAAAATCTCTCTTTCATTGTAACCCAAGAAAAATGTCCAAACAATCTCGTAGTTCGGGGTACACTCCTTATGAAGATGTCTATCTCTTTGGAATTTACAAGGAAATGACTCAAGACCCCATTATTGGTACGAGCCAGTCTTTAGAGCAATTATGGACTTGAATGGAGGAAAAATATAATTTGACAAGCGATAAAACTTGGGTGGAATGTTCTGCTCGGTCTTTACAATATCAAATGCAAACAATAGAAAATGCAGTGAAAAAATTGAATGGATGTATTCGACAGGTGGAAAATTTGGATCCTAGTGGTGTATTAGACTAAGATATTGTAAGTATTTTATATATTTTATTCTTCACAAGTTTATAATTTTACAAATACATAAATCTGAAATCGTTTACAGATGAATTGAGCAAAGATGATGCTTTTAGATGATCCTAACTACAAGAAAGGGTTCAAGTTTGATTATGTGTGGGATATTGTGAGGAACTTTGAGAAGTTTAAAGTTAATTTCATGATATCTAACTTAACTTAAACGATGGTGTTGGTGGCTCACCTTTTGAACGCCCAATAGAACAGAAAAAGCCAAAGTGAAGAAAAAAATAGATGACGAAGTGGCATCTTCTCTTAGTCATCTAAAAGATGATAATTCCAAGATTACGAAGATGTTAGACAAGACTGATGCATATTGACAAATGTTCATAGAAATGCAGAGCAAAAATTTTGGTTTTTAACAAATGAGATAAAAGGACAAAATTTTGATGCGATATTTGATTTCTATCACTGATCCAAATATTCATGCTTGTATACAAGCACAATAATAAGAAATTTTACAGAAAAGAGGGCATTTTCAACAACCACCCCCTTCTGGATCTAATATGTTTAATGGTATCTTCGGCAATATTAGTGGAAGTGGCGATAACATGCTATACTATTATCCCCATCTACTTCAGACTTCATTATTTGTATTTTGGGAGTTGTAGTTTTTTTTTTCTTTTGGTATCGATGATAATCTATGTTAGGATTATATTCTATGTTTTTATTTTATTGTTCATATAATTTTCATTAATTTTAATGAATTTATATTTCGTGTATTATTTTCTTTAAATTTTTATTTCTTATTAATTAAAAAAAATATAAACTTAAATTATAAGTTCTTAATTTAATTAAAATATAAAATTATAAATATAAATTTTATAAAAAAACATAATTACAAACAAACATAAATAAAAATAGAAGTAAAACATGAAATTAAAAAAAATAAAAATAAAATAAAATAAAATAAATAATGCTTCTACAATAGCGCACAATATCTTGCGCACCATTGTAGCAGAATTTGGATTTGGCGCAGGGTGTTGCACAGGGTTGGAGCGCCCCTGTGCCAAATCCAAAGAAAATCTTCAAATTTGAAGATGCATTGGAGATGAGCTCAACATCATCTTCTTCAAATTCTCCGGTTGATCTTTTGTCAACGTGAACATTGCACTAAGTCCATGTCTTCTTCATGGTTGCCGGAGTTAGGGTTCACTGCTGCTGTTGCTTTAGCTGCCTCCATGAATACATGGTAGAATATTGAACTTAAGTTGGCTGGATCCACAACCATGCTCCCGTCATATACCGGAGGAACGGTGAGCACCAGCGAGCCAGCTCCGCCACGGCAAGTAGCAGCCCATGATTTTATGAAGTTCATGGAGCTTGTGCCATCTTATGCTACGTGCTTTATATTGATGCCCACACACTGTGACTTGTAAATAAAAAAAAGAAAACGGTAAAGAATTTACCATTTTTTGGTGCAACTATGTAAACCAGTGAATTTTTCACCGTTTTGCTTAATTGTGTATTTTTTTTAAAATTTATTTATTTAGGTAATTAAATATATATATATATATAATAATAATAATAATAATAATAATAATAATCTTAAAAAAAGCCCCAAATAAGTTATTGGTGCTTATTTTCTTAAATTTGGAAACTAAAACAAAAGCATAGCGGGCAGGCTTGTAATCTTGGCCCAGGAAGGGCATGAGCCCGGCTCGATGCCTAGCACAACTCATATCATGCTGAGCCCAGTGACAAGGAAATTTAAAAATAATAAAATTATTATAAGTAGGGGTGTAAACAAGCTAAGCTACTCGTGAGCTACTCGAGATCGGCTCGGTCAGTACTCGAATTCGATTCGATTTTTCAAGAGCTGAGCCGAGCTCGAGTTGCTCGTTTATGTTGTTGAGACGAGCTCTAGCCCAAACATACTCAGCTCGTGAGGCTCACGAGCATAAACGAGCTAATATATATAATATTAAATTATTTATATATTAATTACAAAAATATATAATTATATAACTATATTAAATTACTTATATTATATATATATTATCCTAACTCGAGCTTAAACGAGCCGAGCTCGAGCTTCTTGAGATTTTCAGCGAGCCGAACTCGAGCACAAAAAAAATGGCTCGAACGAGCTCGAGCCGAGCTCAAGCCTTCGAATAATATATTCGAGCCGAGCTCGAGCCTGGTGATACTCGGCTCGGCTCGGCTCGTTTACAACCCTAATTATAAACAATATGATTTTTTTAAATTATAAATAATAAAAAACTGTTTAATTTTTATCCATCGAGGAAGTAACCTTTAAATGCTTGAACAGTTTTTTATGATTTAAAAATATAGATAAAAATTGAAACTAAATGACATTTTAATATTACTCTAAACCATAGAAACCAAACTCTAAATTTATAATTTTTTATATTTTGTTATAAAGTTTTTTTAATATTAGTAAACAAAATTAAGTTGCATTAATTTGTAAACAAAGATTTTTTATATATTTTTATAAAAATATAAAAATTTTGAGATGTCAATTTTTTTAAATTTGTAATAGTAACAAATTTTGCAATTTCAATTCTTTTAATATTAGTAAATAATTTTTTATATATTTTTAATTATAATTTGTTTACATAATCGTATTAGTAAGCAAAAACAATGGCATGGAACTAGTACCACATGAATCACATATACGTCAAATAAATTGCACCATTTGAAAATAGAAAATTTATACATATTAATAATTTTCCCATAATTGAGTCACAATTTCATTTCTAATGCAAGCTATTTGTTACACTGACTCGGTATAACATTAGCTTTCAAATGATTGTGTGATGTTGATGCTCCTAACATTTTATTCATATTATCAATTATAAGATCATCCCTTATAAATTATTTAAACATCGAGTCTCTAATTTTGCGTGTCTTAATAAAATATGTACAATGCAACAAGTAATGATAATATAATGCTGCATGTGTAAGCTATATGGCCACATAGCTTTTAAATAGGGGCTCGAGCTTTTTAAAGTCTAAAACACATCTCGATATAGTAATTTAGAAATGGGTGTCTATAGTTAAAATCTTTTTTGTGCTTGTTGGTTTGCGTTCTCTACTTCTGTAATCTCTCAAATGGTATCTCTCTTCATAATAAGGTGATAAAAAGCTAGTCATATTTGTATATCCAGAGTCAACAAAATAATATAATATTTTCTTACAACATGACAAAATTCAAGATTAATTAAATGTTTCAAATATTAAGAAGATCATGTATTAAAATTTGAGTAAGAAGTTACCTATTGGAGGCATAGTAAAATGATTTTCTGGATTAGATATGCATTCAAGAAAAACTCGAGAATCATTAGTTGTACCTTCTCACCCCACCATCACATAAATGAATTACATATCAAATGAACATGCACAAATAATGTTTTGTGTCGTATCTATATATTTTCCCCCCCATGATGAGGTACTTGTTGATTAGCTACAACTCGTGCACTAATGTGTGTTCCATCTATCTTACCAATACATTTCTGGTTATGAATAATAAAAAAAAATAGTAATATAAATGAATTAAACTTTATTATTGTTGAATATACAATCATAAGTAACTAACATAACTTAAAACATTACCTCAAAATATCGATAATATTTTTTTGGTCATGTTGGATTTGAGGAGGCTAGGAGTCGCATCAAATGAAAGAGAGGGCCGCATATGATCTCTTTTCCTGAACGACGTACAATTTTATTACCTTCTTCAAATGACGAGAAATTGTTTCTGCATAATGTTAGAATATTTTAGCCATAACAAGATTTATTTCATTATATGCAATAGTGAAGAGAAAAATTACAACTTGCTCTTCCACTGTAACAAATTAGAAGTTTGGAGCAACCCTCTTTCTTTTAAAGTATTGGGAAAGTCAGGGAACATGTTTAGTTCCATTCTTAGTAGATCATAGCATCTACTCTCATGTCCATAAGGAATTTCTTGGATGAATGCATGTCCAGTTGATAGTTGAGATATTCTACAAGGTTGCTTGCACATAAATTGACAATAATATTCTTCAATAGCTTATTCAGCTTCTTCTTCATCAAATGCTTCAATACATGAAATGAAGTAGCTTTTGATCTATAACCACTAAAATTAAAGAGTTACAAACAAATAAATAGATGAACTTGTACAAATCATAATAGATAATTTTTAAATGCAAATCATCAATATAAAGCAAGTTTAACCAACTCAAACATGGCTTTCCTTCTTCCTACAAGTCAAAAATACAACTTCATCCAATAAATATTTGGAAATAAATTACAATATCAATAAAATCAAGTTTAACAAACTCATCAACAAAGGCAAGTTTGATCCATAATCCATGCGAATAAAATACAACATCATGCAATAAGTCTAAAAGCATAACTTAAGATTGAGCATCAAATCCTTCTAAAAGCTTCACTTAAGATTATTCACCCAAACCTTCTTCCTATTATTTGGAAGAATATTTCTCTCCATAGCTCATCATCATGAAAATTTTCTATAGCCTTTGCATAAGCTGCCCCATCAATCCCATCAAGTGCATCTAATGCTTTAAGGCTTTCCTCCAAAAAACTCCTTCTAGATGACTTAGATTTTGAAACGGCTTCTAACGTAACATCTTGATTGGAAGTTCTTGAAATAAATGAACTTTCAAAAAAAAATTTCCACATTTCAATTTTTCTCTTAGTATCCTCATTATAAGAGTTGAGAATAGTCATTAAAGCATAAGTTTTGGCTTTTATATCTTTGTGCTAGTAGATGGAGTATAATTCGGCCTAACATGACCTTGAGAAATATTTGAAATATCATAAAAAATGTCATCTTCATCACTTAATGGTTGACTTTTATCTTCCTCTTGCATAGGTGGGTCCCTCACATTCTCTTCACTATCAATGGGGCTGTGTGTGGAAGCCCTTGCATTAGATCTAGTTGTAGTATTATCTCCATATATGCATAATTTGCCATACAGAGGGCATCCATATTTTCTAAATGTTTTGGCCATCTTATTAAACTATCAATCAAACATAAACATTATTCATTAATAATAAAATTTTGATCATAATTTACTAACATCTTTAATAAAAAAAAAAAGTATCCCATACAAGTGCTGCCAAGTTTCCTTGGAAGCTGTAAATTGTTCAATTATAGCAACATAACCAACACTAGTTTCCTTTAGCAACTTGCCAAAGTTGTTATGCCGAGATCTTAATTGATTAAACTTATTTCTTACTTGGTTTTTAGTATAATTTGAACTTAACCTTATAAGTTCACTTCGTATGGTTTTCCAAGCTTCTTTGATGAATATTATTGTAGGTCGACTTCCTTTTTTAACCTCTTTTTCTATAAGTTCAATGAGTATTTTCTCTCTTTCAATTGACCAAATTTTATAGTCATATTTGAAAACCACATGAACTTCATTATCTTCACCTTCACTCTTAATTGAATTTTGTATATTAAATATCTCATCTGCCATGTAGAAACCTCACTAAAACACAATTTACTAAAAAACAAAAAAATAAAATAAAAATATAAATTGGGTAAGATTTATTCAACTTTCAATATGGACACGATATTCAAAGATAATATTTCATGACCTACATTAGATGATGCATACAAAGGTCAAAGAAACCTCACTAAAACATGATTTACTAAAAAACAAAAGAATAAAATATAAATATAAATTGGGTAAGATTTATTCAACTTTCAATATGGACATGATATTCAAAGATAATATTTCATGACCTGCATTAGATGATGCATACAAAGGTCAAAGAAAATCTAGTCAGCTAGATTGTGAAATGCGTTTGGAATTTAGTGAATGATGGTTCATTGGGGCCATGTGTGAAGTTCTAATTTGAATAAAATCTCTTTGAAAACAATTCAAAATGCATTTATAGATGCAAAAACATCACCAAGAGACAAAAATCTCAACTTCCTAAATACGCAATGAATGATGTTTTTATCATGCTACTTTGGCTGGCTAGTAAAATGTTGATTATGTTATCTTAAATGAGAGAAATGAATGATGTTTTTAATGATATAAAAGTTGTGTGTGTATTTCAATCAAGAACTCATCATCATCATCATCATCATTATCATGACAATAACCTTATACGCAATTTTCAATACGATCACTTTCATTTGTTTATTAATCATAACACAATGTTGCCTAATTCTATTCCATCCCTTAATTGTTAGTAATTCCATCCATTCCCAACATTTAAAAAAAGGAACACATCTATCTATATATATATTGAGAAAAAAAAATCAAGAAATATATCTTTTAACACATTTCTCAAAAATTAAAATACATAGACCTTCTAGGGATAAATTATATTAGAGGGACCAAAGAGGCAGACTAACTATATTAGAGGGACTAAATAGGATATTCTACCAATTCTAAATGCAGTGCATTTTCAGTTACAATGTAACTAGAAATACTTGGTTTTCAAAATACAGTGCAGCCAAATCTTATGTTTAGTTGAATGTAACTGGAATTATTGTATTATAAGATTTTATGTTTGTTTGGAAGGATTTGTAAATCTGGAATTGAAAAACACATATGTATATACTATATATGCATATATATATATATGAGTATATATATCACACACACACACACATATATATATATATGCACATATGTATATGAGTATATATATCTGTATGTATGTATGTCTATATATCCATAAACATACATACATACATGCATATGCATATATGCATATGTATATATATGTATACATATTTAAAAATACCTATGTATGTTTATATAAATATATATGTATATATGCATATATCTACATGTATATAAGTGTGGTACCCTATCCTGATTTTTGACCTTGGGCCTCTTTTTAGATTCTTGTGCATGCATTAGGAGTAAAATGATCATTTAGTACTAGTGTAATCCTTGAATGATTATACAATAGATTGTGTGTGAAAACCAGCCAAAACCAGGGGCAAAACAGTCTTTTGGACTTTTTTTTTCTTTAGAAGGGCATTTTGGTCATTTCTCTTTTTTTTTTAAATAAAAACGAAAATGAGAGGATAAAGCAACGTGGCTGCCTCTCTTTCTTTCATTTCCTTCCTTTCTTTTTTGTTTTCATTTGTTTCCCTTCATTCGGCCGAGCACCATCTTTGAAAAAAAAAAAAAATCTTCGGCTAGTTTTTCTGACGAATCAACACTCTTACTCTCTTCCTCTCATTCTCTTGAGCATGGTAAGGCTTCGATTCAAGGTTTTTCTTTCATATTTTTCTCATATTTAATTGTTTCAAAAATCTTTAAAACCCTAAAAATACCCATCGATTGGGTTGTTTTTAGGCTCAAATCGAAGCCAATGTCGTGGTTATTCGTTTGTGTGTATGTTTGTAAACAAATTTCGTGATTTGGTGTTGTAAATCAGCAAGAAACCATTGTTTAAGGACCGATTTTACTGAAGCAATTTCTTGGTTTATGTACCAACCCGAAGGTACTGTAGCACCAATTTTTTTGGCCTTTTATTGTATTTCTTTAGTCCAAATTGAAGCTCTTCTTACTTGGAATTCATTGGAACTGAGTTTACTCTAGTTTGAGGTCGTTTGGGTCCAAAATGACATCATTTTCCCTTAAAACCCTAGAGTTGCATGTTCGACATGTAACATTGCATTCACATGCATTTTAGTTTCCATTCTTGTGTTCATTAGTTTTTGGATTCCCTGCTTGATTCTAGGTGGTGAAGCATCCTTCAAGAGGAAGGAAATTGCCAAAAAGTGAGCACATCTCGAGGCGAGACGACTAGTTTTGTGAGTGGTTCAATTCATAATTGCATAGATTTAATAAGACTATTATAGTATTTCTTTATGTGTTTCATAGCATAAATTTGATGATAAATCAGATTTCATTTGATATATATATAAACATTTGAGCATGGAGTTATTTGGCAAAAATAATTCTAGTATACTTATGCGTATGTATCTTGAAAGAAACATTTTTACATGTATATGTATTTACATGCAAATGGAATATTTATTTGGACATTTGTATGGTGGATTCCTAGAGTTGGAATCGGAAAAAATTTATATTGTGGCATTTGGTTTTGATGATGACTACGGACTTTAGTCCGATACTACAGTGTGGGGTTCCATGGTCCGGTCTGATGGGAGGCGGCGTGGTCAACCCTGAGTTTACCCTGGTTAAGAGGTGCGCGGAGCCATTGACAGGGGGTTTTTATATGTGAGAAACCCGAGGTCACCACATGGGGATCTCAGTGGCCAATACCAAGGAAGGCAACATTTTGAATTTTAAAAGTCTTAAAACACCTAGGTGGTCCTGTAGCTAGTCGCGGTCACGATTAGCTTGGGAATTGTTTGAGGCCAGCCTGTATTTTGAGCGGTGTTCAATGTGTTGAAAAATGACACTTACCTATACTATTTATAAATCATTTTGATATCTGTTAATCTATTGAATACTTAAAACTCCTTTTATAAGTTATTATTATTGTGGTAATTACTATTTGAAATGCTTTACTACTCTGTTATATCTATGCTGTCACCACTCACTGGGTAACATATGTTACTTATTCCTCTCCTTCTTCTCTCTCAGATTGCGATGTTGGACTGGGTTGTGTTGGGCAGGCAATAGACTGACTTATCTTTTCCCCTTGTTTAGGTTAGTTGCACTGCGGATGTAAACTCTATGGATCCACTAGACTTGACTTTTGTGCAATGTTCCTGTATTTGTATTTTTTTAGTTGTATTTGGAACCCTGGCTGGTTCTGTTGTGGATTTTGTCTCCTTCTTTAGTAAGTTGTGTTAGCAGTTTGTTTTGAGGCTTACGGTGACTAGGAAGTGGGACGCTGTAGGATTCACTTTTTGTTGTCGTGGCGATTGCCACGTGCCTGGCTAAGGATGGGGCGTGACAATGAGTATATATATGTATGTGTGTATATGTATATATGTGTGTATGCATATATATACATAGATGTAAATGAGTATATGTATATTTGTGTATATATATATGCATATATATACATACATACATGTATATGTATGTATATATGCATATATGCATATGTATATGTATGTATATATATGTAAAAATACATATATATGTTTATATAAATATATAAATGTATATATGTATATATATGTGTGTGTGTGTGTGTGTGTGTGTGTGTATAAGTATATGTATGTGTGTATTATGCATATGTGTATGTGTACATGTATATATTTATGTGTGTATATATATGCATGAGACCTTAGCCATAGCCATAACTTCGATGCATTGAAAGTTCGTTATTCTACCTGAAATTGGGAGTACCCTCCTCATAACAAATTTAATATATTAATAAGTGTCTTATGCGCCCTTCAAGTAAGGAAAGGAGAACTTACTTACCCTTGGTGCGAAAAACTTCTTTTAAAAAGAATGGGTGGCCCGCGAGAAGGACGAAGGAAGGAGAAGGTACGCCAGGTCCTTAAGGACGCCAATCAATCCTTGGTAAAAGACAGAGAGATTATATATATATATATATATATTGTGCCCAATTTTTTCCTATTGAACAAGCAGAGTGCATGGTTGGATTTACTACCATTTAAAGAGAACATCAGAGAAATGAAACATTAAGGAAGGAAGCAAACAGTTTTGCTTTTCTTTCCATTACAGAGTATTTCTAATTATATGATGCTGGATGAGAAAGAAGCCAACCAATAGCGCACACCTAAGCCAGCAAACACAGAAGGAAACAGGTGCTAAAAAGAACAGACAGAGTAAGAGAGCTCCGAACCAAACGAGCTAACATAGCATAACCAAAGCTAGCATAGGTAGTGCGACCACATGCAAGAAATTTTCATTTTTTAAGTATATTGCGAGGTCGGCCCAATGCGTACGCTATAGCAAGAGTTAGTTTGTAAGAGGCCTAAGCGCTAGCAACTAAGCTAGAAAGAAAGCTCAATGCACTACAAAGGTGGTGGGGGTTGGCAAGATCTTGTTTTTGGGCAAATGAAGATTGAATGCTTATCACCTTCTTCCAGTTGATTCTGAATCTAAATCAGATTCAGAAGAATTAGCACACAACATTTTCGTTGCTTGTTAGTTACGAATGGAGGTTCAATAGGATTATATAAAAAAGCAGGTAGCTAGCTCGACCAAATAATAGTTATAGCTATGCTGCAGAATCTCGGCTAGCTAGAGGATCAAATAAGCCTGAGTGCCCTTAGGCTGTATTGGCCTATCAGCATCAGAGCGCCCCCAAAAGTGTCGTAGATAGCTCTTCCTCTCCTTTACTGATGCTCTTATTTGTCACGTAAGCGGCAGAACTTTATCACGTCAGGTAAGGCCTCGCCAAGGCTATTCCCACGTGTGCTCCTTGCGATCTTTGCCGATTCTTCCACTGTGTAGGCGAGGACGGCGGTTCCTTTGGTTAGTTAAACTCCTTTTTGGCTACAAAACCCACCAAACAACGGCAACAGAACATTGTGTAGGTAGAATGAATAGAGTAACCAGGTCTCGACTAGCATGTTTTTTGCTGGTTCAGAAGAGGGCCATGGCTTCATTTGAAAGGCAGTATTATTTGCATAGGTAGTTTGTGATGCCTTAGGCCGATCAACTCTAACCAAACGATCGGGAGGGGGTCATGGCTGCGTCTGAAAGGCAGTATTATTTTCATAGGTAGTCTGTGATGCCAAAGCAACCGGGGGCCCGGGAGGGGTCAGTACTCAAGTACTATATTCTTTCCACTAACTTGAACTGGCTGGCTGCATTTTGTAGCGCGCATACTCTGATTCTCTTCTACGAATCTACAACTCTCTTTACTGAGCGAGACTCTATCTATATCTCTAAAAGTTCTTTTTTTTTTTCTATTTTATGATTTAAATGACAGCTTCAACTAGGCTCTACTTAATTTGGATAGGGTTTCCGGTCTTAATCAAGATAGGGTCATGGGCGCGTCGGAACGGTAGCTACAAGGTCTCATCCGAGAGTCTAATCTCTTTGTACTGTGCATTGTATATATGTATGCCTAGGTGTATATGTATATGTATATGTATGTATATATATGCATATACATTATATTTGTATGTATATGTATATACATGCATATATACATCACCTAAGGATTTTCAACTCTTGGGATTTCGACTTACGCCCAATTTGGACGTAAGTCCAAATACATCCATTGGAGTAATTGTTTTTACCTTGGTATTTTAAAATCCCTCAAACCAAACAAAGAATTTTTGGATGTGGTATTTGAAATTACATTGTAACTTCTAATACTTCAAAACAAACACTACCTAAGTTAAAGACTTGGAGGATTTTGGACCCCTTTGAAAATCCAGAGCATCAAAAATCAAATAAAAGATAATAAGTTTATAATTCACTTATAAAGTTATAATTTAAAATAGAAAATCACATGAAGATCGAATGAAGATGCAAACTCAAGAGTTAGAGAAAAATCAAAAGTCACGGGGTCAAGAAAATGATGAAGTTGCATTTGAACTCTTCCCCTTGCAGGAAGGTTAGAGAAAGTCGAAAGTTATCAAATGAAGAACATGAAAAGTCACAATCTTCCATTGTCAATATAGTTGGAGCAAGCCAAAGTCAACCAACTAAAAGATGATGAAGTCGCACTCAAACATTTTCCATTGAGAAAGTCAAGAAAAGTTAAAGATGGTTCAAAAATGTTCCAAAATATTTCTAAGAAAGTAATCATATGTATTTGAAAAACAAGCACTTTTCATATATATTGCATGAAATTCAATGAAATAGATTTTATTTTATTTTCTTTGTTTCTTCCCATTAGCATTTGTTCTTAATATGATATTCTCATGATATTATCTAGGTTAATCCCGAAATTGAAATAAATAACCCATAATCAATTAAAAGTTGTAAAAAAAAACACAACTCTTTGTGATTCAATATATATCTAATTTACCAATTTTTCTTTTTCTAAGGAGATACATAGTAGCTATGCAATTAAAGCAAAAACAAGGTAGACAATGTTTTACACAATGTTTACAATGTTTTATTTAAAAGAAAATCATGCATACTCAATAATCATCATTAACCATATTGGAAGGTTTCATCTCATTATGATATAACGGAAGAATAAGATTTCTTCCTTTTGTCATCAGGCTATCGGCAACTCAATTCCGTTTCCTTAGTATTAACTTAAAATTTGGAGATTTAGCTTTCAATATCAACTTCTGTAAATTGGTAATCCCCTATTTTACCTCCTAATGATATCATAATTTATATGATTCATTGCTTGTAGAGGTTGTAGAAGTCCAACACAGTTTGTAAATGCAATGTCAATCTTTATCTTCTATTCCTAAACATAATTTAAAGCCATCTACATTGCCTCCGCTTCAATTTCTAAGCTAGAACTTGCACCCAATTGACAACAACCTGTAATGAAGATCTTATTATTAGAATTTGCAATGAAAAATCTTGTCCCCTGGATAATATCATTACAGTGAAAGAGCTAATCTTTAGCCTAGGGTGCCACTTGATCAACTAAAAAATAATTTTCAAAGCATGCAATCAAGGGGGATGAGAGATACTAGACTTGGAAAACTTCAACAAGGCTCTTCTCCGGAAATAGTAGTAGAAAATCTCCTTAGACACTATTTGCTGCGGGGCAAATGTAATTAAATTTAATGTATAATATCTCGAATTGGTCCCTCTACTTTTTTCTCTCTTCTCTTTTGGTCGCTCTACTCAAAAATGCTCCCGATTAGTCCATCTATTTTGAAAATATGCCCACTTAGGGAGAAATGCTCCCATTAGTCCCTCTACTTTTGAAAATGGGACTAAGTGAAGGGACTAAGTGGGTCTATTTTTAAAAGTAGAATGACTAGTTGGGAGTATTTTTTTCTATGTGGGCACATTTTCAAAAGTAGAGAGACTAGTCGGGAGCATTTCTGAGTAGAGAGACCAAAAGAGAACAGAGAGAAAAGTAAAGAGACTAATTAGGGTATTATACCTAAATTCAATTACTAATAGGACAAGCTCTATTGGAAACTCTTCCTGAAACCACCTAGAAGAAGATATTTCTTCTAGAATTGCATCCCAAGTTGTTTTCTTGCGTTCAAGGCCTATATCACACCTATTGTTTAAGACATTTTAACGGCTTCATTCTGGTTCCACATATGAGTCAACTGTCATGTGCTAGTTAACCTTTAGCCAGAATTCTTTCGGAATGCTAACTTTCCCTAGGGCTCAATCATGGATATTGTTTACTTGCCTTAGATTCTCTCTAGAGGATACTGATCTAGATTTCTTTAAAATCATCATGAGGGTCTATAAAAGATAATGATATTATCAATTAAAAAAGGTGGGCCTTAGGGCAAATGACAATTTCTTTGTCAAATCTTTCTACGGATTCCTTAATGATAGGAGAATAATTAATTTTTATCCACATAAAATCAATCTTTTAGTTGTCTAGCGTGGGACAACAAGATTCTTATGCTTGAAAATTTGGTATGGAGAAAGTGCAATGGTGTACTAACAATAGCTTGTGTACTTTGCCACTTGGTGACTAAGTTGGTGGACCATATTTGCTCTTACTTTGCCCTTATGTTGAGTAAATTTGGAGCTATTTCAGTCAATTGTTTGGGCTTACTCTCCTTCCTTGCTCATTGGACGAGATATGGGGCTCTTGGAGAACATTGTTGATCTCTCATCTTAGAGAGATTGAAGACCTCCAAGTTAGTGCTATTACATGGAATATTTGACTTGAGCGGAATGCATGCATATTTAATTCTAAGCTTCTTCCACATTCTTTGATTATCTTGAAAATTGACCATACACCCCTCTTATGGTTCGATGTAGCTGCAGAAACAAAAATAGCTAAGTTGGAGAATGACATTATGATTATAAAATACAATATAGAGTTTCTAGGGCCTCATACTGATGGTGGAAGAGATGCTAGAGAGATAATTACCACTTAGGTGCTGATTAGTTGGTGATATGGCAAGTTCCCCTCACTGAGGGTATCCCTTCTCTTGTTATGGTGTTTTGCTTTTGTATGATGCTCTGCCTATAGCTTCGATTCCACTACTAGTGGAATTTTTTTTGTCTTTCATATTCTCTTATTTCTCTATCATACCTCAACTTATCTCAACATTATATTTCCCTTTCTCCTATATCTTTTTGATTCTCCCTCTTTATACTATTTTTTATTTCTTGAATATGCATTATTTATCAAAAAACTAAAAAGAAAAAGAAAATCTTACTCCTCAACAGATGCATTAGCAAGCCAAAAAATATCTAAAAATAAAAGAAAACTCAAGCAAAAGAGGACAAATTTTCTTTATTTGTTTGTTTTTCCTTAGAGTTGTCTAGGCTCTCCCCGTGGAATGCTGAGCTATGAAGAATAAAAAACCCATATATTTAAATATATATATATATATATAAACACAGACATACATGCATATATATTGAAAATTTAAGTAAATTAATAACATTAATAAATTTAAGATTTATTGATTAATTTTTAAAATTATATATAGTCAATAATTAAAAATAAAAAAGCAATGGCATTATAAAATTGAGCCAAAGATACTCTTGCGAATACACTATTTGTCGGTGAACTGAGACACCCCTTCAATTGGGTGTCTGAGACGTACAAGGAATCTTGCAGTTTCAGGTAACGACAAATACAGAGATAAGGAGAATCAAAAGTGGCCACTTTTTCCACATGCAATGCCAAATAACACACCACAGATTCAAGGATAAGAAGCAGAAGTGGTCATGTTTTTCCACATGCAAAAACCACCACCTAAACACACACACACACTCTAGATGAGAGAGAGAGAAGTTTAGCAATGGCGTGGGAGATGATACAACAGGAATATGATGAGGAAAGACTCTTAAGAAGAGGTGGAATATGATGTCGGATGTTGGTAGGTTGAAGATGGCACGCAGGAAAGATAGCAGGAAGTATGCCTTTGCATGCGCCACCTTTGCTTCTCTCAACTCTGTCCTCCTTGGTTATGGTAATCTTCATTCAGTAATTGTTTGTGATTTTAGTGGGTTCTTTTGTTGTTGTAAATGTTTTGTCAAAGATCTTTTTCTTGCAGGTCTGGATTTGGGTTGTTGTTCTTGTCTTTATCCTGTGCGTTAGTTATGAATTGTGTGATTCTTTGTTTGATTGGAGTTGTTAGTGTGGGAATGAATGGAAATAAGCAGGAAGTTTATGGTAATCATCATTCAGTATTTGTTTGTGAATTTAGTGGGTTTTTTTTGTTGTTGTATATGTTTTATTAAAGATCATTTTCTTGCAGGGCTGGATTTGGGGGGTTGTTCTTGTCTTTATCCTGTGTGTTTGTTATGAATTGTCTGATTCTTTGTTTGATTGGAGTTGTGAGTGTGAGAATGAATGGAAATAAGCAGGAAGTGGCTTATTTAATGGAAATAAGCAGGAAGTTTATGGTAATCATCATTCAATAATTATTTGTGATTTTAGTGGGTTCTGTTGTTGTTGTATATGTTTTGTCAAAGATCTTTTTCTTGCAGGGCTGGATTTGGATTATTGTTCTTGTCTTTATCCTGTGTTTGTTATGAATTGTGTGATTCTTTGTTTGATTGGAGTTGTGAGTGTGAGAAAGAATGGAAATAAGCAGGAAGTGGCTTATTTTGTTCTGATTTCCATCATTTATGTGTTTTGATTTGAGATTTGTATGACATGATGTGTAATTCATTCAACAGAAGTGAATGTTCCTCATTCTTAGCATTCTAAAGTTTAAATCTGTACTTCTGAAGAAGAAATAATGTTTTTATAAGAAAGATCTGCATATAACTGAAGTACAACAAGGGGTATCTGCTGGACACTTGGTATTTTATCCATAATGACTTCTTATTCACAACAAGAAAACAGATATTAATCAGATTTGCATACCATGCTATATAATCACGGAGGGATCTGAATGTTCCTGCTTTTTAGCTTCTCCCTTTTCATTCAAAAAGCACTGCATATAACTTTAGAATCATAAAGACTTGTCAATTGATGTAAATATCTTTTTGCTTAACATTCAGAGCATTATTTATGCAGATGTGGGTGTTATGAGTGGAGCTATCCTTTTCATTCAGAAAGATCTACACATAAATGAAGTACAGCAAGAAGTGCTGGTTGGATGCTTGAGCGTTGTTTCGCTTTTAGGTAGTCTAGTTGGCGGTAGAACATCCGATGTCATTGGTAGGAAATGGACTATGGGTCTTGCTGCAATTGTCTTTCAGACTGGTGCTGCCGTCATGGTTTTTGCCCCTTCTTTCGCAATACTGATGTTAGGCAGGCTTTTAACTGGAATTGGGATTGGTTTCGGCCTCATGATAGCAGCGGTTTACATCGCAGAGATATCCCCAGCTGCTGCTAGAGGAACTCTTACCTCATTCCTTGAAATCTCCATAAACATTGGCATCCTTCTTGGTTATGTCTCAAACTATGCCTTCTCTAGCCTTTCATACCATATAAATTGGAGAATTATGCTCGGTGTTGGCATCATCCCTTCAGTGTTCATTGCCTTTGCATTGTTTGTGATACCGGAATCACCAAGATGGTTAATAATGAAGAACAGAGTAGATGAAGCTAGATCAGTGCTTTTAAAGATTAATGGAGATGAGGCTGAGGCTAATAAGAAGCTAGCTGAGATCGAGGAAGCTGCTGGAGTTTTAAATGCAGAAAATAATAATGAAAACAAAGAAGTATGGTGGGAAATCTTGAGACCTTCTCCTTCTTTGCGCAGAATGCTAATAGCAGGTTGTGGCATACAATTCTTCCAGCAAATCACAGGGATAGATGCCACAGTGTACTATAGTCCTACTATATTTAAAGATGCGGGAATCAAGTCCTATAAAGAACTCCTTGCTGCAACTGTTGGTGTTGGCTTCACAAAGACAATGTTCATCTTGGTAGCAATACTTCTGGTCGATAAAGTTGGAAGAAAACCGCTGCTTTATGTGAGCACAATTGGGATGACTACATGTTTGTTCATTTTAGGCTTATCTCTGACTTTGATGCATGGGTCAGGATTGATTTCACCAAAGGTGGGGATTGGAATTGCAATTCTAGCAGTTTGTGGCAATGTAGCATTCTTTTCTGTTGGCATTGGTCCGATGTGTTGGGTTCTGAGTTCGGAGATTTATCCACTCAGATATCGAGCTCAGGCGTCGGCATTAGGAGCAGTTGGAAGTAGAGTGAGTAGTGGCCTCATTTCTATGTCATTCCTCTCTTTATCACACGCCATAACTGTTGGTGGCACGTTCTTCATCTTTTCTGCAATTTCTGCTATATCTGTTGTGTTTGTGTATTGTTGTGTTCCTGAAACAAAAGGGAAGTCTTTAGAGGAAATTCAGATGCTGTTCCAAAAAGAGAGAGAAGTGCAGAGAGGTGAAGTTGAGCTTTCAAATGCCGAGCATTTGGTGCAGAACAAGTAGTTGTTTAAAGAGTAGTAATTGTAATAACATCCATTATTCTGCAAAGCAAAAGTTGGCAGGCATTATTATCGTGTGTGATTATATTATATATGAAAATTTCAAATCAGTTATCTTCTGATTATTTCCACTGCTTGCAACATACCGCTTTTTCTCTATATTAATCTGTCATACTATATCCATGACACAAAATAATAAGTGATTTTGTTGATGAGTTGTTATTGATTTCACTTAATCATTACAATCGCACATTTGCCTTATTCTTTGAAAGTGTATAACAAGGAATACTTGTATTCGGTTGCTTGTGTGTGCTTATACCTATGTAGACTAACAGAACAATTTGTGGTGTTCTTTGGCAATTGTCATGAGATTGTTCTATTGTTCAATCGTTCTTGGAAGATATTATTGGCATATACACTATATCATCTTTTGATCATAAATTCAAGGGTGAATTATTTGGATTTTTAATCAATAGTTCTGCGCACAGTAAAAGTTAACAGTGCTATTATTCTTTAATTGCCACTTTGTTTACAATGTTTTGTCCTGCTAGATGATGCCAATGGGGGCGTTAGAGGCCAAAATAGTTTTGACTTTAAATGTCTTTATTCCTTGTAAAATTTTGTGGAAACAGTATACCTAGCGGACAACCGCTGATTAGTTCAATTGCAGTCACTTGTAGTGGATGGACAAAGGTGAGGGTTTAAACCCTGCGTCTAAATATTGTTGCAGTACTGCAACACCATTGCACCAACAATACTGCATGGTAAGAGAAATTTATTAGCTTGAGTTGATTTTTGAAAATCTTCTAGACGTGTAAGTGGTAGAACTTTTATCGCCCACGTGACTTTTGACCGGGTTAATAAATTTTTAAGTGATCAATAAATCTTTATAACTATTGCAATATTATACATGCCTGTCCCTTAACAATCTTTAAATAAAACGACAATGTCGCATTTATAAAAAAATATATATCTGACCAGATTCTCTATATTCCTTAAAATTTGACTCTTTTTTTTATTTTTTTTATTTTTCTCTTCATTTTTTTCCCTAGTAATCAACAAATTTTTTTTAAAAAAAAAAACTCCGAATTTTGGTTTGACGTTGTTTTTGGATCTCTAATATAGTTTGGTAAATAAATAAAGAGTTTTAAAAGAGTTCTTGGCTAAAAATTTAGAATCATAGTTGTTAGAGAAATAATCCCATGAACACGGCTCTATGGTAGTTATGATAGAATAAGATGTGACTTATTCTCACCCGTTGAATTACCTCAATTTAATGACTTTTAAAACAAATGGCAATGATTATTTAATATAATTACCAACCTAGTTATCTCTATATTATATAATAAATAAATCAATAAAATTTATAAACCTATGTTAAAAGTGAGAAACATTTTGATTCTATGGTAATTATCACGGAATTAAGTCCACCAAATTATTATTCTAGTTGTTTAGTTGTTATTAATTTATTTTATTTTAAAAGAGTTTTCCGGTAGACAAGTACCGTAGACTTTTATATGATAGAGCTTTTGGGTGATTCTTAGCTCAATAGTAAACATGCTATACTTGCAAGAAATGTTTTTTCAAGATGGATGTATAAGGATGGCAGTAGGTATAACTACCCCACTGAAATTGGAAATGTCCGTTATACCATAGGATTATTATTGTATATATGCGTAAAATTTTTAAATTTTTTACCATAAATCCTTGATGCACTCTCGATAGCTTTATCATGAATTATGATAGATAACATTTGCGTGCATTGTTTTTATAGTTTAAAAATAATATATATAGCAATTTGACATACAACTTGATAAATATGAATTTATTATTATTATTTCCTATACGAACTATGAAAAGAAAGATAAAAGAAAGCTCACACCAGTGCATCTGTGCACACTGATAGAACTCCACCCCTAGCCTCACAGCCAGGCCACAACTCTCTCCAAAATAGCCATGGAATCAAAGAGAGAGTGTTAGTTCCGGTGATGTGGTTTTGTGGCTTAGTGAACACTCAAAACACTAAAAAAAACTCACACAAACCAAGCAAGAAGGAGACACACAAGATTGGTAACCCAGTTCGGTGTCCACTCGCTTACGTCTGGGGGGCCAAGCTTGGAGATAAACAATCCACTAAATGAGGTGAAAATAAAGATCACACAAACCAAGCACTTGTATTCACTCTCTCAACAATAAAGATCACTACCCTCTCTAGATTGTCTTGTACACCCACTCTCACTCTCTCTAGCTCCGGTCCACCTTACAATCTATGAGAAAGGTAGCTTATATAGACGCCCCAACGTCCCAAATATAACACATACCTCTTTTAGAATCTCCGCAGCTACTAATTTAAAAACCTTCTGAAATTAGCTGTTGCAACTCCTGTTGTAACGTAAATTACAACATGGCTCTGACTGCTGACTTGACTGAGTTCTGGTTACGTTGCGGACGACCTCAAGACCCATCAACCTCCGGTCATGCTTAGTCCGGGTCAATACAGCCAAATCTCCCGATCCCGACTGCCGGCAACTAGCCTACCTCCTCAGTTCCTCATCACGCAGTCTCCTCGCAAAGGGCGCACGTCCTTGTTCGTCTTCATTAAACTTGCCAAACTTAGTCTTCAACCTTCCAAGTTTGGTCTTCAAAGATTCACCAAACTTGATCTTCAATTCACCCAAGTTTGGTCCTCAAATCTTCTCAAGAATAAATCTTCAATCAATCAACTCAATCATGCCAACAATAAGCATGTCTTCAAATCTTCAATCATATCTTCAATTAGCCTTCAATTACACCATTGATAGATATTTCTTCGATTAAGTTCCATTCATATTTAGTCTTCAATCACATCTCTTAAATATGGTCTTGATATGATATTGTCTTCAAATTGTAACATATTACCAAAAATAACTCCACCAAGATTTTTAAGATGGCTTCATCATGATCTTCTAGATATTTGCCTTGCAACCCAAGACTCCTTGCCATATCACCATGCTTTCCATGTCATCAAGTATGCCTTGTCACCATGGATGCCACGTCATCTTGCCTTGGTGTCAAATCATGCCAATTAAATAGTTCGGTTGCACTAACAATCTCCGCCTTTGGCATAATTTAACACAACTGCTTCCGTACCCAGACTGACTTCTGTTATAACTTTCAATTACAACACTGACTGGGACACAGACTATACTTACACTGTTACAACTTCCAGTTACAATATGACTGACACAAGATATCATCTAGTTGCTTACAAAGAGCTAAGAGAGAAATACAAAATTGCAACTAGTGAGACACAATACGATTAAACATAACGAATTGACAAACATAACAACGTTCACAACAATAAGACCAAATGTTTAAATGTCCAACAAATGAAAAACAAGTCAGTCTGGTGCTAGTAAAAACTTCTCCCCCTTTGTGACACAATTGATGCCAAAGTCTTCATGAGTTGTTGCAAGTCTTGTTACACCTTCTCCGGTAACTCCCCCTATCTTCAGGTCTCTTGGTCATCATCTCCCCTTGAGTCGTGGCCATTAGCTTCTCTATTCTTTTTCTTCTCGAGAATTTCCAGATGGGATATAATCTTCAGCTTCTGTCGTGCAATGATGAATAGTTCTGCAGACAGTGACCATTGCCTTCTCTCTATGTCTTCTAGTTGCTCTTTCAACATCTTCTCATATTCTTCTTCAACCAATAGATTCGCCTCTTCGGTATCTTCAGGCATTAGTGGTGGAGACACCTGTCCTACAGGTAAATCAATTTTCTTACCTGGGCTGAACAGCTTCTAAGAAATCTTCAATTTCTTCACTGCAGTGACTGCTTCTTCCTTTCTGAGTTGTACTCCTTGTTTTAACAAATACTGCGACAGCAGTGAAGGATACCCAAGTGATGTTGAGAAGCTTGTATAGTCAGCTTCTTTCACAATATTCTAGAAGATCAGTCTTCCCAGATTGAATTTCTTGTCAGTGCCAACAGCAAACAATAAAAGCGCAAGCTCTTTCACTATGCTAGAATTGTGTGGGACCGGTAACCAATTCTGAATACCCAGTCTAAAGAGAACGTTGTACTTAGCTGTGAGGTTGGATGCTGGTAGCCTTGTTTCTTCTCCCCATGACTCTGTCTTTCCTCTAGTAATTTCTTTCGAAACCTCCTCATTCAACTCAAGCCCTTCTTCATAGTTGCCTTTCACTTCAGGTTTAAACTCCAAAAATCTGTTCAAATGAGTTGGGGTAAAAGGAATCCACTTTCCCCCAACATAAACTCTAGTGATGCCTTTGTCATATGGTAGCAGATTATTGTAAAATTCCTGAACTAGAGACAAACTGTAACTTTCTGGAAATGTTGTAGACTTGTACAGACTCCTTTCTTGCAGTAGCTTGGTCAGCCCATACTTCTCAAAAGCTCCTTCATCTATCACTCTTTCAACAACAAGTCCTCTCTCTACAACGGTCTTGAATTTCTTCTTGGAAGCTTTGTCCAAGAACTTGTCTTCATCACTGTCTTTAGCCTATTGGGTTTCCTTCTTCTTCTTTTCTTTCTTAGAGTTTGCTGACGGTTTCTCCCCCTGTTTTGCAGCTTTAGTGCATCTCTTTTTGGGCCTTGGAGAGACTTCTACTTCGGGATCTGAGAAAGACTTCCTTTTAGACTTGTTAACCTTCTCCTTCTTCTGGGATTTCTTCCTAGACAGGGCCTTCTTTTCAGACACTATTTTCTTCCCTTTAGCAATCTGGGTAACACGATCTTTGAGTGGGATCTCATCAGAACTGTGTGAAATCTCTGATGTTGCAGAAGATGTTGTAACTTGTGCTGCAACATGTTCAGTATTTCTTTCATTGATATCCTCTTCTGCTTATGCCGGAGTTGCTTCTTCTTCTTCTACATCATCTTCACCCCCAACCTGTTGATTTTCTGAACCTTGTACATCTGGAACTATAGTGGAGTCATCCTATTGATCTTCCTCTGTTCTCTGAACATAAGCTCCTAGGAAAGATTCACGTACCCACGCACCCATCTTAGGAGATCATCTCTGTCTTTGACACCTTGTGGTACATTCTGTGAAGATATTCCTATTTCTACTACTCTGCTAGATGAATTAGTGTCCTGAGGGGAGACATAGGGGACAATCGCTTTCATCAAATCTTCTGCTTCTTCTCCTCTTGATTGGCTTCCTCCAAAATAAGTCCTTCTCATCCTAACTTCTGCAATTCGGGCAGCGATTTCTTGTGGGGGCACTGGAGCACGGTGGGCCATCCTCTTCGTCCTCATCTTTTCTCACACACTGTCTTCGTCTTCTTCTTCTTCCTGATTTCAAAAACAACTTTTGGAAACAAATTGGGATATTAGGGTTTTTATGCCCCTTTAATTAGTTACAACTTCCAAGGCACCCTTTCACAAAAAACTCTAAAAAAATCCCTTCTTAAATTTTTCCCTTCTTTTTTATTTACTTTTTTTTATTTTTTTTAAATCTTTGAGAGACATCAAGAGATTTTCGCTCGTTGGAGTGTTTTGCTTGTTGACTTTATAGGTCCTCGGTCAACACATTGCTTGTTGTAACATGATGTTGTACCAGTCTGATTTATCACCATCTTTAGTTTTGTACTGGATACCTCTTCTTCTTCTCTTGGCACTTCACTTTTTCAAATCCACAATTTCTTGATTACTATAGTTTTTCCTCTGACCTTCGTTTTGATGACTGCTTGTACATGCCCAACTACTCTTCCACTTTCCAAGTCTTCTTTTAATTTGATGCACTTGAGTCTTATGTGCCCAGTCTCACCACAATGAAAACATGCAGGCACTTCACTTTTCGGTTCTTCCCTTACTTCGACTTGCTTCTCATCATTATTTTGTTGAATAGTTGATTTATCAAATATAACTCCTGAACTTTTTGTCTTGACTTTTGAAGTTTCCCCAACCTACCCAATACCATGTCAGTTTTTGCTTGTTCTTCCAACAAAGATAATCTCATCAAGCTTGGCTTTGCCTTTGTTTATGGAGTTCAAGGTCTTCTCAGCATGTAGCAACTTTTCTTTGCAATCACTCAACTCCTCCTCTAATCGTTGATTTTACAACATCGTCTCATTGAATTTATTTATCATGAGTTTATAACCTGCAAGAAGATCATTTTCTGTTACCTCATTGAACTCACTATCAGTTGATGTTGTAGCTGATGTTGCAACATATTCCGCAACAAGATTTGATCCGTTCATCACAGCAGGAAAGGATGTATGATGGTTGCTCAGACTTCCTTCATCGTCTTTTTCAATGCGACCATCAGAGTCATCACTCCGTCTAGCATTCAGTGACTTTCCTTTCTTCCGGAGAGTGTTAGCACAATCGGCTTGATAGTGCCCAAAGCCTCCGTATTCTCTACACCTGATCTTCATGAGATGATCTTCGACTTCTTCTTTTTCTTTATTCAGACCATCTTTACTATAGAATTTCTTGCCTTGTGTCTTGTATTTTTTGACCATATCTCGCAACATTCTTGTTAAAAGAGCAACATCAATGTCATCTTCATCTTCATTCTCAGTTTCAACACCCTGCTGTAGTTCCTTCTACTTTGTTGCTTCAACCTTCAAAGCTATATATATTCTATTCTTCTCTCAGGATTAAGATTCATCTTGTATGCTTGCAAAGACCCCATCAGCTCATCCAGTTTCATAGTAGAGATGTTTCTTGCTTCTTCTATTGTTGAGATTTTTGCATCAAATCTTCTTGGAAGTGATCTGAGAGTCTTCCGTACTAGCTTCTTATCTGAGTACTCCTTGCCGAGCTGGTAGGCTTGATTTGCTATGTCCATCAATTTGACATTGAACATGGCTATGGTTTTATCTTCTCCCATCCTGAGATTTTCGAACATTGTTGTCAACATTTGAAGTTTAAATTCTCTTACCAAGTTGGTGCCTTCATGAATGGTTTGAAGAATCTCCCAAGCTTTATTGAGGCACTCGCATGTTGCAATATACTTGAACTGGTTCTCATCTACTCCTCCAAAGATTGCATTTAGAGCTTTCCCATTGGCATTAGCTTTGCGCATGTCTTCGATACTCCAGCTACTTTTCTTCTTTATGATCTCGTTCTTGTCTTCATTAACTAGAGTAGGAGGGGACCATCCTTCTTCTACGGCAATCCATGCACTATCATCAATGGATTTAATAAACACCTTCATGCGTGCCTTCTAATATGGGTAATTGGATCCATTTAGCAACGATGGCCGTGTGACGGAATCTCCTTCTTTTCCGGCCATCAATGGAACTTGTTAGAACCTTGCCGACTTTGAAACCAAAGCGAATACAGCGACCAAGGCTCTGATACCACTTGTTTGTTCTGGTGATGTGGTTTGTGACTTAGTGAACACTCAAAATACTCAAAGAAAAACTCACACAAACCAAGCAAGAAGGAGACACACAAGATTTGTAACCCAGTTCGGCGTGCACTCGCCTACATCTAGGGGGCCAAGCCCGGAGATAAACAATCCACTAAATGATGTGAAAATATATGAGTACAAGCACTTGTCACTCACTCTCTCAACAATAAAGATCACTACCCTCTCTAGATTGTCTTGTGCACCCACTCTCTCTAGCTCCGGTCCACCTTACAATCTACGAGCAAGGTAGCTTATATAGACGCCCCAACGTCCCAAATATAACACATACCTCTTTTGGAATCTCCGCAGCTACTAATTTAAAAACCTTCCAAAATTAGCTGTTACAACTCCTGTTGTAACATGAATTGCAACATGCCCCTGACTGCTGACTTGACTGAGTTCTGGTTACGTTGCGGACGACCTCAAGACCCATCAACCTCCCGGTCATACTTAGTCCACCTCGATGCAGCCAAATCTCCCGATCCCTACTGCCGGCAACTAGCCTACCTCTTAAGTTCCTCATCACGCAGTCCCCTCGCAAGGGGCGCACGTCCTTGTGCGTCTTCATTAAACTTGCCAAACTTAGTCTTCAACCTTCCAAGTTTGGCCTTCAAAGATTCACCAAACTTGATCTTCAATTCACCCAAGTTTGGTCCTCAAATCTTCCCAAGAATAGATTTTCAATCAATCAACTCAATCATGCCAAAAATAGGCATGTCTTCAAATCTTCAATCATATCTTCAATTAGCCTTCAATCACACCATTGATAGATATTTCTTCAATTAAGCTCCATCCATATTTAGTCTTCAATCACATCTCTCAAATATGGTCTTGATATGATCTTGTCTTCAAATTGTAACATATTACCAAAAATAACTCCACCAAGATCTTTAAGATAACTTCATCATGATCTTCTAGATATTTGTCTTGCAACCCAAGACTCCTTGCCATGTCACCATGCTTTCCATGTCATCTTGCCTTGGTGTCAAATCATGCCAATTAAATAGTATGGTTGCACTAACAGAGAGTAGTAAGAAGACAAGCAAGATCAAGAAAAGGGCTCATTGGTGTGCGTCAAGGAAAATCAAGGCGTAAGGCTCACCACAATAACAAGTAGGGATGGCAAAACCCGATCCGCCCCGATCCCCCTGATTTTGAGCGGGGTGGGGCGGGTTTGGTATTTGCTTGCCCGCCCTGCCACGCCACGCCCCGCCCCGACCCGATAATAATTTAATTTATTATAAATATTATATAATGTATAGGGTAAATGAATTTTTTTAAAAATTCTCAATAAATTTCTTATGAGTTGTCTTTAAAAATATATGTTTTATAAAATAAATCTATTTTATAAATGTTTTTACGAGTTTTAAATACTTATTTATAACTATAAGCAAGGCGTGAGATTAACGAAAAATAAAAACGGGACGGGAATAGTGCCCCACCGGTGCCCGGCCCCCGCCGGTGCCCCGCTTATTACCATGCGGGGCGGGGATGTTAGAGGCATGCCCCCCCCCCGCCCCACCCCATTGCCATCCCTAATAACAAGTAACAAGGGATTAGATGATGGGCTTTTCTTTAGTTTATCTTTGCTTTCCCAGTAGCCTCTTCTTTTGATTTTTCTTTCAGCCCTTATTTATTATTTATTATTTATTTATTTTTACACTAGGCAATAAGCACCCGTATTTAAAATTTAAGTAGAGACAGGTACAGATGTGAAGGACACTCACAAACTTAATAATACTTTGCCCTCGCTTCACATAGGTTTTGATCTTGGGACCCCTCAAAAATGAGAAACTTGCACAAGTAATCTGATATTAATAGGCCAAGCAATCATTGGTTCAATCCCTAATTTTACTAAAATTTTCTTTTATCTTCTTTTTTATTGAATAATTTTTTCTCCTACCATCTCCACATGTCATTCTATATGTTTACAACCAATAAAATTTTAAAATAAATAAATAAATAAATAAACATAAAATATTCCAAAACCAATTCCCCATATTATTATATATCTTAAATTAAAACTAATGTGTTAGTTTTAAAAAAAATAATTACTTTAACAAATCTAAATGAAAATTTTAATTTATTTTTTAATTCAGTTAGTATTTCAAACTAGACATGTCCATCTGCAATATATAATTATTTTAAAAAATAAGAGGTTTTGTGACAACATATACATATTGACCATAAAAAGTTCATAATAGTTTTTTTTTTACTGACATTTGGTTAGAAAAATCTTTTTTATTTATGATATTGTGTTAGTCTCAAAAACTCATGATGGTTTTATGAGGAATAATTGTGTTGGTTCAAAAAAAGCTTTCTTGCAAGAGAATTTTACATCCATCGAGGAAAAAACATCAAAAAAGCATATATTTGTAGTAGTTTTAAGAAGATATAATTTTCTTGATGATTATGTATTGAATTATGCACTAAAAGGAGTGGTTTAATGGCAATCACGACTGTTGTTAATATTAGAGATGGCAATGATAAGGGACGATGGAGAAGCGGAGCCTCTTGGGCGATCTTTGGAGTGGCGACCCAGCAAGCTTAGAGGTCAGTGCGACCACGGCAAAGGAGAGGAAGGGCAAGACGGTGGAAGGAGACTCTGGAATCAGACCGGGGTTCACTTACGCGCAGGCGGCTTGCTCCTCTTCGTCGGGAGAGCACACTACGTCCGGACCGCGGAGGAACGAGTCTCGCATGGAGAGGAAGGTGGTGGTGGGAACGAAGAGACCACGGTCGCCACGGGAGGGAGCTTGTGGTAGATGTTTCTGAACGACTCACTCCACGGCGGACTGTCGGCACCAGGTGGTGTGTATGCACTGTTCCGGAGTAGGACATGTTGCTGCTCGGTGTCCGGTTAAGGATCGGCAAAGACCACGAAGGAGGAAGGTTCACGTTCGCTCAAAGCTGATGAGTGGTAAAGATAGAGCTTCAGGACTGGAGAGGGCGGTCGGGAGGAGGCCGGAGAAGGAGACGAAGTCCCAGGGAAGAGTGGAAGGGGAGATGCTTGACGAGAAGAGGGATAGACTGAAAATCAACCGGGCTTCGCTTTCTCTCGCGTTATCCCCGGAGAACTATGAGTTGAGGGAGGAGTTGGCCAAAGTTGCTATTCTCTCGATGGTGGGTGGACATGTGAATGATGGGAGTGTGTTGGAGATCCTTCCTTCGATCCTTAACTTCAAGATGGCAGGTCCGGTGGTCTCGTTGAACGAGAACTCCTTTCTTCTACTGTTCGAGAACAGGGATGTCGTCCGGGAGGTGGTAAAACTCAAGACATTTGATGCTATGACAAAGGACGGTAAATGTAGGTTGAGCTTGGCACATTGGACTGCGGAGTTGGGGGCCTCCGGCCGAGCTGACGGGGAGGGGAAGTGGATCTCAATTTGGAATCTCCCGCTCCACGGGTGGTGCTGGAGCATCATCGAACAGGTTATACGGCTGGTGGGTAAGCTTATCGCTTTGTCTAAAGCATCTGAGCCTCATAAGAAGTTTGTGAAGGCTCTGGTGAGGCGTCGACGGGGGATGGATTTGCCGATGGAGCTCGATTTTTCATTTGGCATGAGAAGGTACCATGTTCTTCTCATGGAAGAGAGAGGGGTTCTGCCGGAGTTCTGTCGTATGTCGGGGAGGTATGTGCTGTAGGAGACGGCCCGGAATAGGGGAGTCATCGCTACGGAACTACCTGTTTCTCAGCGGGAACTACTGACGGAGAATGGTATGAGGATGGCGGCCACTGTCTCAGCTGAGAGACTGGGAGGGGACGAACGGAGGAGGGGAACTATGGTTGAGAGCTCGGGGGAGGGTGGAAGTAAGCCAGGGGGGCCAGATAGAGGATGAGGGTTAACGATACTGCAGCGCCGAGCTGACGACAAGAAGGAGCAAGGATGTTTACCTTCGTCGGTATCTCTGTCGGTCGAGCGTAGCTCCCACGGAGAGGGTAACGTTAACATTCCGCCGGTTGAGCTAAGCTCCCGCGAAGAAGGCTCACGTCTGAACCTTCACAGTGAGATACCGGGGGGAGGATCCCGCCGACCGGCCGATCGGGGTCGGACCGTTGGTCACTATAGGATGACCGGTGGGGCTCGGGTCTCCGAGCTTGTGGGGGAGAAGAGACGTGAGTCAGTGAAGGGGAGTGGCTCGATGGATTCACGTGTCGAGTGGAGAGTGCGATGCTCGGCTGCTAGGGTCTCGAACAGGACCGTGACACGTGGCAAGCTGGGAGAGGTCGAGGTTGTCGCTGATGACGCAGAAGTTGATGAGGTTGTCGCTGACGAGGTTGCAGCTGATACCCAGGCCGAGGTTGATGCGGACGTGGACGAAGTTGGTTTGACTCCGGAGTTATTGCTGGAACAAGGTAAAGGAAATGAGAGGATTAAGGGGAGCCGTTTAATTGGATCTGGCCAGCGGTTGGGTCTAAACCCAATTGGCATTGGTTCGGGGCCCGAATGGAATTTGATGGGCTTGGACCCAATTGTAGAGACAGTGGGCAATGAAATGGGCCTGATTCAAGTGGATGGGCTG
The DNA here is from genome assembly GCF_009730915.1 of Dioscorea cayenensis subsp. rotundata. Lineage (NCBI taxonomy): Eukaryota > Viridiplantae > Streptophyta > Magnoliopsida > Dioscoreales > Dioscoreaceae > Dioscorea > Dioscorea cayenensis. Next base: position 19,238,447 of record NC_052489.1, read on the forward strand.
GAAACTGCTACTAGTGGGCTAAAAGATCCTATCCTCTTATGTGAGGTGGACAGGGGTTTGAGGGGATCTCTTCACTGCTCTGGGTCAATGGTAGGTCAAGCGGTTGACCCAAAACTTGGGGGAGGACACTCAACGACGCTGGAGAACCCACTTCTGGGGCGTGACATGGGTGCTTTTGATATCCTTGTGAATATTGATCTCGGAGACGCCACGGTATACCCAGAGATGATGCCTCCTACAGGTTTTACTTGGAAACTCTCAGAGGGGGTATGGGCCCTTTTTCCTGCCTGTCTGAGGGGAGACAGGGGTGGTGGATCGAGGGTTCCAGAATTGCGAGAGGGGAAGGGGGACTCTCTGTCGACAGAGAAATTGTCCTCAGAGGGGGAGGATGACTCGAACGACTCGACCTCAGAGTTTGAGAGAAATCTGAGCGAATTGCTACCAGAATTGCAAGAGCATAGCTCGGTCGGTGACAAAGACCCTCCATTGGGCTCTAGAAGAAGCGAGAGACAAAAGAGGCCGTCTTCAAGATTTAATGCAGAGACGGGGTTTATCCCTGAACCGCCAAGATCAACTAAGAAGAAGACTGTGCAAGAAGGGGTACATGAAGGTACAACACATAAACCTCTTCTTATTTCTGACTGGACTAATGAACAACTTATCAGTTATTGCCATGCTTGTGGTATTGAATTTTCCGACTCTGCTAGTGTTAGCTTGAATAGTCAACGTTTACTAGAGTTGGCCCGCACGAACCAAGTGGCAGGTTAGGCGGCGACCTCTTCTGAGGTTCGTGTACCAGATCAGTGTTTATGAATATTATCACATGGAATGTTAGGGGCCTAGGGAGACCGGTAAAAAGATTCCTGGTTAAGGACTTTCTCTGTCTCCACCATGCGGATGTGTGCTACTTGCAGGAGTCCAAGCTCGAGTCGGTCTTGCAAGCTGTGTGGAGGGAGATTGGGGGTTCTAGGTTTAATCAATTCGCGGTCGCCCCGGCTGATGTGTCATCGGGAGTGATGATTGTGGGGTGGAATAGCGCTAATATCGTAGGGAAACTAGAACAGGTGGGGGCTTTTAGCATCACTCTGGAGTTTCGCGATAAGAGAGACAACTTCTGCTGGAGATGCACTTTAGTTTACGGCCCTATTGTGAGAGAACTGAAATTTGGGTTCTGGGAGGAGTTAAGGGGTTGTAGTGGTGATCCCCTAATTCCCTGGGTTCTATGTGGGGACTTCAATGCCATTTTCTCCATTGAGGATAAACCGTATGGGGTCCCAAACCTTCGGGATCTTCATTCTGCTAATTGTTTTCTTCAAGACGTCCATCTCTGTGAACCGATGGCGGTTGGGAGGAGATATTCTTGGACAAACGAGCAGGTGGACCCTATTTGGGTGAAACTGGATAGATTTTTTGTGAACGTCGCCTGGTCTGATCGGTTCCCATGTACGGTCCAAAATAGTCTTCCTAGGCTAGGATCGGATCATGTTCCCATTCGGCTTGAAGTGGGGAGACACTGCACTATTCCAAAAAACTTTAGGTTCGAGCTAGTGTGGTTTACGGCAGAAGGTTTTATGAACCTTGTGCAGCAATGGTGGATGGAGATGACTCCTGAAGGCTGTGGTGCTTTTGTGGTTGCCAAGAAACTTGCTGGACTCAGGGAACGGCTAAGGAGATGGGCCAAAGTTTGTTTTGGGTCTATTAAGTTAAAGAAGCTTAACTTTCTACATAAGGTGGAGAAGTTAGATGTCCTTAAGGAGACTAGGAATTTGTTACCGGGTGAGCTTGCTCAGGAGCTACACCTTTTGAAATCGTTAGAAGATATTCGCAAGCAAGAGGAAATTTACTGGCGACAAAGGTTGAGGCTCCAGTGGCTGCAGGAAGGTGACGGGAACACTAAATTTTTCCACTCGGTGGCGAATGGGAGGAAATGTCGAAACCTTATCCCGGGTTTCTTTCATGAGGATAGGCTCATTTCGGACCCAAAAGAGGTGGGAAGGATGTTTGTTAATCGGTTTCAACAACAATTTGGAAGCAAGCGGACGTGGAGACTCAAGGTGGACTTCTCTAAGCTCCTGACAAATAAGAGACATGTGGATCTGACTGGGCTGGAAAGGCCTTTTACAATGATTGAGGTTAAGGAAGCGGTCTTCAGCCTAGGGGGGATAAAGCCCCTGGTCCGGATGGATTTCCGATCCACTTCTTCAACAAATTCTGGGAGACGATTAAGGATGACATTTTCAAGCTCTGTGAGGATTTCTATTTTGGAAGAGCTAATTTAAAAAGGATTAACTGGGCGAACATTGTGCTCATCCCCAAGGTGGTGTCACCAGAATCCCCGGGCGACTATAGACCCATCAGTCTTATCAATTCATCTCTCAAAATTGTTTCCAAAATTCTGGCTACTAGGCTTAGTAAGGTGATGGACGCTCTGGTGGACAATTCCCAATCTGCATTTATGAAGGGGAGATGCATTCTGGACAACGTGGCGATGGCTGAAGAGCTGATTTTTAGCATGAATAATAGAAGACTTCCGTGGTACATCTTGAAAGTGGATTTCGCGAAGGCATTTGACATGGTAGACTGGGAATTCTTATTGGACCTGCTCAAAGCAAGGGGCTTTGGTAACAAGTGGTTGGGATGGATTGAGAGCATTCTCTCCTCCACTAAAGCTAACGTGCTGGTTAATGGGGCACCGAATGGTTATATCCGTTACCGTCGGGTCTGCGGCAAGGGGACCCTTTATCACCATTGTTTTTCATCTTGGTAACTGATGTGCTTAGCACAATTTTTGAACATGCCCTAGCATCAAGGGTTTTAGTGGGGGTGCCGCTGGGGAATTTTCACAATAAGTGCAACCTTCACTATGCGGACGACCTCTTGATTTTCACTTCAGGAGGTTTGGAGGATCTCAGAATCATCAAGCTAATTTTATTCCTGTTCGAAGGTATGTCCGGCCTTCAGGTGAATTTCTCTAAGACGTGTCTTTACTCGGTAAGGAAAGGGGTGCTCCCAGAGGAGGCAGCTGCGGGGACTTTGAACTGTAATGTAGGGTTGTTACCGGTTACTTACTTGGGCATTCCAATCGTGGGAGGGAGGCCCCGTAAGCAAGATTGGGAAGGCCTAATTGCTAAAGTGCGAAAGCGCTTAACTTGTTGGAAGAGTAGACATCTTTCCATTGGTGGGCGTATTACCCTGCTTAACTCTGTGTTGTCGGCGATTCCAACTTATTGGATGTCTATCTTCCGGCTGCCTACGTGGGTGATTAAAGCAATTGACCAGATAAGAAGGGATATTTTATGGTCGGGGCCAGACATCGATAAACCCGGGTGTAGGTTAGTAAACTGGAAAGCGTTGTGCCGGGCCAAGGAGCATGGTGGTTGGGGGATTCTCGATCTACATAACTTCATTCTAGCTCTGCTGGGGAAGTGGTGGTGGAAGTTAGCCAATGACGGTAAGTGGGGAGGAGTTGAGGTGATCCAGTTTAATTACGGTAGTAGTTGCGGGGATCTGTTTACTAAAAAGAGGGGAAGGATGTCGTTCTTCTGGCGTGGGGTCCTGAGCGTGTACCCGGTCTTACGGTGCTGTATCCTAAGTGAAGTTAATTCTGGTGCGGACACCTGGTTCTGGAAAGATAGATGGCTCAACGGCAGAGCACCCATGTATGTTTGGCACGATCAGTACAGAGGTTGTGGACATCAAGACGCTTCTTTCAAGGATTTGGCACACTTGCTTGAGGGGCATCCTTTCTGTGAGGATGCAGATTTAGTTCAAATCAGAGATAGGTGGCGGAATAGTGGAAATGGTGTGAAGGACAAGAAAAGATGGGCGCTTAATGGTAACGGGGCTTTCTCCGTAAAGTCACTTTATAACTTCCTTAATGATGGGGGGTGTGAGGTGTGAAATTGCAAAATTCTTTTGGAAAAGTAAATGTCCAAAGAAGATTAACATTTTTAACTGGTTGGTCTGGAAAAATAAGATTTTGACAATGGAAAACCTGGAATTAAGACGATGCAACAAACTCCCGACAGCAACTTGTGTCATGTGCCATGCGAATGCAGAATCTGTGGATCATCTGTTCCTTCAGTGCCCTGTTGCTAGGGAAGTGTGGGGCTACTTTTGCAGGCTATTGGGCATTCCGAAGCCTCCGAGTTCAATGAATGGTGTGTGGTGGGAGTGGAGGGGGTCTGTGAGGCCCAACAGTAGGGTAGCAGTGGACTTAGTGGTCAAGGCGTTAGTCTGGAATATTTGGATTGCACGCAACGATAGAATTTTCAATGACAAATTTTTGTCTGCTATTTGCATTCTGTTATGTATTAATCGTATGCTCCTGTCGTGGTTCGATGCTCTTGCAGATGGAGCTAAGGCGAAACTAGAAGATACCATGGCTACCGTCAGACGAAGCCTTGAGTTCCTTGAGTCAAGGAGCCAGAGGGACAGGGGGGATAGTACGGCCGAGGAGGCACCAGATCGGAGCCCGGAGTAGTCCTTTTGTGTTTCAGTTTGGGAGGATGATCCCTCATCCTCATGGGGTGTTGTTTTGTTTCTCTTGTATCACTTCTTGTGGTAAGAGAGGGTTTTGTTCGCCAGATTTTCTAGTTGGTGCTATGTACGTTGCTTTTATTAATTGAAGTGGTTTATCCACCTTTTCAAAAAAAAAAAAATGCTTGTATTTCCGGATGCCCTTCAAACCTAGTTAAATTGTTTTGGTAAGATATAGATAGTGAAAATGCTATTTGTGATGGTTTGTATATGGTTTGAATTACCCCTCCTGAGTACTCTCTATCGAAATCCGATTATTTACTTTAATAATATAATATTTTAATATTATGACAAATTGTAGACCCCACCTCTCTTAAGTAAAGAAGAAAAAAAACCATTGCTTTTATGAAAGATAAAAAAAACGCTTGTTTGTTTTTTTCCCATTCTCTAGCTGGTGAAGGCCCTTTATCTTCTTTACTAAAATCATGAGTTTTTTCTTCCATTTGCTTCTTCACCCAACCGGAACTCTCTATTCCTTAGCCTTACCATCGACCACACCGTTAGCCATACCATCACCTTGGGTTTGGAGCTTCAAAAGGTGATCCGACTGCCAAAATCTCCATCTATCTTCCTTTGTGTCTCCCTTGTTTGGTGTGCCGATGAAAATCATAAACTTTTTCCCTTACATGACATGGAGCTAGGAGTGGCCTCAAGGACTTGTTGGCCTAATTTTCACCATCCAACCTTGTAAGTCTTTTGTTTGGAGAATTTTTCTTGTTCTTGCCAATTAGGTTGCCAAGTTTATGGGTAAAATGAGATGATGCTAGCTTATTATATTTTTTTAGCCCAATTGGTTAGTTCTTCTTTGCTTTGCTATTAAGGATATTAGTTTGTATTGATAGCATGTGCCTTATTTGTCTATTTAGTTAATTTCTTAGTTTTAGTTATGTCCACAGGGTGTTTGTTGAAATGCTATTTTTCTTGAAACATGACTTTTGGCTATTATACGGCTAAATTATCTTGTGATTAGATGTTTAGTGTTAGATAGAGTAGAAAGTGAGTTTTTGAATTTTACTATGTGTTTTGATCCATGCTTTGGGTATTGTTAAATTATTGTTTTGAACTATTTTGATTATGTTTTTAGGGTTGTTCAAGAATGATTGATATTGTGTTCAAATGGGAGTTAGATTTTTAAGGATCTTCAGGTAAGTAAACCACATATAAATATATAAATATATATTTGTATATGCAAATTTTTGATTCATAATTATTCAATTAATTCGGGGTTTTACGGTTTAAAGAAAAAAAAAGAGCATTTTTATACTACTCAAAAATTCATGTTTGACTTTTATGCTTATCTTTCAAATTCAGAACTTAAAGATATTCATTAATTATTTATTTTTGTAATTATGATGATGGACTTAAATACGGATTATTATAAATTTAGCTTGTATACTATTTTGTTTTTATTTGTGAGGTATTGAATTTTTTGGGAATCATTATTTAAAGTTATAATTATAAACCCAGCCTTTTTATCACTTGTATATTTAGTTAGTTATCAGATTAATTATTTGGGTTATTAACTATACTTATTTAATTAATGGATCATTTGCTATAAATTCTGATATTTTGTTTTGGCATTAGTTATTTGGGGGACTTATATGCTCATTATTTTGGTAAATTAAATCTGTTTTGAATTATTTCCGTTTTATGGTTTTATTCTGATATTTATTTCACAACGTTATACTTTTGTATATTTTGGAATCTTTGAACTTTTTGTGATCCCTATATTTTTTAGTTGTTACTTAGTGGAATACTAAGCTCATTAAGTTGTTTTTAATTCTTTTCAGATCAGAAGAAAGTTCGAGGTTGTAGTTTAGCGGGTTGTCGAGTATTTTTCCTCTAATGTATTTGATTTGCATTTTCTACCTTGTCGTAGTCCTTGAAGTTGTATTTGGAAGTTGATGTATTTTGTTATCTGTAATTCATGACTTTGTTAGATTGTTTTATATGAAGCAAGTTTTTAGGCTTTGCATGCCTAAGGGGTTTCTGCCTTGTGGGTTCGCGGCCGTTTGTCCGCCGCCGGTCCGAGTTCTAGGCGTGACACAAATTATATAATATAATAAAGTAAAATATATATATATATATATATTTATTTTATAGAATTATAAATTTAGTATTTTAATTGGCTAAATAGCTATCAGTTATGAATAGGCATTCCTATTAGACTTGTTGAGGAGTACAAGTAATATGTTAATTAGGTTCAGAAATTGATAGATTTGGGTAGAATAAATGAAGTTTAATTTTTTTTTTTATAAATTAAATCATCACATAGTTTAACAATAGGGAGGTTTTGGATTTTAGGGTGATAGTCAAACCGAATGTCACTTCAAACTGTCCTAAATGAAAAGGATAATACATGATTTAGATTTGATCTTTTAGATTATTTATATATATACATTATATAAAGTTTATACCCTTCCAATCCTCTTGACAAGCATTTAGGGGGCGTTTGGTTGCAAGAAATGGAAAGGAGAGGATTGGAGAAGGAATGAAAATGAGGGGGAATGGTAAAGGCATGGAATGAAAACTATGTTTGGTTGTAAAGGATTGAGAGGATAATGCATTGGGAATGAAAAAAGTAAAAGAAAAAAATATAATAAAATGACTTTTATACCCTTGATGAATTAAAAAATATTATATATTAGATTATATAATAATTAATTTTAAATTATAAAGTATTTTGAGTTGTATTATTTATATTATAATTAAATATTTAAATTAAAATTTTTATTTTAATAATAAATAAAACTATTTATTTAATTGTTATTTGAATTGGATTATTGTTTTAACTATTATTTATTATCATTTCATTTTAATTATTATTTTAATTAATAATAATAATTTAATTATTATTTATTATATTAAACATCCAAACATTCACAACTATTATTTATTACTATTGGGTAATTTTGTCTTTTAACCCACAAAGAATAAGTAATCCTCATGTATTTAGTTTAAAACAATTCACATTAATTATTATTTACTTTAATTATTATTATCTTTAATTACAATAATTAAATATTTTAATTAATTAAATCATGTTAATTATTACAAATAATTATTTAAATTAATAAACCTTATAAAAAAGGGTAAATAAGTAATTACCCTCCATTCCCTCCCATTCCCCTCTCATTACCCCCAATTTTGGGGGGCATGAGGATGCCTCCTCCATGCCCTCTCCAAACCCATTCCCATTGCCTAGTGGTGCACCCAAACATGGGCATAGCACTATTAATACATCATTCCATTCCCAATCCCCTCCCAATCCGGATACCAAACACCCCCTTAGTATTTAGGTATTGATTATTGTTTTTTTTAAATTTTTATGATTTATTTTTATTTAATAAAATTGTGTTTTAAGAGTGTTTTTTTTCACATAACTACTAATTTATTGAGAGTCTTTAGATCACCCATATCCTTTGGCCCTTCCAATCTTCTTACAGACATTTGGCGTTTAGGCACTGATGGTTGTTTTTTTTAGTTTTAATGATTTATTTTTATTATATGTTAAATAATGGCTACCATATAATTATACTTATATAATGATATTATATTATATTATAGTGGAAATTGTCAAAAACACCCCCTAAATTTGCAATATGCACAAACATAACCCCTAAATTTGTGTATCCCTAAAAACCCCTTCATTCTTAACACAATGTTTTTCAAACCCCCAAAACATGTAACGGTAGTTAACAGAGTTAGTTTTGAATTTTTTTTGGACAAAATTGCCTTTTGCATGGGAAGTCGTGCCAGTGCGTTCCGGTTTGAGAGGAAGTGAGAGTTTTTCTTAGGGTAATCCCAAGAGACAATTATTACTGGAGCTGTATACTTTTTTTTCTCTATTTGCTTCTTCAGCTTTTCCCTTTCCAAAGTTGTCTCTACTTGGACATCATTGTAATTTCAACTTTTCCCTTTCCACCAGTGTCTCGAAAGAGAAGTCCCGCTCAAGTATTTTGCATTTTCATCAGTTTGCAGTATAAGGTATTGAGCCGAGGTCGACGCCGTTGAATAAGTTGTGATTATGATTTTATTTATAAACTATTCTGTCATAAAGAGAGATTTTTCGGTTTTGTTTTGTGATTCTGTTTTTGTTGGGTGATATTAAAGTGTGCAGGGAGATTTCTCAGCTAGGGTTTTTATTTTGTTTTACATTTTCGTCTGTATACACAATCAAAAGAGATTTTTTTTATTGTTGTGCTGTGTAATATCATAAAGTATGTTTCCCCTTAAATTTGATATATGTTAGAATTTTTGTAAATTACCAAGGGCATTTTGGTCAACAAAAATATAATTTTCATTCAAAATCTCTCCAACCCTCTAATTTGGTGTGTTATAAAATAAGGTTACATAGAGGTTTTAAAACCTCTAACTCTCTATACTTTTTTTATATTTACTTTCTCCCCCAAATAAGGTTATTCTCAAAATCTCACTTTATCTTACCTCCCAAAACCTCCATCCACGCATACGCTTAAGTTATCCCCATCAGGATCAAGACGGCAAATCAGTGTTTTCCTTCTTCCTCCCAAAACCTCCATCCACGCAGACGCTTAAGTTATCCCCATCAGGATCAAGACGGTAAATCAGTGTTTTCCTTCTTCCACATCTTTAACCTGAGAGAGAGAGAGAGAGAGAGAGAGAGAGAGGGGCCATCGACAATGAAGCACCGGCCCCATGAGAGAGAAGCCGTTTGTTTGGCTGGCATGTATATAAAAATTATGCCTTGAGGCCTAAACCTCCACGTCGCCCACACTGGGTCATCATCCTCCTGGCTGGATGCATGCATATTAAACAAACAGAACTATAAATGACTAAGCTCAAATGAGTTATTATATACTTCAAAAAATTGGTATACATTTTAATTGGGGAGAAGTTTTAATAAAATTGTTTTAAAAATATCCCTTTTATTAGTTATTACTATCAAAATTTTTATTAGCTCAAGTAAATTTCCCTTTATTTTTATTCTTCAATCAAATATCACTTTATAAATCAAGATATTTTTTTTTTCAGCCTTCCAAGTTATTCACAAATAATAATAATAATAAAAATAATAATTAATTTAATTAATTGTTTCTTTGTTTCTTTCATGGAGTCAAGTCTCAAGGACCAAACGCTAGAAAACATCAGGAAAATAATAATAATAATAAATAAAAAGTACTATAAAAATGGTCTACTTCGTGGAAAACACTACTCACAGTGACAAAGAAAGAGAGAAGTTCAGCAATGGCGTGGGAGACGATCGAGCACTCTCATCTCCCCATCCGAGGCCTCAATCTCCACATCGCCTACACCGGCCCCGCCACATCCACCGCCGTCGTCTTCCTGCACGGTTTCCCGGAGATCTGGTACACATGGAGGTACCAAATGGTCGCCGTCGCCGCTGCCGGATTCCGCGCCATCGCACCCGATTTCCGTGGCTATGGTCTCTCCGATCAACCACCGGAGCCGGAGAAGGCCACTTGGAAGGACCTGATCGACGACCTCCTCGCCATCCTCGACTACCTCTCCATCCCCAAGGCCTTCATCGTCGCCAAAGACTTCGGGGCGCTTCCGGCCTACTCCTTCGCGGTCAACTATCCCGATCGTGTCTCCGGCGTGGTGACCTTGGGGATACCCTTCGTTCCCGATGAGAACTCGGCGCTGTTCACGGAGCTCCCCGAGGGGTACTACTTGTCGAGATGGCGGGTAATCTCCATGAATCCATGATCTCCGTCTCTTTGGATTGATCGCTATTTGCTAGGGTTTGAAAAAGGGGGGTTTGGGTTCTCGTAGGTGCCTGGACGAGCGGAGGCGGATTTCGGACGGCTGGATGTGAAGACGGTGGTGAAGAACATCTACATCCTGTTCTCCGGCAGTGAGTTCCCGAACGCGAAGGAGGATGAGGAGATCATGGACCTTGTGGATCCTTCAACGCCGCTGCCGCCATGGTTTAGTGAAGAAGATCTGGATGTGTATGCGTCTCTGTATGAGAAGTCTGGGTTCCGGTTTGCTCTCCAGATTCCATACCGGTGAGTGAGTTCCTCTGCGCTTCAACTGTTTGATGATATGCGGATATACCTTACTCACACCCACTGAATTTAAAACAACTCTTTTAAAGAATTAATAAAAAAAATTAAATTTTGACAAGTCTGGTAATTGAGGATTGTTGTTTTGAGTTGATTGGAATTTATAAAATAAAGTTGATGAAATCCTTTGGTATGTAGAAAATTGGCATCACTACTGTTGTTCTTTGATACCAAGATTTTTTTTTTTAATTTTATTTATTTATTTATTTTGGTGAAGGGTCTCTGAAATTTGGACCAGTTGTTTTTTAAAAATTACGTGCTCTAAAATAAGTAATAGGAGCTCCATAGAAAAGATGAGTGCTGATCCCATAAACATGAACTACCATGTATCCGTGGCACACCAACACCAACACCAACACCAACACCCACACAATTAATATAAACTAAACACTTAAATCTAATACCCTAATATGTATATATATATATATATATATGGATAGATTGGTTTTTTAACGCTAGTTTTTTTTTTCCTCTCCTAACTTTCTCTCTACTTGGACTTAGCGTATGGTTTTGAAGATGCCACCTCTCAGTGTCAAAGTGTTACTATGAAACGGAGTTCATTGGATCATTATGAATGAAAGATTGGATTATTTTCGAGAAGTACGTTTTACATACATAAGCATTTAAATTTGAAACCACTTAACCTAAGCTTTTAGCCTTTTACCACTCTGACCAACTCTGCTGATTGCTACCGAAATTTTGCGAATTGTATTCGGTAGGAAAGGAGAGTTATTTACATGATGTTAGTATCTGGCATAGTTAGGGAAAGAAATAAATTTTCCTAAAAGTATTTGGTTGTTTATTGAATTTTGATTGAGTGATCATAATGATTTGATAACCTTTAAATATTTTGTATTTCTACAACTGTTATCAGAACTAGACCGCACCGGCGGTCCGACTGGTTGAACCGGTGAATCGGTGGCAGATTGGGTCTGGTGGTCTGACTGATTGAACTGGTGAACCGGTCCGGTCTCTAATTGGACCGGACTTGCAGTTGAACCGGTAAAATTCGGTGTGAACCGCCGGTTTTTTAATTAAACCGGTGAACCTGCCTGTTTTATATACTTTAATTTTATTGAAAATTAAAATTTATATATTTTACTTTTATTTGTATACCTTATTTTTCCTTGTTGTAATTATAATATATTTTCCAATTAATTACATTAAATTAAGTTATTTAAAATATTTAAATTGACCCGATTTTGATACAATTGACCCGGTGGATAAACCGATAACCCGGCACCTTGATCAGTTCAATGTCCAGTCCGGTTCTGATATTATTGATTTCTTTTTTTATGGTTGTGGTTGTTATTTTGAGTATCTATTTTTTGGGACAATTAGGATGGATTAATAAAATAGTAACTTTTTCCCTTATGAAGTGAGAGGTTAAAGGATCCACTCTCTCTCATAATATTGGTTAAGGTGAGCAACTTGAATACTTTATATAAAAAAAAAATTTCCTTTTAGACTGAGAAGGCACTTAGGGTTTAGTATTGGATTGTATTACAAGTTTTTTTTTTATCAGTTTCTTCTACTATAAAAAGGTAATTGCTTTATATATTCTATATTAAAAAAAAAACTACGTTGGCTTATATACTCTATAAATCATTTTTATTTCCTTATACACTCTATGACTAAAACTTAACTAAAATTATCTTATAAAAAAGAAATACTGTTTTAATCTCCACTCTATACATTTTGTGAAAAAAGAAAAAAGAAAAAGAAAAAGGAAAAAAAAAGAAAAAAAAATAAAACTCAAAAATCAATATGTATTTTTATAAATTTGTAAGTTGACTTGTAACCATAGTGGTATATATATAAAGGCAAAATAAAAGTGTTCTTCCAGCAGTATATATATAAATATGAGTTTTTTACATGGGCATATTATTAATTACGCAGCTACATTGTAAACTCCCTTTCTTGTTTGTTGAGTGAACTTTTTGACACTGTTCGGTTGAACTGTCCTTGTTTATTCAAGATTTATGTTCTTTTGAATAATAGTAGCAATGTCGCTTTTTTTATGAATAGAAAGCAGATCTAAACAAGATCGAAACCCCGGATGTACGATGATATGTACAGTATGAGAATAATATAAGAATCCCGGATAAACGGTGTATGAACAGTACGGGGAACAGTACTGTTGGGGGAGAGATTTGAACCCATGACCTCCCCCTTACACTTTGATGTCATACCATTGGGCTATCCAATGGTTAAGATTTATGTTCTTCCAAAAATAAATCTCTTTCAATAAACCAAATAAATCAAATAAATCTCTCCATCCATAGATTAATGAATGCTTGGTCCTAATTACCATAATTCTGCTTCTTAGACATTTCATAGGTCTATCATTAATTATTTTTTCCTCAGGTCATTGAAAGAACTCACAGGCATAGCAAATCCAAAAGTTGAGGTACCTGCACTGCTAATAATGGGAGGGAAGGATTATGTTCTCAAACTTCCTGGGTTTGAGGATTACATCAGGAGTGGCATGGTCAAAAACTTTGTCCCAAATCTGGAAATCAAGTTCATTGAAGAAGGTAATCACTTTGTTCATGAGCAGTTCCCAGATGAAGTCAATGAACTCATTCTCAAATTCCTCAAAACCTAAATTTGAGATGCTGAAACTGTCAGTGATAGCCAGGCATCTCTTGCTATCTCAGTAAGTTATTGATAGCCAGCCATATTCTTGAACCTTTTTTTTTTTTAAGTATAAGTTGTGCCATAAATATGTCTATGATAATATATTAATAAATAAGAGCATGGTTGTGCATTTGCTTTGATGTTGAAGTTTTTGATGTTAATTGTTTGTTGATGGTGTTTTTACCGATGTTGTTATGCAATAATTTGATACTTTTGAGTTAGAAAACTATTGTTTTGAAGAAATTGAAGCAGTCTTCATACAATGTAAGAGTTTGTCTTGGTGGGTTGCATATATCTTCCCCTTTTTTATATTTATCTTCTTAAATATAAATTTATTTTTGTCTTTGAACTTTATTTTTATATTTATTTCATTTTACGAAAAGGTTTAAAGAAGTCTATTGTTTGGGTAAGTCGAATTGTATTTCTTTAAAGATAACATGAATATAAAGGTAGTTCTTATTTGTGTATACGCATTGGGATATTGTATTTTTAAAATTTTTATTTTATTATTATTATTATTATTATTATTATTATTATTATTATTATTATTATTATGAATGGTGACAAGCACCGCCCACTAGGGGTTGTCAAAGCGACATGCATGTATCGAGGTGCATCAGTTACGATGGAGTATTTTTACAATATATTTTTAGTAGTATTTTTGTATAGTATTGCAGCTGGTCCAGTGATTGTCACACTAGAAAACCCCCCTCTCCCCCATCACCAGTGGCAGAACTAGGGGGGTGCTAGAGGGGGCTTTAGCCCCCCTGGTGCTAGTGAGGTTGCTCTTGCTAGTGTTTATATGAGAAGCTTTGTTGAGTTTGTTCAAAAGAAAAACCCCTCAAGGGAAATAAATTCAGTTTGGGATGGCATGTAGGTAGGAGAGATCTTGAGGAGGGGCATATCATCAAAAATCAGAGGAGAACATTGGTGGCGGCTAGTGGCGCAACCAAAAATTATACAGTAGGGGACGAATTGAAAAAAAAAATTCAACTAATAAAATTTTTATTTTTATTTTATTTTGTTCATATATTAATTTATAGTTTAGTTTATAAAATTCAGGTGTCAAATAATAAATTTTTACAATAACTCTACTAAAAATGTAATTTTATATGTTATATAACCTAATTTATAAAAATAAAAAAACTAAAACATAGATTTATTTTAAAATATACTATATAAAGTAATTTATAAATCATCAGTATATCAAATAATTTATTTTTTTTAAATATTTTTTAAAAAATTATTATGTTTTAAACTATTGGTATTAATTTGTTAAAAAAATTGATTTTTTAAAATAAAAATAAAAAATCTTAAGGAGAGATAGAGATATTTTAAAAATTTAAAACAAAATAAAAAAAGGAGAAAAATAAAAATTACAAAACCGAAAAGAAGATAAAAATATAAAGAGAGATAGCTAATTTGTAAAAAAAATCAAAAATTGATTTTTTTAAATAAAAATAAAAAACTCTAAAACAGACGGAGATATAAGATAAGATATTTATAAAAATAAAAAATTTAAACACGTTCAATAAAACCAAACCCTAGAGCCTTCCATTCAATCTAAACCATCCGTCATTGTTTAAATGAAATTGATGGTTGATAGGACTTTTCAATCTTGACCATTCATCATTAATGTTTAAATAAAATCAATAGTTGATAAAACCTTTCAATTTGGATCACTCATTAGTAATGTTTAAATAAAATCAATGGTTGATAGCACCTTTCCATTTGGACCATTCATCATTAATTTTTCTTTTATCGAAATCAATGTTTGAAACGAGCATTAGATTTGTTTTAGTTTTTAAGATATATCTCAGCCATTCAATCAAGACTCGAGCATTTTAATGGAAAGCTGGAGTGAAAGTTCAAAAACCCCCAAATCTCATTATGTAGCTACCTCCTCTTAGTCAAAAGCCTCGCAAGTCAGGTCCTGTGTCACGGGCTTGTTCTAAAATGTGGGGTGTGACACCTGGCAATGGCGACAGTTCTAGTTCAAGTGTGCATAAATAGTTGTTTTATGTTTTTCAAGTATATGTATTTGAATGATGGTTGTTTTAATTAAATATTATAATATCATAGTATTTTACATTGCAAACAGTTGTTTTTGTTGGACCACCACCAACGATGCAAGCTTCACGGCCTCACACACCATAATGATGTCCTTGGCAATGGTGGCAGGCTTTTCTCAGATGCACCTCATGCCTGTCTCATACAAGATGATCACCATCAAGTGCAAGAGGATACCATTAATCCTGAGGACACTAATTGTAACATGGTTACTGTCGATCTCCATCAAGATTTGAGTTTGTTGACTTTTGAGAGGATTTAAGTAGAGATTTGTTTATTTTTATTAGTTTCTTCTTTTTTATGTTTGGTTTCTTTTTTTAATTTAAAAAATATTGGAAATTTTAGAAATTAGTGAAGGAAACCAGTTTAAATTTGGGAGTCCATTCAGAAAATTTTTTTAGAATTATTATTCATTTGTAAACTATTATATCATATTTTACTTCTACTTTTTCTCTATTGTTTTTTTTTCAATTTTTTACTTTTTTATTCAGTTTAATATTTCTTATTGGTGTTCTATAAATATATATATATTTTTTTTGACTTTCCTTCTTAGCATAATACTTTAATTTGAAATTTAAAATTATAATAACAACAAACATATTTTTTTCAAAACTCATTGTCTATTTATTTTCGAAATGCAATTATCATATATAATTTTTCTTTAAAAGCTAGAGACAAATCACCTACCAGCCTACTTTTAATATAGATGTTAAAAGTTGTTGAGAAAAGAAAAAGAAAAAAGAAAAATGAAGAATGTTTGCTTGATTGCATACTGTGCACATCAGATCATATATGATATATCATTGACTAATTTACATACATACATACACAACCAATACATTATATACCATGTTGCATGCTTATGACTATGATGATTGGATTATCATTACACTATAGATGATTAACGTTTTGTTTGGTTTGTGAAAAAATAAAATCCTAGCCTTGGGATTGTCAGTTGGAGGAGACTGTGTATTTCAGAATAGTGTTTGGATGCAAGTAATGATTCCCTCGTTGGGAGAATTATTCATTGATTTAATGGATAATTATGTTTGGGTATCCATGGGTTGATTAATTATCCCTCGAGGGTAATGGGATCCCTTTTAAAAGGGTAATAACCATTATCCCCTCATTTCATAAAAAATTCTCATTTTACCCTCCCCCAACCCAATATATGTTTATTAAAAATTATTAATTAATTAATTAATTAGGGTAATTAATTCCACTAATTATTGAATTAAGATATTTTATTTAAATATTTAATTTAATAATTAAAATTAATAATGATATTTAAAATGTCTATAAATAAAGAAAATTAATTTATTTATTTTTAATTATAATAATTAACATAAATAAATGCCAAATATTGTAATAAAGAAAAATTATTTATTATTAAACATAAACTCACTATTTTATTTAGTATTATTAAATTAATTAATTTAATTAGTTAATTATAATAATTAACATGATTAATAAAAAAATACTATTATAAATAAAAATTATTTATTATTAAACGTAAACTCACTATTTTATTTAGTATTATTTGTTTATATTAAGGGCACCAACGTAATTTAACCACTATCTTCTTCTTTAATTTTCTTATTCCCAATAAATTACTCTTCTACTTTTCTCATTTTCAATAAATTACTCTTCTAACCAAACATAGTTTTAGGGGCCGTTTGGTACGGGGTAATGATATATTACCATGCAATTAGATTACCGTGGTAATGAGATCGGGAATGCTGTGGTAATTTATGCTAATCATGTTTGGTTTGGAACTCATATTACATAGTAATCAACTTGGTAATGCTTCAAATTTTCCAAAATACCATTGTATCTATAATTTTGAGCAAGTTTAATTTTAAAGTAAAATAAAATTTGGGATCAAAATAATTAAATTATAACATCAAAGATTAATTTTTGCACATTTCCCCAAAATACCTTTATATCTAAAATTTTGAGCAAATGAAAAGTAATGATAAAATAAAATTTTTACATGAAAAAAATTTAATTATAATACAATAAATTAAATTTTCTAAGTTGAAGATATTCCCAAAATAATGTTTTCCAAAATTAAATTTTTTTATCCAACGGGTAAAGTATGTAAATTGTTTTTTTAAATGAAGGGCATATTTGTCCATAAAAAATTCCAAATTATCACCTACTTGGTAATTCAACATAACAACCTATTTTGGTGGTAGTAGGATTACCAAGTTCCTTAACATTTGGTTTTGCAGCATAGATAGGTCTAGATAGATGATCTACTTACACATCTATTTGTTAAAACCAATGTTATGAAAGATGCAAAAAAAATTTTAAGAGTCAAAACTAAAGTTATTACCAACAATTGTAACCTTTTATTAGTGAATGTTCTTCGGATTTGACTATCGATGTTTATTACGTTGTTCTTCCAATTTGGGGATTTCTTTGTAGATGAAGTTGTTAAAGATGTAGAAAGCATCTGTGCTTGTGATTAGGTGATCAGATTATTTTCCTTCTTGGTTATAATGCCCGGTGTAAGTGACCAGGAACAATAATTGTTTGTGAGTCTGGGTTTAAGTTATGAATTTGTTTGTAGAAAGCGTCTATGTCAAGTGATTGGGTGATCATATTATTTTCCTTGTTGGTTATGAAGCTGTTGGAGATGTAGAATGCGTCTGTTGAAGATCATGAAAGGCAGTGGCCCCTTTTGATCTGGCTTGTAGCTTCGAAAAATGAAGAGCTCGAGCTTGTCGGTGAAATGGAGGAAAGGGAACTAGCAAAGATCATTCAATCCATTAGCTTGGTCGTTGTCATTGTCATCTCAACTGTGTTTGTTCCGGTTCTATCCATTGATGACAAGTGCGGGGCTTGCAATGCCGCCGCAGTGATCTATCTTACTCCTTTCCTTGCATCCTTTTTTTTTTTGTGTTTTTCTTGCTTTCTTGTTTTGATATTTGATTTAATTATAGGAAATGTTGGTTTTGTGTTATGGATTAGAGTTTTTCATTACAAAGTTTTATTGGAATTGATTGTTGTGTTGAATGATTTGTAGGGTGAGATTGAGCTTGGACTTTTGAGAGTAAGTGTTCATTATCGATGGTTTTGAACTAATTTAACAATGAAAGACTTGTTTTTCTATCAGAATCCATTCATATTATTTGTCAAGAATGAAAGTTTTGTCACGACTTTACCAAATATGTTGTTTGTACATTGTTTTTGTTAATATAATTTGGTCAATCTCATGTGATTCTAGTAATGCAGTATTCTAGCCATTTCTTTATGAACAACTATTTTTGGTAAAATCAAATTTTTTTCATGGAAGGTTAATATGTTGTTTATGTATTGTTTTTGTTTTATATTTTGTTCAATCTCTTGTGATTCTAGTAATGTAGCAGTCTGGCCATTTCTAGTTGAATGAGTTCTGTTTCCTGAGTTCTTTAATTTGGGAAAAACATGTCATTTTCTCAATGCTCATAAGAATGTACTCTCACAAATAAGTATTTGCTTCTAATGAGAGGATATCCAGAACCATTTTTATTTGTATTGATAAATTAGTTATTAGTTCTTTCATAACATAATCTTGTGATGAGGGTATGAAAATAGCATCATGTAATTTATACATCAATTTTGGGTAAGTTTTACTAGTGGCCACAAATGTTTCATCATTATAACGCTATGGCTACAAATATTTTTTTTTGTAACATTGTGGCCACAACTATTCTCCGGTCGCACTGATGGCCACAAATGTTTTTTTTTCGTACTGATGGCCACATCTTTATAATGGTGAAACATTTGTGGCCACAAAGGCTTTCTACGTGGATCATATGTTTTGTGGCCATGCCATCAACTTCGCTAGAAATAGCCCCCAAACATGCCAATGTGGCCATCAGTGCAACCGGAGAATAGTTTTGCGACCACAACGTTACAAAAAAAAAACATTTGTGGCCATAGCGTTATAATGATGAAACATTTATAGCCACCAATGAAACTTACCCCATCAATTTTTTGTGACGATGGTCTATGGCTAGCATATTTTGATGCCTCCATTTATTTCTTCTGAATAGGCTATGTTCTGCTGCCAGAGTATTGTTAGGATTATGCCCTTAAATTCCAGCAAGGATACTTGTATTAGGGCATTCATTTATATTATACATTCTTATTATTATTATAATTATAATTATTATTATTATTATTATTATTATTATTATTATTATTATTATTATTAGACATTTATTTTGATGTTCATATAAATCTTGTGATTGCATTTTAATTAGTTTTGAACATTACATTCCTTGTGTATTAAGTTAAACCTTCTACTCTTTATGGAATAAGGAGGAGAGCACTAGAAGGGTTTAGTATTTATACACTTAAATAGTGCACAAATTAGAGAATCTTAAATTAGGTGTTAAAGATTTGTAAGGATTTGTATGACATATACTTTGGCAAAGAGTGTTAGTTGAACAGTATAGAATAGTTGGAGCATATATCATAAATACATCACTAGGATTGGTGTATTCGAACATGACTCGCAACAATCCAATCACATGGGTTTTACTCTTTGACAGTCAATGAATGAGATTGTTGGTTATGATCATATAAGTGGACCTTAGACCTGAGGTATCATGATTACAATGTTCTTGTGATATCTAGTCTGTTACTAGAGTCGTTAGGCTCACTTTATCTTTTGGTAGAGCCGACCTCGAAGTGTGACTATGTCGAGCAAGTAGCAGTTGTGAGTGATCACCAAGAAAGATTTGTTCTTTCGGAAGTAAATTAGTTAGTATCTTATGCGATTATAAGTATGTGAGGTTAGAAGACTTTGGCTAAGGTAGTCAAACTAATCGTGTGGGACACAAAGGGTAGTTTGGTAATCTCACCCTACTATAGTATTTGCATAAGATTGAGTTCAGTGAGTTTGACAATTACCATGGCTCTCACTTAGTTGGGATACAAGAACGAAAAGTTTATACACATATGGTAACCATAATCGGAAAGGTTCATTATGATCTACTTATTCGTATTTAATTGGGTTACGATGTGGGGCCATGGGGATGACTAGGTGTCACCCACGCCTTTTGGTATCCTCCTATTGTCAATTGGAATGAACCTAGGGAGTCACACTTAAAGGGACAAAGAATCAGTCTCGTTTTGAGTACAATGGTAAAATCGTCAATTTATAATTTTACTTCATGGGATGAGTAAAATTGTAAATCGGTCTAGGGTTTTTGTCATAAGTTTAAATTTTGATTTAAATTCGATGAAGTTAAATAGTTAATCAAAATTATAAGGACTAAAAGACAAAAGTAATTTTAGTTACATTAGGACTCATATTTCTAATAGAACTTCTATGATAATGTTTATCATATTATGAAGGTTTATATTTTGAATAGGACTTCATAATTGAACAATGTTTATCATATTTTTTGAAGTCTCTATAAATATGATTCCTTTCTAACCTTAGAGGCAATCAATCAATTCTCTAGTGAGAAAAATCCCCAAGCCCTATCTTCCTCTCTAACCTTAGCCGCTATTTGGAGAAGAAGAGGAGATTGTTTCTCTATTCCGGCGTGTGATCTAGAGGCGTGGGACTTTCGTTCGGTGCTAGGAGATCTACGACAATCCGAGAGACAAATTTAGCACATCAAAAGAAAAGTTTTCAAACATCAAGAGGTAATTCTCTAGGCCTTTCAATTAAAATAGAGTGTTCAGTAAAACGATTAGATCATATCGCAATTTATTCTTGCTTATGCATGCCTCTAATGGTATTATTTAATTTTGTGTATTATCTAACAAGTATATCTATGCCTCTCCATCAATTGGATGATTAGTTTGCAAGGAAATTAAATTTAATGGATGCCTCTCCATCAATTGGATGATTAGTTTTCAAGGAAATTAAATTTAATGGATGTTAATTAAGTCCTTTGATTTTGTGAGAGCTCTGTTTACCAGCTAGATTACAAAGACATCAATTGGAAACTTAATGCAACCATGTGGCAATCTGTGGGGTGGTAGAATGATATCGTACTCTAAGGACAGCAATTGTCAGACCAATTAAAGACATAAAGGATGCAAAAAGGACCAGTTGTATGATTATCTAATTACCAATTATTTTACTAATTTGAGATATTTGTTTGGTGGATGAGATCATCGTCAAGCTATTTTTTGGTTGGTATATCGTTCAAGATCATAAGGTGATGATACTTCTTCTAATAAATCTATGGATTGGATTGGATTGGATTACATTAAGAGGTCGAGAACTCTTTTGAACTGTTTATGAACACCAAGCCAAGGAAAGACAGGCAGTTCCTGAATTACGAGGAAACTAGACAATGGCATCAGATTATTTTTTCTCTCTGCATTTTTAATTATTTAGCTTCATATTGGTTCAAGTTTGTGGAGTTTGTGCTATTTCAGAATTTGACTACTGTTTGAAATCAGTAATCGTTGATTGGGGTTTCTTATTCTGACAACCTAGTATAATATTGTAACCAATTGTATATATTAATTTTAAGTATCTAATTTTTTTACTATAAAATAAGAATTGTTTAGCAATGGTAGTTGCTTGTATAATTAATTTGTGTAATTGCAATCTTGCTCCAGCTTTTTTTTGGTTCTTAGTCATTTGGATTCTAGTGATCATCATCAATATGTTTAATATGTTTTGTATTTTTGATCTTCGAGCAGGTTGTCATTAATAAATCAGAAATAAAGAGTTCCTCATTGATATTATTGCAAAGGAGGTTTCCACATCAGTAAATAAAACATGACCTTCGGGCTGCTCTTGTATTTTAAATCAATTTACAGCTTGAGTTTTTGGTTTTTCTATGACAATGATATAATTTTGTTAGATTACAAACAAAGCATCAATTGTTTATCATTGTTTCAACAAAAATTAGCAACCAAAAACAAACATTATTATACATGGAGTACTCAAGGCTATGTATGATGCATTCATTCGCATGCATCCTTCGTTGTCACTTTGCCAGTTACAACAGTTGATGTACCTACAACAACTTTAATTTGTCTAGAGATTAGACACAACAGTAGGATTTTTTTGTTCAATGCTTGACTCTAATTATCCGTTGAGGCTAAAAATAAAAGTAATAATAAAGTTTGTTTGGATAATAAAAATAACAAATGTTGACTCTAATTTACAATGATGATTGTCTAGATGCATTTATTTAAAAAAAAAAAATCTTTTTTTATAAAATGATTGCAAGCAGTACTTGAGTGAAGAATTTTTCTTGGGTTAAATAAAAGAATATTTTTTACGGAGTAAAAATAATAGATTTTTACAAATATTTTCTTATATATATAATTTTTATATTTTGTCTATTAAAATATGTAAAAGTTGGGGCTAATTTTGAGAGTCACCAAATAGCACAATGGTTTTTTATTTTGATTGTGAGTGAGCAAGAGCGAGTTTGAAACCCCGTGCTAGTGGTACTATAGAGTACTGCCCACTCATTATTCATAGGGACCAGCTATTGTATATTAGATTCCATTATATGTCCCCTGTGAGGAGAGCTGTATTTTTCACCCCTTCAATATTGGGAATTTACCATGCATGTGACAAGTTTTTATTATACTGCATGTTAGCCCATCTAACATGGTAAATTCATAGGGCTCATTAAATCATCATAACTAGTGCATCTATGCATCTACTCGTCTCTTTGACACATTTAAAGTAGGGGCACTTGTCACCTATTTATCAAAATAATAATAATAATAATAATAATAATAATAATAATAATAATAATAGCTTTTATACTTTATATAAAAGCTAGAGGGGCTAAATCAAACCTTTTTATAAATATTTTTCTAAAATAATTTTTCTACTTTATATGCTAATTTGTGAAAAGATAGAGAGCCAAACAATAATTTTTTACAATTTTTTTTAAAAATATTTTTTTTACTATGTATGCTAACTTATGAAAAACTTGAAAAATGTAACTAATTATAATTATTAATTTTTTTTTTTTTGGGATAAAGTATATCGATAGTTTGTGTATTGCTTGGAGTATGGTTACTAAAATCAGTTTAACATCAAACACTCCCAAGTTCATTAGGTAAATGTTGGGTTAAATATTATTTTAAAATTAAAGATTATTTTTTAATCGAAAATTATTAGTCATGTAATGGTAATTTTTTATTAACAAAAAAAGTTATTTCAAAAAATAAAATTTGACTCACCTGAGTCGTAATTAAAAAAACCTGGATGTTCACCAGGGTTGGCAATTTAGGATGGGTTAAGATGGGTTACACCGAATTGATTGTATAAGTGATCCAATCAAAGATCTAAATTGGTTTAGATGCTTGATTACTAGGTAGGTTAGTCCGGGTTTAACAAATACATGGACTTATTAAATAAATCATCTTTTGGAATTTTAGAAACTAAACGATTTTCTAAGCATGGTCTATTAGAAAAATTAAAAGGATAAAACATAATATTATTTTATATTTATATTAATTAATGTAAAATAAAAGTCATGTTATTAAGGTCTAAATACATTTATTTTTTTAAACAAATTACTTATAAAATGATTATAGAATATGTATCTTAAGTATGGATCATTTATTTATAGTGTAAACACAATTTTTATTTGATTGGTAACATAGTATTATGTTGTTGGAAAACAAGATTATGATATTTTCTTAGCAGATAATCTTATATTATCAATTTCTTTTTATTGAAATACCCTAACCAAATATACGCTAAATATATAAAAAAATTAATACGATTTTGATGTAAATATATCAAAAATTCATACGATTTTGATGTAAATATTAAAATTATTAATAATAAATATTTGCTATTATTTTCTAAAAAAGAACATTTTAAATTTTAAAATATTCATTTTTTTTATTAATATTAATAATTCAAACTTAAATATTTAAATAAATATAAATTTTGTCTCCAACTTAATATTTGAAAAAAAATAATATAATTGTTTTTAATTTCCAAACAAATATTTCAATGGAAAGAATTTTTTTATTTTTAAATTTTTAAAATTTGATGTTTTGTGATTTTATTGGATTTAAAAGGTATAATGGGAAAAATATAGTGGGGAAAATATTAAAATAATTTTGTTTTAATATAAAAAATTAATTTTTAATTTTAAAAATATTTGTCATGTCATCATATTTCAATTTTATTTTTCAAATATGTTGAGGTGGCACCCGTAGTAGGGCATATATATATATATTCAAAATAATTGTTTTTTAAATGTTTAAAAATATATCATTAGATGGCTAATTGGCATTTGATATGTTAACTTTTAAATATATTTTTTTTAAAAAATCATGAAAATGAAAAAAAAAATTGCAATTTAAAAAATGCCCCCAAGACGAGGCATAGATAAATTTTTTTTTCTCAAAATAACAGTTTTTAAATGATTAAATATATATTTTAAAATTTTAAAAATATATCACTAGACGAAAGATTGGCTTTTGATATGGCATATTTTAAATTCAATTTTTTTTTTAAAATCACCAAAATGACATAAAAATTTGAAAAAAAACGCGCAATTGGAAGATTGGCTTTTGAGTTTTGATATGGCATCTTTTAATTTTTATTTTCTTTTAAAATATAAATACATGACCGTAATAAAATGATTTTAAAATATAGTTTGTTGGAATACTTAAATTCGCTTGCCTTCCCTCACAACCTAAAAGAACGCGCCTTGGCTTTCTTGGATTCAAGAAGATTGAAGAACACACTCATGGATCAGCAGAACAGGCAAAATATTTTCTTTTTTTAATTTATTTTAGCTTCCAAGAGAGTAGAACTAGGTTTTGGTTCTGAATTCTTTGTGGTCATATGATGGTATAAAAAATAGGGGTTTTTGCAGGTGTACTCCTAAATAATTTTGAAATTATATATTTGCCCCTGAATAAAAGTTAATTGCATACATACCCTTAAATAATATATATAATTGTGTATATACTCTTGGGGTTCAAATTAGTTGAAAAACCATATGTTAACAAACAACAAATATATAAAATTACCATTATACCATTGCATATATACCTTGAAAAGTTTTTTTTAAGTTGTACAAGGGTTATTTTGGACCTTTTGCATATCTTAATCCAAGTTGTAACCATAGTTAATCAAGTTTGATTAACAGAATCTAACAGTAGGGGCATATCCGTAATTACCTATATTTTTCAGGGGTATATATACAATTATGTTTTTTTAGGGTAAATATGCAATTATAGAACTTTTGAGGGGTTTATAACCAATTTTCCCTAAAAAGTAACATATATATATATATATATATATATGAAAGAAACTCGACTTTTCAAGGGTATAAATTAAAAGACAAACTTTACAAGGGTATGTGAGTAATTCAGATTTTGCAGGAGTATATATAGAAAAATCCATGGGATGATAGTGCAAAAACTAGCAAGTTCATGAATTTAAGATTGTTATGTAATTCAGATTATACAAATATACTATTAGTATAATTTTTGTTATGTAAAATTATAAACTGTATGAGTTTAAGATTGTTATACATTTAAAAAAATAAACTACTTTTAAAGTTGTGAATTCTAGAAATTTAAGGGTTGAATCAACTAAAATAGTTGGTTTTCATATTACCCTTGGTTTGATGATATTTTATATAATCCGAATCCAAGGGCTAATTGAGTTGAATTTTTTTCTTCTTGAATTAATTTGATTAATATTATTACTTTTTTCACTCACAACTTCATATTCATTAATATGTCTATTTGTGAAAATATAACTTGATTGTATGCTTTGCAAGGCATTGGAAACTCACAGCTTGACTTACATTTGTTCACCATAATTTGGTCTCAAACTATGGTATTTGCTGATTTTAGTGTTGAAAATACTGGTTTCAGGAACATGATATTATTGCCCAGGATGATATGGATGTTATGATACCGAGAGGCTTGCGAAATCCTAGACAAGTTAGCCTCATCAACGCAACATTGTAAGTTTTACTTTCCAACACACCATTTGTTCAGTCGGTGTGTGAGCTCGAAAAATGACGCATTAAGAGGATACTATGATTTGTTAATTTTCTCCCAAATTAAGTTTGTATAGCCCTAACAATGTTATTGTTCTCACTTTGTTTTTTGTTGATGATCAACTAATTATTTGATTGTGTTTGAAGGACGAGCATCCAACGTTTAATGGATTTTCCAGCTTGATCACAAAGTTTTGCATTCCCTTTTGTCGAAGTAATGAGAGACGGGAACCGTTCAATGCGAGTGTCATGTTTAAGTCTATCTGTAAGAAATACATTGCTAATGTGCCCAAAAATGCATCTGGTGGAAGGAAAAACATAATAGATACCCAGGAATTCTTAGCCTATATGATGCATGAAATGCATGAAGATTTGCTAAAGTTGAGAGGCTCTTCTTCTGTTCAAGACAATTGGGAGACGATTCCAAGAACAATAAATCTTCTGGGATATGGAGGAAGAAATTTGAGTAGACGGAGTTGAGTGATATATTCTGCAGACAACAAAGGACTATCGTCGAACCAAATAGTATGTTTTTACTACTTTTGGTAAACATTCTTTATGATTTGTTGTTTATTTTAGTTTTCTTGTGTGATACTTTTCAATGCGAATATGATCATAGGATTTCATTTTCAAGTTTGATTTGTTAACTATATGAGGTGGTTTGATTCATTGCTATATCATGTGATTGGTGTATGTTGATACTAATTGATGCTACTCGAACATTGTTAATTTAAACTTTCTGATCAGATAGGGTTTCCTTGATAACTAACCTTGAACATGCCACATGATTCTAAAAATGCAGAATCCTTTCTGGTGATTGTCCAGCTATTCCTAGTGCTCCACCTTGACATCAGTCCGAGCAGTGTGCACACCATTGAAGACTCATTGAGTTTACATTTTGGAACTAAAAACAATGAAGAATACAGATTATCTAAGGTAGCAGTCTCTTAAAAACTTTGCATATGAGTTCTGATTTAATGATTTTTGTGCTTAAAATTGATGCATGATATACAGGACTTTGTGGAACAAAACAGTGCTAACAAATCAACGAAGATTGAAAAACTTCCAAGGATTTTAATATTGCATCTTATGCGCTTCAGCTTTGAAGATTCTTTATTTGTTAAGTTTGATAAACGAGTTTAATTTCCGTTTTATTTGGGGATGGAAAATGATATTACGGCCATCCCCACACAGCATCAAGTAAGCAGATATTTTTCTTTATCTAAATATAGATTACCGATTAGTTTAATAGGACACAATTACCTCAACCTATGATTTTCATGTAGAGAATCTTATATGAATTGGTGGGGAGTATCACCCACCATGGAAGTAAATCTTCCACAGGACATTACACCGCCGATGTCAAATACCTCGATGGCCCATGGATGCACTGCGATGATGAGAAAGTGACACCTGTTAGCGAGAGCGATGCTTTGCATGAACAAGATTATATTCTTTTATACGAGCAATTATGTTGTTGTGGCTATGCTTTTGAGGGCCCATGTTAGCACTAATTGTGAGTCTCTTAGTCTAGGAAAATGATATTTGTTGATTTTAATTTCTTTCTTGAGTTAATCACTGGTTTTACTTATTTTTGGTTCCTTCACATTCATAGAGCACACAGTCTTCACTATATAACAATTTGGATGCTTAGAGGAAGTTCTTGTACATAGATACTTAGTTTGACCATGTGTGCAAAAGCTAGTGTTTAAAGAGAGGAAAGAGCTACCGCCCTGATAGTGTGAAAGCTACTCTAAGGTAAATAGACACTATGCTTGAGGATTGTGTGCTTGATGATTTACATAGAGTGAGGGCTACCTCAAGGGATGTGTGAAAGCTACTATTCTAAGGGCGGAAAGAGCTACCACCCTTATTGTGTGAAAGCCGCTCTTGGGATTAGATACTATGCATCACAAGTGTGTTTTTGATGATTAAGTTGGGAAAGGGCTACCTCAGGGGATGTGAAAGCTACCTTTCGATGGGCAAAAATGGCTATCTTTTTTGGATATATGAAAGCTACTCTCGAGTGATTCGATAGTATGTAGTGTCAATGTGTAGTTATTGATTTTCTCCGGAGAAAAGGCTACCTTAGGGGATGTGTAAAAGCTACCGACCTCATCGTGAAAGCTACCTCATTGTCTAATAAGCTTCTTGTTTGCATAACTTGATTGGAGTTGAAGGAAAGTGGAGTAGGAAGGACTGAATGCATACACATGGGAGGGACCATAAATAGGAGCGAAACCTTTTTTTTTATTGGGATTGCATGCTTTAGTTGACAATTTGGAAATTTTCGTTGATTATTACGACTCGCAATTTTTTGAGGCCCATTAAAAAAATAAGCATAAACTCTGAAAGAAGTGCCATGGAGACGAAGGTATGTAAATATTCTCCTTGTTACATTTATGTAGTTTTTTTCACAGGTTTCCAAGTAGCAAGGAAATTTATTTTTGGTCTGTTTTTAATTCTGTCAGTTTTCTTTGATGTAGGAATTTATTTCTGCTGTAACTTCATTGTTTTGCCATCTTTGATGCAGTGAACCAGGAAGAGTTGGATGAAGTTTGCTGCCATGTGTATCAATAATGAAGAATTAATTTACAAGGATAGCTAAAAGCGGATATGTTAATTGGCTGCATATTTTGAGAAATTCACTGACTTCTTTCTCAAACACTTTTAAATTCTAAGAATATAGCAAATATATGTTGATTGGGAGCATATGCTAGAAAATTTATTTGCAAAAGAGGCTTATAATGATATTAATCTTCTTCATATCTTTATTCAAATTACAAACACCAATGAAATTATCAACATTGCATCAGAAGTTTGTGATTTAATATCTGATTGATCATCAGTATTATCATTTGGTAGCTGTGACTAAGAATTGAATCTCCAATTTTGATCTTTTTGGTGTTGTGTTTTATTCTCGATGACTTGGTATTTCAGGTAGATTTAATTCAAGTGTCTGTGGTAATTTGGTTTTGTTTGCTAATTCATCACATGTTGGTTTTCTTGTTAATTGATGGCATAAGCAATTGGGTGATTGCTTGCCTCACACAAGTTCATATTATTCCTTGTTGTGAAATGATCACACAAGCAATTAGCTGATTTGATACTTTCGTAAATTATTGATACTCTTGTTGTATATGACTCATAAGTCATACCCCATTGCTTATGATCCAAACTTATATTAATATGGACTTTGACATTAATGCAATCCAAACTTAAGGTTAAAAGCTATTTGAGAGTCTACATTTTTATTCCTGCTTCCAATAAGCTGTTATGTAATTTATTTTACTATACTATTGCTCATCAACTTATGTTTTTAATCCCAACAGGTTTGATGTATCATTCAATTGATACATTGATTTCTTGTGTTGATAATGTAATCCCAATAGAAGATAGTATATATATCCCACTAATTTTTTTTAGTCTCTCTGTATGTTCTATTATTTAGCTTCATATTGGTTTCAGTTTGTGGAGCTGGTGCTATTTTTAGAATTTGGGCATTGTGTGAAATGAGTAACTTTTGAATGGGTGTTGTGGAGCTTTGAAATCAGTGAACAATTGTTTGTATTAATTGAAAACAAACATTTGATTTTCTTTTGAATTGATTATTAACATTTGATTATTGTGGTTGTATTATTGATTTATTGATTGTGTTATTAATGATCATCTCAATGTGATCACTTAATTAATGAAATGAATTAGTAGATATAAAAGAGATGAGAGGTAGGGGAGAAGATAAAGGAAGGGGGAGGGGGAAATGGAAAGAAGGGCATGTATTTTTATTTATTTTTTTTGCTTTGAGGGGAAGGTTGGGATGTCAAGGATTAAGTAACTTTTCAAAGTAAAGCATGGGGAGGGAGAAGAGAGTGGTTTTGTTTCACACTCTCAATGTGAAGAATAAAATATCTTGTATTAGTTCTTTGGATTTCTAATGAAATGATGATCTCAATGTGATCACTTAATCTCCACCATTCATTTACCACCGCCAATCCCAACCCTCTATAAAAAGGCAAGGCAAGCAGGGTGGTGTTCAATTCAATTTACTTTCTTGTGTTCTGAAGTTCCATGATTAGTATGTCTTCTTTTACATTATTAGTTTTGTGGATTTTATTATTATTATTATTATTATTATTATTATTATTATTATTATCTATTGAGGCATGGGGATTTAT
The DNA here is from genome assembly GCF_009730915.1 of Dioscorea cayenensis subsp. rotundata. Lineage (NCBI taxonomy): Eukaryota > Viridiplantae > Streptophyta > Magnoliopsida > Dioscoreales > Dioscoreaceae > Dioscorea > Dioscorea cayenensis. Next base: position 19,268,909 of record NC_052489.1, read on the forward strand.
TTGGTGATTTATTTATTGGTTAGAGAGAAGTGAAGAGAAGGGATTTTGGGATGATGTGGTGTCTGGAGGAGAAGTTTTCATGGGTTTGGTCTTAAGTCTTCTTTTAAAATGATGCGGATGATGTGTTGTGAGGAGTTGAGGGGCTCGGAGTGGACCACCCGTAGGAGATGACGTGTTGTGACTGGAGGAGATTTATTATTGGATGTTCTTCTGATTTGGGGTTTTATATATTGGTTAGAGAAGTGATGCAGATGATTTAATGTGTCTGACATGTCTGGAGACGTGTTTATTGGATGAGGTGATCTGTTCAATTTACTGGGGAACAGTTAAAGGTTTTGATTTAAGGGTTGATTTTAAGGATGTGAACAGTGAAAGGGAGGAATGATTAGTGTTATTGGGTATGTTAACAACATCGGACATACATTGGTTGGTTTCTAGTTGTTGGACAGAGTTTTACGAGCTATGTCAGTCAATTCATTCATCATCCTCTAATTTCCTGTCCCCTAGCGTCTTCGTCTCCTCCCCATATCATTCTTATTGTCGTTTGCATCCCAGGGATCATCTCTGGTTCTCAAACTGTGAATCATCTGGTAATTCAGGTAAAAGATTATATTATTTATTATTTTATTTTATTTTATTTTTCCAATTTTTCTTGCTTAATTTTCATTTTTTTTTGAAGCTATATATGTATTTGATCTTGCAATGAGATTTACTATTGATTGTTTTATGCGAGTATACAAAGATTTTTTATTCGTAAACTAGTGATAGAGATAGTATTGTGGAGTTACTTGTAAATCTAATAACCAAGATCAGAGGTTTTATATGTGGTAAATTGAACCGAATTACAGTTTGGAGATCCCATGTCATGTTGTGCCTAATTATAGAGTGTTTTTCATTTTTATTAGAAGAGGGTTGGTTCCTCCAAAATACACAGTATTAGCAAGAAAAAAAAAAACATGAATTTGAACATGCACTCTTATCCTTTTCATTCATTTACTTATTTCATGGAGTGTTTTGTTACACAAAATCACCTTGCTGTTTAGAGGAATGGTTTACTAGTTTTGCTGCAAATGGATTCTATCCTGAATAGCGAATTCATATTTGGAAATCCATGTGTTTCTTAATGTTACATTCCGTCCATTCTGTTATAATTACATGGGCCATGGATTTAAAGGCTTATATACTCAAGTAGGATATATGACCCATTGCAAGATGAATCTTCTCAGAATTTTTTTGCTGTGGGATTTGTTCCTTTTCAAACTCAAGTTGTTTTGTTGTGGCTTACAGGTTGCTGAACTCAATGATGGGAGGAACTATCGAAGTGGGCTCAGAGTTCGTTTATTGCATAGATGCATGGTATGCAATATATTTCTCACTGTTCCTTACAAGACTATAGTTTAATGCACTTCATGCAACTTATCTACTTTCCTCTTTGCAAGCATGCTTTATCATTCCTCATATGTGTCACATCTTCTTATTGTTGGACAAGTATTGCATTGTTTTTTATTTCACTATTATTTGCTTGGTTCTGAAACATTTGGAGGCTAGAAATTTCAGGCACTAGATTACATGCTACTTAGTTCACTTACTATTGCTGTTAAGATATTTGAGAAGAAACTTGTTCCCTGTATTTCTTTCAATTCCCCATTCAAGCCATTGGCTAAATTTTTATCTCCTTTTTTTTATATAAAAATTATGCCTCTGGTTCTACAAACCCTTGTCTTGCTTCTTCTTTTGAATAAGCAAAGGCTAGGTTGAGGAAGAAAGATAATGCATGAAGGTGATTTGGATGGAGAGGAGGATGTTTCCACATCTAACCAACCACATGAAAGGATGAGTGATGATATCTCTCATCCTTCAGAGCTATCACATGAGCATCTGGTAAATTATCTAATTCCATTGCCCTTAGTTACTTTAGAGTAAAATTGATTTTGTTTTTATTGCTTATAAATCAATTATCCGGTTTCTTTATTCTAATTTTTGCTTAAAATGAAAATTTTGAGAAAATATGGAAACTGAAAAAAATCTCAGATATTGCCCATGCTCTCATATAATTAAGTAGGTTGTAGCCAATACTAAGTAACTGACACTCGCATATTAGTTGATTTAATAAATATGGATATGAATACATAACTCTGGAAGGATCATCCTATTACCTTACAAATTTGTCTAGGATTAGATCTACATAATCTGTTTGTTTTCTATTCTGACACTTACGAAAGGAGAACCTTTGAAATACTTGTTTTTATTCAACTAGCGTGCACATGCTACACCATTTTCCCTAACATTAAGAATCCAAAGTTATTTTCAGGTTTTCATCCATTTGAATGTTGGAGGTTACTACATTAAAGTAGAGGACAATGGTAAGTAATAATTTTCAATTTTCTTTTGATTGTATTCCCGAAAGATATGACTTATTTTTCTACCTCTTTTTTGTTCATATGTCTCTAGATTATGGCATTACACGAGACGGCTTGGTTCTTCTTGGAGAAAATCTTGGTAAATTTCTATTCCTTAGTTTTTTTTGTGCATGTGTGAAAGTCTTTTGACCTCATTCTTGCTTTGAGTGAATGTAATTTTACAGTATTACAAATTTTGTCAAGAAATTAACAATAAATCGCACATGATGATCATGTTAAGTAATTATGAACTTCTAATGTAATGTTTCAATAGTTTTTTTTAATGCAGTATCACATTTTGAATGAGGAACATTGGAAGATTGATTATGTTTTAATTTTAGCTCCTTGTTCTATTCATTTTGAATAAATTTTGAAAACCAACACAGAAAAAAACTTCCTAGAATTTATGTATTTCTTTATAGCCAATGATATTATTTGATATCTAAAAAACAACATCCGGAATTCATCTCCTACCTAACATGGAAGCATATGGTGGAAGCTTGGTTTCTGGGGGAGAAGCCTTGGGTCACTTTCTGATGTTTCCATGCATGGTGGAAGTTCTGTCAAAGCTCATGGGAAGCCAAATTCATATTGCAAAGTAATTAAGGCAAGCCTTCCTCTTTAGATTGTAAACTAAAATATGCTTTACTAGCTGAGTGATCTATATTGTTGTCTATAATAAATATTCTTTGTCAAATCTTTTAGGGCCTGAAGTGTTTATTTCTCTGATTAAAACTTGGAGGAATATAAATAATCATAAATTAAATAAAATATCTAATATTTCAAAATTTAATAATCAGAAATTAAATAAATTATCTAAAAATTTAAAAATTTAAATAATTAGAATTTAAATAAATATTTAAGCATTTTAGATAATTCTAATCCAGAAAAAAATTCATTAATTTAAAATTTTAAATAATTTAAAGATAATTCCGAAATAATCACAATTTGACTAATAAACAGTAATCCAATTACCCAAAATAAATAAATACAATTATTAATTTCACAAATTTAGATACTGTCAAAAGCTGTATATACATAGTATAATTTATATGTGGTTATTTACCTGATGTTCATTAAATCTCCAAAATCCAAATCGAATCCCAACTTAACTTTCCACTAAAGATCCTATAGATATAAAATCAATTCAATAATCCTAACATTACAAGTCACAAACCAAATTGTAAACCCCAGGTTTACAGCCATGCTAAAAACTTTTAACAAGCATATTATAAACTCATGTTAAACAGAAATCACAGATTGTGTCTGTGCTTCTATATGCTTCATGCAAGTTTTTAAAAAAAAATCTAGGATTCCAAGACTTCAGCCATAACATACAGACACTATTTTAGAGAAAAGATACAAATCTAGTATGAACCTATTCTTATAAAGAATCAGGTAACAAATATCATTGGATACAATGAGACCTCAATCAGAACACTACACACACTATCCAAACGGCAAAGTGCAAACATGGAGATAAATGACTTGCTTATATATATATATATATATATTACATCACACACACATACATCAAAAGTCAAAATGTTGGGAGTTTGCTAACACTATGAAATTTGAAAACTCAGGCTTGATTAAGATTTTGTTTCTCCGTTGATAGCAGATTAGAACAATCAAAATGACATACTTAACTAATCAAAAACCATTATAAAACTTTAGAGTATCTAAAATAGCATCAACATACCCCCCTGAAATAAAAATAAAAAAAACGTAACCGAGACTCGCACCTCACGTAGACAAATCAAATAGACAAGATGCTCCATATAAATAAATATACAAAAGTAAAAATTTGATAAGACCGAATCATAGAGATTACCAAGAATTTTCTAAATCTAAAATACTAACAAACAGAAGAACAAAACTAGGGTAGGTTGAAATAGAACAATTACCCCTTTCTCCTCACACAGCCAACAAGCATAAAGAAGAACAAAAGAATTTTGGCATAACCCTCATATCTTTCCGGTAGACAATTGGTTGACGAACTCTCGATGAAGAACTTCCTGAAACTTGAGACGCGCACTACCAAGAATGAGATTAGGAAAGGCTCGTCTTTAGCTTTCTTTAGGATAACAAAGAGAACTGGTAATTCAAATGGGAGTTTGAAAGGACATCGACTTATGCTTGGAAGTGCACTGAATTAAATAAAAAATAATATCTCAAAAACAACTTTTTCAAACTAACCTGAAAGGATAAGACTGGATTTATTTTAAAAAAAGGTGGGGTCCATAAACTCCCCCTTCAAAAGAGTTTAATCCTGTAAACTCTCACCTATTCATCAGAAAAGGTACAGGTATTTCTCCCGCATTTCTTGCTCTAGTTCCCAAGTGGCCTCACACTCTGAGTGGTTGCTCCATTGAACTTTGATATAAGGAATGATCCACCTTCTTAGAAATTGCTCCTTGAAATCCACCACTTTTACTGGTCATTCATCATATGTCATGTCACTATTAAGTTCAGAGTCGGAGAAATATATTCCATGATCATGATTTGAAATGAATTTCTTCAACATTAAAACATGGAACAGATTGTGTACTCAAGAAAGTGAAGGTGGTAGTGCAAGCCGATATACCACACCACCAATGCGCTCCAAGATCTCAAACGAACTGATAAACTGAGGGCTAAGCATCCCTCTAACACCAAAATGAATAACTCTTTTAGTGGAAGCTACTCTTAAGAACACATGATCGCCCACCTGAAACTCCAAACTTCTTCTTCTATTATCTGCATAACTTTTCTGTTTGTTCTGAGCTGCTCCTAGACGATCTCTGATTAGACAAACTTTCTCTATTATCAACTGCATAATCTCTGGGACTAACAATCTGCGTTCTCCCACATCACCCCAGAAAATAGGTGACTTGCATCTCCTGCTATACAGTGCCTCATAAGGAGCCATCTAAACTTGCCTGATAACTGTTATTATAAGAAAACTCTATTAAAGGTAAGTGTCAATCCCAAGAAGCCCCAAAATCAAACATACAAGCCTGAAGCATATCCTCTAGAATCTGAATCATCCTCTCAGACTGCCCATCAGTTTATGGGTGAAAGGCTGTACTGAATGTCAATTTGGTTTCCAAAGCCTTGTGCAAACTTTTCCAAAAGTGTGCCACAAATTGTGTGCCCCGATCTGACACGATTGACATTGGAGAACCATGAAGCCTCACGATATGATCAATGTATAATTTTGCTAGCTTCTCCAAAGACATGCTAGTCTTCACAGCCAAGAAATGTGCAAACTTTATTAATCTGTCAACCACTGCCCACACATTGTCTGCACACTTGTTGGTTCTAGAAAAACCAGACACAAAATCCATTGTAATATTCTCCCACTTCCACTCAGGAATCGGAAGTGGTTGAAGAAGTCCTGCTGGTCTCTAATGTTCCACCTTAACATAATTACAGGTTAAATATTGTGCCATAAACTGAGCAATCTCCCACATCATGTTATTCCACTTGAAAGTACTCTTTAGATCCTTGTACAGTGAGCTTCCTCCATGACTTCCCTTTCAACTCTAAATTATCTGGAACATAAATCCAATCCCTGAATCTTACTAAGCCATCCTCATAAATTCTGAACTAAACTCAGGTGCCACTTTCCACTTCTTGCTGAATCTTGTGCAAATAACCATCTGCTTCTTGTGCTGCTTTAATTCTCCCAAGTAGTGTGGGTCTCACCACTAAACTTGCTAAAGAAGCTCATGTACTCCGCAAGATCACCTATAGCTCCATTCTCCTCATATCCTCCAGGATAGGTCTCTCGGTTGTGATCAAAGTAGTTGCACTGCTAAAAGACTTCTTGCTAAGTGCATCAACTACCACTTTTACCTTCCTAGAATGATAGCTGATAGTTAGATCATAATCTTTCAATAACTCCAACCATCACCTTTGCCTCATATTCAGTCCCTTCTAAGTGAAAATATACTTAAGGCTCTTGTGATATGTAAACACTTCACAAGCCTCACCATACAATTAATGGCTCCAAATCTTCAGAGTGAAAATCACTGCTTCTAACTCCAGGTCATGTGTAGGGTAGTTCACCTCAAAAGGCTTCAATCGTCTAGAAGTATAAGCCATCACCTGACCATTTTGCAACATGACACACCCTAGAACAATTTTGCAAGCATCACTATAAATGATAAACCCTCCACCAAGAGATGGGAGTGAGAATGGATGCAGATACTAATCGATGTTTCAACTCTTGGAAACTCTTCTCACACTGATCTGACTACTGAAAACTTGTTCATTTCCTAGTGAGTTTAGTTAATGGTGATACTAACACTAAAAATCCTTCTACAAACCATCTGTAATAACTAGCTAACCCCAGAAAACTATGAATCTCTGGCACACTGGTAGGCCTTTTCCACTCAACAACTACCTCTATCTTCTTGCGATCAATAGAAATCCCATCCTTGGTTATCACATGACCAATGAAAGCTACCTTGTAACCAAAACTCACACTTTGAGAATTTTGCAAACAGTTTCTTCTCTCTCAAGATGCGAAGAACAATCCTCAAATATTCTTCATGCTTTTCTAGGCTCTTCAAATACACTAGAATATCATCAATAAACACCACTATAAACCTATCCAAGAAAGGTTGGAAGGTTTGATTCATCAAATCCATAAAAGCCGTCAGGCCATTTGTCAACCTCAAAGGAATTACATGAAATTCATAAGGCCCGTAAGGAGTGTGAAATACAGATTTAGACACATCTTCTGGCTTAATCTTCAACTGGTAGTATCCTGATCAAAGATCAATCTTCGAAAATATTTGTAAACCATGTAGCTGGTCAAAAAGAAAATCTACCCTTGGTAGTGGATACCTGTTCTTTACTGTTACTTTGTTAAGCTCCCGATAATAGATGCACAACCGCAAACTACCATCTTTCTTCTTGACAAAAAACACTGGAGTATCCCAGGAGGAACACTAGGATGAATAAATCCTTTCTCAAGCAGTTGCTCAAGTTGCTTCTTTAACTCATTTAGTTCTACAAGTGCCATCCTATAAGGAGCCTTAGATATATAGTTCGTTCCCGGAACCAAATCAATAGCAAAATCAACTTCTCTGTTTGGAGGCAAGCTAGGAAGATCTTCACGGAAAACATCAGAAAACTCTCTGACTACCTGAACATCCCTAACATTGGCCTTTCTGATTTCTCTTCCACCAGTGTTGCAAGAAATCCCAAGCACCTACCCAAAAGTAATTTTCTCGCTTGCAAGGCGTAAATCACACGAGGTGATGATGCTGAATCATTCCCCTGAAAGATGAATTCTGCTTCTCCAGGGATTTTAAAAACTACTCTTTTGCATAAAAATCGACTATGGTAAGGAATTTAGACAAAAAAAAAATCCATTCCCAAGATAAAAATCATAGTCAATCATACTCATAACATGTTGGCGAGCTAGCAACTCATAATCGATAACAATAATGTGACAGCTCTCATAGGCTCTACTAAGAACCACATCAACTCCCAAAGGGGTGGTAACTCACAAATCATACTCAAAAGTAGTAACAAGAAAACTATTCTTCCGAACAAATGCAGACGAGATAAATGAATGCGTTACTCCATAATCAAATAAAACACAAGCATATACTAAATAAACTAATTGTATACCTAACACCATTCCATTTGATACATGTGCACCCTCCTGAGTTAATGCATAAACTCGCGCCTATGTCTTCAGCCTTCTTGCCTTCTGCTGAGTTGAGGATGATGGTTGCTCACTGACCACCTCATTTCTTGCATGCTAATCCATAGAAACTTAAGATTTAGGTGCTGGTACATGCCTAGAATTTTGAACAGTGGATGATCTCTGTGCCCCAGAAGATTGCAGCTGTTGACACTCAGCAATATGATGCTCCAGACTGTTGCACCTGAAACATGCCCCTGTAGTACATTTATAATCTCGAGGTTCATGCGCACCCCACAAGTAGCACATCTCCTCTGGCTAGAATGAGAAGGAGCAAGTGGCAATCCTCAGGATCTCTGAGCTGGCGGCTTACTCACTGTCTCAGACACACTCTGACTTTCATTAGACCTAGGCCTTCCTCCATTCTCAGATTGACGGTTTTTCTGGTTGTCAAAACTTCTATCTCTCTTCTTCTGAAATCTTCTATTTTGATCCTTGGTGTCACCCCAAACAGTGTCTAATGACTCAGTGCACCCTACCATTGCATAACTGGTCAGATGTAAAGTGGCTAACCCCCTGCAAATATGTGCCTACAAAACTCCCTCAAAGAGAAGGGCCCTGCTCTGATCATCATCTACCAACTTTGGAGCATACTTGGAAAGCCTATTAAACACCATCTCATACTCATCAACGGTCATACTTCTAGAGTCAAGTTAATGAATTTCCTCTCAAACTAAGCCATCTTGTCTCTAGTGAGATATTTACTAAAAAGGGCTTCCCTCAGTTGCTCCCAAGATTAGAACACTTGCACTACAACAAATTGTATTTTTAATGATAATAAAAGTTATCACTAAAAGTAATAATTTTAATCACAATTAGTAATAGTAGCAAATTTTAGAAGTCGTCACCTCCCATCACAAATATCTCCGATGCTAATACAGGAGTAATAATTTTAGACAAATGGTCACAATTACTCCATATTTTTGTGGCCAATTTTACGACACTAACATTTAATATTTGTGACAAAACGATGTGCCTACAATAACCTTATTTATTAATGTCAATTTTGTTGACACAAAATTTTTTTAATTGTGACCAATAAAGTTCTCACAATAACTTGTTTAGTTGTGTCAATTTTTTTGATATAAAAAAAATGTTAAATTGTGACAAAAAAACCGTCACAATAATCTATTTTATTGTGACAATATTGTTAACTATAAAAAATTTCAATAGTGATAAAACGTTTTTGTCAATAATATTATTTTTATTGGTGACCAATACTTCGTCACTAATGTTACTTTGAGATATTATTATGTGTTTATATTATCACAAATAAAATAATTAATTTAAAAATAATGTTGTCACTAAAATAAAAATTATGTTACGCTTATTTTGTCACTAATATAAAAAATTATTTGTGATAAATATAAAGTTATATTTTAGATATTTTTTTGTCAAGACAAATTTTTTTAGTAGCAAAAATATTGTCACACAAGCAAAATAAAGTATTTAATATTATATGAAAATAAATAAATAAATATCATCAAAAATATATAAATTCAAATTTTGAATATATAAAATTAGAAATTTTTAATATCCAAAAATACAATTATAAAATTATCCTTTTATAAAAAATTTATAAAATTATCCTAAATTTGGAGATGAAGTACTTCTTTATGCATTTGAATCTTGTTTTTACTTTTTTTAGCCTCAACTTCTTCTAAAATTTGACTTATTTGTCGATTTTTAATGTTATTCCCTTTCCTTGATACTTATTCTACACATTTAGAGAAGAAAAATAAGATTCTAATGAAATAATTTCAAAAATTAAAAACTGTAATTTAATTATAACTTTTATATCATTATTTCTTCTCAATTGAGATAAGTTCCATGTTGCATTTGGCTTTTGTGATTTCTAATAAATAAAAAATCATTAAAAAAAGAATAAAAAAGAAAATCACATAATCAAAATCTAAATAACTTATTCCTATGATGAACATGAACCTAAGATTCAAAGTTTCGAAAAAGAAAACACTAATAAACAATCATCTTTGAAAAAAATTCAATAAAACCTATCTTTGAAAATTAAAAAAGATAAAGCAAAAAAAATAATTATCTCTTATCCATTGCATAAACTAAGCAAAAAAATAAAAATAACAAATCTTGTAGCCATCAATAACATGTACCTTTACATCAAGGGCTAGTTGAGTCACTTTAATTCTCCGAATAAAATGAAGGCAAATCTTGCCATCAATCTCCATAGACACATAATTACTTGAGGCATCACTCTTTTTATATGTTAAATTCATTGAGGATATATCTTTTTAAATATTTAATTTTTTTAAAAAAATTATATTATCTAGATTTTATTTTGTGAGATTTGGTAAATATCTATTTAATTTTAATTTTAAAAATCTTTCTACAATACTATAAACCCTAGATATAATCTAAATTTAAAAACTTGTTTTCTATCCCTTAAAATATCAATTTTGAGGATTGGGTAAACAATAACAACTTGCAAAACAATGAATTTGGAGAATATTTTTTTACATCAATTTTTATCTCATATTTTTACAAATATTTTAAAATTTTGAACAGTTTTTCTTTTAAAAAACATTTATATAAATATTTATATATAGACACACATATCGAATTTGATTCTAAAATATGTTAAACATACTTTAGGTTTTTTTTATGACAATATTTAATAGATATTAATAGTTGAATTTTTTGTGATAAAAAAATGTGATCACAAAAAAATAAATTAATCAATGGCGAAGAACACTTTCGTCACAATAAATGAAAATATTATTTACAACACTATAGGTATATTAATAGTGACAACGTAATTGTGAGAGATCCTAAATCGTCACAATTATAATAATTTTTGTGATAAAAAATCATCACAATTAACCTAAACAATAGTGTTAATTAATTTTTTTATCACAAAAAACTTCATATTTGTGACAAAAAATTCATAATATCGTAATTCTTGTAGTACAAGCATAATTTACTTGGTATATTACAACTAGATTAAAGAAAGTCAGACCTATATTTATAATGTTTTTTAATATTTTTTTGTTACTTTTGGTATTTTTATGTGAAAAAAGTTGTTTATTTGGTAAATGATCGATGAATATATATATATATATGGAATATTCTTCTTCGCATTGTAGATACGGGGGCTACACCAATGCGATGATGATGATTTAGTATTTGGGCATAATTACTTTTAAATGTTTTAATAGGTTAATATTTTGGCTTAATATAACAAAATTTTTTAGTATCTAATAGGTTATTTTGAAGTATTTATAAATAATAATTTTGTTTGGTAAAATCATGTTAAATTTTAATTTTAAAAACCTTTTAAATTTATCTATAACTACTTAACAAATCTATACATATTCTTGGCGTAATTGTGATGGATACTAAATTGTCACAATTGAAATTGTAATAGTGACAAAATAATTAGATGCCACAACTAATCCAAACTATTGTGTTAGTCAACGTTTTTAGCATAAAAAAAAACCCAATAACATGGTTAAGAAATTTAATTTTTGTGGCAATATTTTGTGGGCACTATATGGTTGAATTTTTTGATACAAAATTTTTGTAACAAAAAATATATGTTGAGTGATGGAGAACATTTCATCACAATAAATAAAAAAATTATAGTGACAATAATATTTCTTGTCACAATTACACATCATTCTCATCAAGAAATTTTTGACAAAAATTCTTATATGCTTTTAGTAACGAACATTGGACACAAAAGAAATTTTGCCACTGTTAATATATTAATAGTGACAATTTAATTGTGACATATCCTAAATAGTCACAATTATTAGTATAATAATGACAAAAACATAATTTATCACAATTAAGTTAAACAAGAGTGTATGTTACCTTTTTTGACACAAAAAACCTAATATTTGTGTCCAAATAACAGAGTGACACAAAAAAGTTGTCACTAAAATTCTTAACTCTTGTAGTGTTATCTGTAACGAATGCGAAGCTATCCTCTATACCAGCAGTTCTCTGGACTCTTCTTCAGTGCACTTCATCAATGGGAAGGCCTCTCCATTTCCTCTACCCACACTTCCACTTCATTAGGATTGGTAGTGCCCTCAAATGGTAGCGGACCATATCTTTTGAATTCCATAATAATCTTTTTTTTAGGCTCCTAGGAGAAGGCAGAGGAGGATAAGGCGGTGGTGGTGGGGGTGGTACTGATGCCTGATGTTGTCTCTGTTCACGCACCATGCCTACCACTTCTTGGACAAATTATATCATAACTTCTCTCTGTCCATCCTTCCAGCCCCTCCTTCAGTGGGAACTTCCATAGAAGTTGATGTCTGCTCATACAACTCTGTAACCCTCCTACTGGAAGCTCTATGGGGTGCCATTCTGCGAGGTAACCCAATCAGAATCAGAAAAAACTCTAAAAGTTTAACTAATTTCTAAGAATGTAAAGCTAACACAAAAGTAGCCTTAGCAGTCTAATAAGAAGATCTATTAGGAATACTAGGATCAAGATTAACTGAAAGTCTCTAATGCCACTTAAATTTGTCACGTCTTAGACCCGGCTTACCGGATCCGTTGCGCCCACAAACCTATAAGGTCAAAACCAAGGCCTCAAAACTTGTTCTCAAGAATCACAATACCTAACAAAAAAGCCAAATTTAGAAACATAAGAACAGAGTTCAACATTGAAAGAATCAAACTAAGTGTTTTGTAAAAAACAATAAAAACTTATTCAAATAAAACCTAGGTCCAGAATAAACATGACTTATTACATGCTAATTATTCGGTGTTTGCCCAACGATCCTTGCTAAGCTACCACCACTCAACTCTACTCTTGATCTAAAAAGTGATATCAATAGCATTTATGAACTTGACAGCCCAGTAAGCACCCACTAAAAGTATAAGGATCATTTATAAAAAAAAAATAAAACAAAATCAAACATCAGAAATTAGAATTATTTCGAACAAAAACAGATGTCAAATACTGAGCAAATAGGTCCCCCAAACAACTATTGCCAGAACAAAATAACATATTTCATATATTACGCTTAGTAACCCGAGCTAAAATTATCAGAGGTCATATTTTTACCCTCGATGACCCGAGCCATAATTATCAGAGGTCGTTATTCTTCACAGACGAAAAACGGTGGAAAACTATAGTTTCTATATCAAAATACATGTCGACATGGTAAATGCTTAATTTTGAAATACATGTCACTAATTAAAAGTTTTAAATAATTTAAAGATAATTATGAAATAAACCCAATTTGACTAATAATCAGTAATCCAATTATCCAAAATAAATAAATACAATAATTAATTTCACAAATTTAGCTAGTGTCAAAAGTTATATATACATAGTATAATTTATATGTGGTTACTTACCTGATGTTTGCTAAATTTCCAAAATCCAAATCAAATCCCAACTCAACTCTCCACAAAAGATCCTATAGACATTAAATAAGTTCAATAATCCTAACATTACAAGTCGCAAACCAACTTGTAAACCCCAATTTTATAGCCCTGCTGAAAAATTTTAAGAAGCATATTATCATTGGATACAAAACTAGTATGAACCTATTCTTATAATGAATCAGGTAACAAATATCATTGGATACAATGATAGCTCAATCAGAACACTGCATCCACTATCCAAACGGCAAAGTGCAAACATGAAGATAAATGAAATGCTAAATCACTACTAACTAACTCCTGAAGGATAAATACATACATACATACATATATACATACATACATACATACATACATACATATATATATGACATCACACACACATCCATCAAAAGTCAAAATGTTGGGAGTTAGCTATCACTATGGAATATAAAAGCTCTGGCTTGATTAATAGTCTCTTTCTCCACTAATTGCATATCAGAGAAATCAAAATGACATACTTCACTAATGAGACACCTCATGCAGACAAATCAAATGGCTAAGATGCTCGATATAAATAAATATACAAAAATGACAATATGACAAGACTGAATCATAGAGATTACCAAGAATTTTCTAAATCTAAGATGCTAAAGACACAGAAGAACAAAACTAGGGTAGGTTAAAATAGAACTATTACCCCTCTCCCCTCACACAGCCAACAAGCATAAAGAAGAACCAAAGAATTTTGGCATAATCCTCAGATTTTACAGGTAGACAACCGATTGATGAACTCTTGATGAAGGACTTCCTAAACGTTGCTATGCACACTACCAAGAATGAGATTAGGAAAGGCTCATCTTTAGCTTTCTTTAGTAGAACAAAGAGAACCGGTAATTCAAATAAGAGGTTAAAAGGACCACGACTCACACTTAGGAGGAAACAAAATTAAAACAAAATGAATATCTCAAAAACAACTTTTTACAAACTAACCCCAGAAGGATAAGACTGGATTTAAAAAAAATAGTGGGGTCCACAACCTCACATTATTCCTATGAACCATTTGTCCAATAAGAAGATAATAGGTATTGCTGGCACTCACGTGACAAGGAAGGACAAGCTGGGATCCTCTCTCGGGCTTTCCTGAATCGAAAGCAAAACCCTCTCTCGGACTTTCTTTTCCCTGCGACGTGTTCGAGAAAAGTGAGCTAAGACAAAGACGCAGCTCACTGGTGGAGTGCCACTGCCAATTATCGAAAGAAACTTCTCCATAACAAGGAACACGATTACAGAGTCTGTACAGGTGTTTACCTCCTTCCGTTTGTTCTTTCTTTTTCCTCTTGTTAACTAGATCTTTGTTTGATTAGATCAAGTGGTTTTTTTTCTTTTTCTTTTTTTAAGATTTTGTTTGATTAGATCTTTGTTGTACTATGATTTAACTTTCATGTAGTCATTGGCTTTTTGCAAGCGCTATCTTAGAAATCAACTTCTGTTATAGTTAATTAAAGCTGGCTTATTTATCAAAGGATTAATTTGCTTCCTATAATGCTGCTCATACATTGATTTTTATATTATGAGAAAACTTTCTTAGGGGGTGTGGTACTCTTGTTAAGTTTGTCAAACCGTCAATGTGTAGCTCTCTAGCTATTGTGGTCGATGCCAATGGAATTGATTGTTTCCACTTCGGAATTGTACTATTATAGTGAGGGAGAACTTGAGAAATGCAAACAAAGAGTTTGCCAATATTGAAGATGATCTAAAATCCTTGCAAATTGTGGGTGTAAATTTTTCCTGTGAGTACCTAAGTTTGGCCTAGTTTAGCACTCTCAATTTGTATCAAAATGAGCACTAAATTTTAATTTCATTTCTCCAGCTGGGTAATTGGGGATTTCTAGTGGATTTTTGGTGATGTGGACGCCGGAAAGCTTGCATGGATGCTCTGGGTTCACGTCACCGACTCACCAACTCAGCCACTTAACCAATGTGGCTTTTTTTGGTCCACGTAGGAGGTACACGTCAGCTTCTCTCGCATTATCCTTTTCTTTTCCACTCTCTCTCTCTAGAATACTGTAGCCATGGTGACGGGGATTTAGGGCATCCACGAAAGCTTTCTGGTGTCCACATCACCAAAAATCCATCAGAAATCCCCAATTACCCAGCTGGAGAAATGAAATTAAAATTTGGTGCTCATTTTGATACAAATTCATTGTTAATGCTCAAACTGATATAAGGCCAAAATTAGGTACTTATTGGAAAAGTTTACTCGCAAAGTGTGTATAAATCATAGGAGAACTTCTCCAGCCACTCGAGAATGAACGTTCTAAGTATTATGTCTCTTCCTTAAAATGTGAATTACTTTTCAAAATTCTTTTGAATATGTAGCTTGATCGAAGACAAATTATGAAAAGAGGCCAGTTTATGAATTTTCTAGGGAGACATATGACTTCACATTTTGCAAATCATTCTTATGATAAATTTTATTGACTCTTGTGGATTTTCCTTCACAGGTGACTTGTTTGGTATTACAATGTTTTTGCAAAATTATGAATTAGATTAACCGGGAGCTACAATTATTTCAATATGATGTCCTTATTCTTTCGTATTTCAATATGCATGATCAAATTTTCAAATGGTTATTTTCTCATGTCCAGTGATAGTCATGGCTAGTATTTAGTTTTTTATTCTTAGTTTATTTATTTTGAATGTTCTAGTTCTAGGTTGATCCAGTTGTTTATAACATGCTCCACGAAAATCCTGGCAATGTTAGCTACTCTGCTATGGGTAGCTTGTCTGATTAGATTCAAGAACTCAGGGAATCCATTGAGCTACCACTGATGAACCCTAAGCCCTTCCTTAGAGTGGTAATTAAACCTCCCAAGGTGTCTTTAATAATACTTTTTTAAAGTTTGAATTACTTGCTTAAAATTACTGTGTATAGTTTATATTTGAGTATTTTTTTAATTTTTTTCTAGAATATGGTTTTAGGGTGTTCTTCTCTAAGGACCACCATGCACAAAAAAAAAGATTGCTTACAAGAGCCAATGCAAGCAATATAGATGCTAACTTCCTTAAGGTTGGGATATTTACTTGGGTGAGATGAGCGGTCGTTGGTCTATTTGCCATAAATAGCATTCAATTATTAACTTCTTTGTGCAGGTTGTGTCAAATGCTATTATAGATAAATATACTAGTGAAAGTGCTCGTCTCATAAGGGAGATGTTCGGATATGCCCAGGATCATCAGGTAATTATTCTTTTTATTTTGGAAGTGTTATGTGCTGGTCTCAATTTCACATACATGGTGGTGTATTTTATATGAACCCCTCTGTTATATGCCGCGTAACTTCAACTTTATGAAGAGGTTGCTAGTTGAGGTTTTTTGCCAATACCTTTTTTGAAAATATGCCACCTTATTCAGCCATGCATCCTATTCATGGGTCATTAGGACTTATGCTATTGGCCATTCTGAATCCTTCTATCATAATTGTGTGGATTATTTTTTTCTCCTACCAGGTCAAGATCATGGCAACAAATTGAACGGATGTTCTGGATCCTGCACTTCTTTGACCAGGCAAATTGGACAAGGAAAATAGAGATTCCACTGCCAAATGAGCAATCAAGAATGGAAATTTCAAAAATCCATGCAACTGGTATTACTAAACATGGAGAGATCGACTATGAGGTAGTTGTTAAGCTTGCTGAAGTAAGTTTATTCTCTATTTATGAATTTGGATAATTTTATTAATGAATATGAATAACCTTTTTCATAACTTTAAATTTTATTGCTTCCTTTTAGGGTTTTAATGGAGTAGACCTTCGTAATGTTTGCACTGAAGCTGGAATGTCAGTAATCCATGTAGAGTGTGATTACATTATCCATGAGGATTTTATGAAGGTATGAACTTCGTATTTGATTAAATGAATTAGCTGCTTCTTGTTTGTATGCTTGGATATATTGTTAAGAAATTAACACCTTTTGTTGTGGTCTTCATCATTGATCTTTTGCATGATATCTATTTTTGTTATATATCTATATGTTGCTTGTTGTTTTTCTAGTTTGCACTTATAACATGGTTTGTATTTTCCATGCATGGTCAGCTGTATGGATGTCCTACTTCTTTGCATTCTTGTTATAGTGTGATGGATGTAAACTTTTCCCCTTTTTCCCCTGGTTAAATGTTAAGATCCCAACTATTTTACTAACAACATTATAAATGGGTGAACATTTAGCAATTGTTCTAATACAGCCAAATCTTTCAATGTCATTGCTCCTTTCAGATGGATAATTGTAGCAAGTATCAAATTTATAAAGTATATTGTGGCATGTATAAAAAATTTTATTATAACATTTATTCGATTATCAAAGTACTTGGTAGCAATTACCATTAGATTTATTAAATTTCTAATGAGTTTTTAAAATTTATAGTTCATACAGAGGAACCAGTCTTTACACTGGAAAAGGGAGGCATGGCTTGGTCCAGTAACTTCTCTCCTCTAGAAAAGGAAGACATTTGCACTTTTCCTCAGAGAACAAGTACTTCGAAAATTATATCTGATGTTTATTATGAATGTATATAAATTATTTGAAAAAATAGATCTTATTTATAAAAAAAAAATTAACTAAGGTAGAAGCTTATTTAGTTCAAGTGGAAACTATATTAGCCAATTTAGATTATATTAAAAATAATATGGAAAAGGATAGAGAAAGTAAAGATATAAATGAATTATGCACTTATATGAAAAAAATTAATTTTAGGAAAAGAAAATAAAATTAGAAAGTAAATTTCTCTGTATGTTGTATGCACAAAAGAAGAATTAAATAAACCTCTGGAATATAGAATGAAATTTCCCAAAGGATTTTTAAAAGAAAAAAAATGAAGTATTTACTTAATTGTTAGGATTCTAGAACAACGGAAAGGTTAATAAATTTATCTAAGCCAAAGACCAATCCCGTAGTTTTATATGAGTTTTTTCAATCCTTAATTTCAGAATTTCTCTTTAGTTTTCTCATAAAAAAAGTACAAATTTTATCATTTTGAATGTTTTAATGATTTCTTCAATAGAATTGTATAATTTAATTTCAAGTAGATAGTTAAATTTATACAACGTTTATAAAGAAGAATTAGATGTAGTACGTAAGGATAGTCTTTTTAATAGCTAGCCTCTTTATTATGAATTATTAGAAATAATATATTACTCTATCGGATGAGTTTTTAAAAGTACATTGTTCATATAGAGGAACCAGTCTTTACACTGGAGGAGGGAGGCCTGGTCTGGTCCAGTAACTTCCCTCTTTGAAAAAAGGCAAGACATTTGCACTTTTCCTCCGAGAACAAGTACTTTAAAAATTATATTTTAAATTTATTATAAATCTATATAAATTATTTGAAAAAAATAGATCTTATATATAAAAAAAATTAACTATGGTAGAAGTTTATTTAGTTAAAGTGGAAACTATATTAGCCAATTTAGATTATATTGAAAATAATATGGAAACAAATAGAGAAAGTAATGATGTAAATGAATTATGCACTTAGATGATAAAAATTAATCTTAGGAAAAGAAAATAAAATTAGAAAGCCAAATTCTCCATATGTTGTATGCACAAGCGAAGAATTAAATAAAACTTAGGAATATAGAATGAAATTTCCGAAAGAATTTTTAGAATAGAAAATGAAGTATTTACTTAATTGTCAAGATTCAAGAACAATAGAACGGTTAATAAATTTATCTGAGACAGAAAAGTATCCCATAATTTCATCTAAGTTTTTTAAATTTTTAATTTCAATTTTTCTCTTAGTTTATGTAAAAAATTTTAAATTTTATCGTTTCTAATATTTTAATGATTTCTACAATAAAATTTTATAATTTAATTTCAAGTAGATACTTAAATTTATACAATGTTTATGAAAAAGAGTAAGATGTAGTACGTAAAGATAGTCTCTTCAATAGCTGGCCACTTTATTATGAATTATTAGAAATAATATATTACTCTATTGATAATGATGTATAAATATCCTACATATATTTACTTTGTAGCAAATATCAAATTTGTGAAGTATTTTGTAGCACATATTAAAAATTTGATTATAGCATGTATTCAATCATCAAAGTACTTTGTAGCAAGTACCGTTAGATTTATAAAATTCCAGATGAGTTTTTAAAAGTATATAGTTCATACAGAGGAACCAGTATTCACACTAGAAAAGCGAGGTCTAGCCTGGTGTAGTAACTTATCTCCTTTTGAGAAAGTGTAGACATTTGCACTTTTCCTCGGAGAACAAGTACTTTAGAAATTATATCTAAAATCTATTATGAATTTAGATAAATTAGTAGGAAAAAAATAGATATTATTAATTGAAAACAAACAATTGATTTTCTTTTGAATTGAGTATTAACATTTTATTTTTCTAGTTGTATTATTGATTTATTGATCATCTCAATGTGATCACTTAATTAATGAATTAGTAGATATCAAAGATTCGAGAGGAGAGGAGAGGTGGTGGGAGAAGGGAAAGGAAGGGGGAGGCGGAAATGAAAAGAGGGTACTTTTGGGGGTTTTGGGTGTGTATTTGTTTTTCCCAAGTAAAGCAAGGGATAATGAATTGCTAGAATTTTATCAAAGAATTGTTAGACGGTTGGTGGTTCTGTTTTACTGGGTGGGGGATGAGTGCTTTTATGTGTTTATTGTTTGGTGTTGTTCCTACACACAAACAATGCTTCTTCTGTCATTCTTAATTAATGTGAGGAATAAAATATCTATCTTTTAGTCCTTTTGGATTTCTAGTGAAATGATCATCTCAATGTGATGACTTAATCTCCACCGTTGGTTTACCAACCCCAATCCCAACCCTTTATAAAAAAAAAACAGGCAAAGCACTAGTACACTAGATCCGTGGTGTGGATGATCAGTGGTGGTCAGGTGGTGTTCAATTCAATTTATATTCTTGGATTCTGAAGTTCCGTGGTGGAGATGATCACTTTGAGTTTCCATGGATAGTAGGTCTTCTTTTCCATTATTAGTGTGCCTGGATGCATGTTTTGTGTATTTGAGTTGTATTTTATTTTTATTTTTATTTTTTAGCCATGGGGATATATTGGTTAGAGAGAAGTGATTTGGGGATGATGTGGTGTTTGGAGGAGAAGTTTCAATGGATTAGGTCTTCATTTAAAGTGATGGGGATGATGATGTGTTGTGAGGGAGGGCTTCAGAGTGAACCCGCAAGAGATGGCGTGTCGTGACTAGAGGAGATGATGTGTTGTTGGCACAGTACTACCTTGGGGTTTTAACGGTTCTGATTCAAGACTATAACAGGTGAACAGTGAAAGTGATGAGTGTTGTTGGTTGGGGCTAACAACACAAACATCGGTGGTTTCTAGTTGTTGATTTCCTTATTCAGGTATGTTTATATTATATTATATATATGCATGAATGTTTGGAATAATTATTTTATGTTACATCATGTATGTTAACAACATTTGGTTTCTTTCCAGTTATAAGTTTTCTCCAAATCAAAAATATTTTTTTTACTCAAAAAAAATCAAGAGTTTTTTATTAATTGATTGGAGAAGTATTATTAGTGGTTGATGTATGTTTCTATAGGTTTATATTGATCTCTAATGCTACTTATAACTCATCATTGGGCCTTGTTTCATGATTCTATGCTTTTTGGCTTTGCACATGTTTCATTGATCAGGGAGTCATTGGTGGGGAAAGAGTATGAAAATGGAGTTGCATGATTCTTTGTGGTTGTTTCTGTTGGAGAAGGATTAACTTGTTGGTATTATAGTCTTTGCCATTCTTATCATTTGAGGATTTGATTTTGGTTTTTCTCTTGGTTTATTGAGATCATCAGAGAGAATTGTTTAGATCATCTAATAGTAGCCAGGGCCTTTTCTTTGTAGTTTGAGCAATGGTTGATCGATTCTCTTTCATGTCAAGCTGCTTTTTATTTTTCAATTTATTGATGCTATTGTTAATTTTTTTATGTATTGATTGTATTTTGCATCACTCCATATTTGAAATTGTTCTAATTTGTGTAAGTTATATTGCCCTGTTTGATTTTGTTGGGTATCTTCTAGTGTTTTGGAACTTCAAGGTTGTAGCCACTTATAAGGCCAAAATCAGTAGTGGATATTTTGGCCTTAGAATTTTAAGTTTGTTACTACTAGAGAAGGTTTATATACCACTAATCAAAGCATGTTTTCAGCAAGAGTTGTTTTCATATTTTTGGTATATTTATTTTTTGAATGTTCAAATTTCAAATTTGTATTTATCAATAAAGCAAAAGTAGGTTAACTTAAAATCTAGTAGAGAGTTTTTTTTCTTGTTCCAGAGGGGTTTGACATTAGTACAAAACATTTGTGGATTTATCTCAGTGATATATGTTTCTAATTTGATCTATATGTTGTCATTTTTAATTTGTAGTTGTTGAAGTTGGTTCATGGTGCTTGTTTACAGTTGGAACTCCCTTTCTTTTGAACCGAGTATCTTCCAAAGGGGGTTTCCACATTACTAAACAAAATGTGATTTCATTACTACAAATTGTTCTCTATTTTGATGTATTTATTGTTGGTGTTTTTGAACTTTGGTTATCTAGTTGTCTGTGAGGCAGAAGTTGGTTTTTAGAGCTTGTGTTTTATTGGAATTTAAGGTATCTTTAGTTTTAAAATTTGGTGTCTTCTAAAGGGTTTTCATATTACTAAACAAAAATTGATCTCATTGCAATAAAGTTTTTTATTTTGATGTACTTATTCATTGTTGATATTTTGGACTTCAAGTGTCTAGTTCTCTTTCTTTCTTTCTTTCTTTCTTTTTTTTTTTTTTCTTTTTTTTTTTTGGATCTTCCACTCTATCAAAATCAGGGGTTTTTTAGTTCTAAAACTTGGTACCTTTCCAAGGAAGTTTATTATAGGACCTAGTATCTTTCAACCTCTTGATTTAATTAACTTGAAAATTTTGATTTTCCTATCTTTAGGAATTGAGAATTATTGACTATGGTGGTTACATTCGATATGTAGCTTGTAAGTTGGTTGTTTTTTTTAAACTATCTTATTTCTTGTTCATTTAGTTATCTGCATTTTTAAAGCACTTCCTCATAATATGGTATTTATGTGGCTTTTTATATAGGGTGTAGAGTCATTGTTGATGCTGGATGTTTTTCTTCTTTAGGTTATTTATATTTTATTGATTTTATGGATAACATTATTTGGTTTTATAAGTTGAGAAACATTGGTTGTGGTAAGTTAGAAATTTTTAATTTGATTAGGTCCTTTCCCTCATTGTTTTTTTTTTTTTGATGAATTTTGAAGTTATTATGTGGCATGGTTTTATGTAGTATGATGTTGCTTTAGGGATATTTTTAGAAGGAGTGTTACCCTGCCCTGCACCTTTATGGAACGAGAATATAAATAATAATAATTTATTATTTTTAATAATTTGTTGAATTTGAAATAATTCTGATTAGTGATCTTGTTTTCTAGATGATGAAGGTAGTGCACAGGTGATCTGTATAAATGTGTTGATGATTTGGGTAATTGGAAAATTATAGAGAATTGATGATAAACCATTGTGAGTGATGTTTTTATATAGTTCAATGTTACTCATGAAAAATGGTTGTTTCTTTGATGAGCTTTTTTATATGACTTTGTTTATTAATATTTTTGTTCACCTAGTTTTTTTTCATGCCTTTACATTTGATTCAATGAGGAGGATCATGGGTGTTAACTATTGAAGGAGGTCTACTTTAGTCATACCTATTATTTGGTTTGATTAATGGTCATTTTTGCCCATGTTCTTAATTGATTAATAGTCTTTAGGTATCTTGGATTCTAAAGGCTTTCATTTGGTGTTTGGAGGATCTAACTGAGGATTTGATCTTTTCGAATGGGGGTCTTTGAATCCTTTCACATATATACTCCTTCTGATTATCGTTTGATATATTTCTTTGGTTGAAAATGTGTGTGATAATCTAGTTTTGTAGGATAAAATTCTGTACTTGATTGATCAAGAAAATTGGAAATTCCTTTAATCTCTGATGCTTTGCTTGCTGGCAAGAAGGCGTGTTGGCTTGCAAGATTATTTTACCATTGTGTAATTTGGTCTATTATGTTTGTAATTTTGTAATTCATTGTTTTAGTTACCATCAAGGGAAACAAATCTTCTTTCAAAAAGTTGTTTTCATATTTTGATCTATTTATTGTTGGTTTTCTTGAACTTAGGTGGTGTAGCTACTGATGAGGGGTTAATTTAATTAAATTGAGAACATTGATTTCTTTTTTCCAGGATGCAAGGATTGTTAACAATGGTGGTACCTTAGATAAGTAGCTTGTTCCAATTCCCCTTCTCTCTCAGTTAGCCTTCTCTCATGGTGTTATTTATGTTGTTTTTTATTCTTTTTGTTCATGTTTAGTGTTATCTTCAGTACCTCCATGGTCTGCGGTGGAAAATTTTGTAGGGTTCGTTTATTAATTTGTTTTATATATTGTCTTTGGCTGTATAGACTCAGTTTATTTTAGACGTCCAAAATCATTGATTAATGGTGCATTTCATTTGATTTCTATGATTTGAACTGTTACCTTTGCTTCTTTGTCAGGTGTAGCTTTGTGGATGATCTAAGACAAGAGTATGAAATAAGATAATTTTGTTTGTCAATGTATTTAACATATATCTGTTTTGTAACTTGGTATACTGCATCATGTAGGTAAGCTTATGTCGGTTGCTTCTTTGTAAGGCATTACTTTATGGATGTTCTAAGATGAAAGGGAGCATGAAAGAGATATTTGTTATGTCTAATAGTGTATTTGACATATTTATGTCTTGTAACTTGGTTTGCTGCATCATGTAGGTAGGTTATGTAGGTTATAGAAAGTGATTTGTATAATGCATTGATCTGGTAAAGGTATGGTTTTAGTTCTAGGCAATAACAATAAAACATATTTATTGACACTTATCATTATTGGTGAAAATGTGGTTTAATTCATATTTTGTTTGCTTCAATTAGGAAGTGTGGCAATCAATGGGAAATCATAACTTGTCTTTGGAGTATTATTGGAATGATCTTTCTTATAGGGAGAATCTGGAAGTGACTGTTT
Source organism: Dioscorea cayenensis subsp. rotundata (assembly GCF_009730915.1). Taxonomy (NCBI): domain Eukaryota; kingdom Viridiplantae; phylum Streptophyta; class Magnoliopsida; order Dioscoreales; family Dioscoreaceae; genus Dioscorea; species Dioscorea cayenensis. The sequence goes on from NC_052489.1 coordinate 19,293,460, forward strand.
GTGTTCTTCAGAGTATGGGTTTCTTATCTCTTGAAGTGGGCTTCATACTTGGTAGAAAAGTTTACTCCAAGCTTCTTGTATATTGACCCTTTTGGTGGTGATTTTGAACTTCAGGTTTATAGTAAGCAATGTGGCAGAAGTAGTCTTGTGGAACTTTGCTCTTTGTCAGTATTTGCCAAAGGGGTTTTCTATGACTAGCCAAAATTTTCTTTCACCTCAACTAGTTGTCTTTTGTATTTTGATACATTCGCTGTTGTTTGTATGTTGTTACTTCAGGAATGATTTTAGATGGAATGATATCTTATACTGCTGCAAAGTGCATTAATGATTGAGTAATTGACCTAGATTTATTGGCACTATGGTATCTTCTCAGTTGATGATGACTTGAGCAATATTTCATTTATTTATTTATTTATTTAATCAGAACCTCTAGTTTATCCTTTGGATTTTTCATTGCTGATGGAACCGGTATAAACTAGTTGTTTCCTTTTGGTCAATGTGGGACACTATAGTTCTTATTGATGAAAATTGGAGAGTGATAGTTTGGGGCATTGCTATATTTATGTTCATTGATCTTTGCTTTCTTTTCTAGATGATTTACTTTCTAGTTTAAATTGAGTTGGATAGCTTGAAGCGCCTTCTTCATTTTTTTTTGGGTGGTCATTGTTGCTTTCTATGGTGCTCACAGGACTGTGTAGATAGCAAGAGATGGGAATTCCTTTTGTGTCTATTGGTTTTTATGCCTCCATATAAGGTCTTGTTGGTTTGTTGTTGATCATTACTTTTACGTTAGTGTGTTTGATTTGATCTTGATTTATGTAATATGTCTCACTGAATAAATGTCGTAAGAAGGTGGTGGTTTTGGTTTCTATCTTGAGTATGCAGCATTCTTTTATTTGTTCAATGTTTTCATACTACTTTTGTGTTTTTGAGATCTCCGTTGTTAAATCCCAAGCTTTTGATGTTTTGAGGATCTACTGCTCTTTTAAGATTATTATGGCTCAATGAAATGGAGATACTTTGGAATTCACAAGAGATGGTTTTACATGAACCATATGGAAAGTTTTCAAACTATTTTCTACTGAAAGAGTTGAACAGTTAGGAGTCTTACATGGGATAGCCAGGATTCAAGAGACTGTCATTGTTGCTGAATTTATCTAATTTTCGTGCAATGGGGTTTCTCAGAAAGGGGTTCTGATTTCTATTTGTTATATTTTCCTTTGAAGTTTTGAACATGTTAATGTATATTTGGGCTTTGCATGATAAATTGTCAATTGGAAAGAGTATGGAAAATTGAAATTCATTGTTTGATGCTTGGTTTTCTCTAGAGGGGTTTTTCACCACATAAAGTGCTCTCTTCTATTATTTTTTGTTTTGATCTATTTTGACAAGACCAAAATTATTGGTTGTTTGAAATTGCCTTTGGTCAGACTGTGGAGTCTGTTAATTGTGGAAATCGATATCTTTCAATGGTACGCTGTGTGTAATTTTTTTTTCTTTTTTGGACAATGAGCATAGCTCAAGAAAAAAAACTAGCTAGGAAAGAACTTAAAGAGAGAGGCCCTTCTTGAAGCAAGCGTCCTCTAGCCAGAAGGATAACTGCATTCCTTTAGCAAAAAGGGTCAAATCTGGATTAGGATTGCTGCGGCGTGGAAAGCTAAATGGTCCGCAATTAGGTTATCTTCTTGGTTAATGACATCAATCCTGGGACAATGAAGACTATTAATCAGATGTTGGAGGTGAAGGGCTTCATTCATTAGGTGCTAGCCAGCAAGGGCTTGAAGATTTTTGACCAGATTCAATATGTTCGTACAATTAGTAAAGATTTGGATGGGATTCCAGTTCCTTTTTAAGCATTCCTCCAAGGCAAGGATCAAAGCAGTAATCTCAGCATGGAGGGAAGACTCACACCTGATGTTTGCAGCACCTACAAGGAGAAAACAACTTTGATTGTAAGTTAGCACAAAACCCCGACCGCTTCATTAGTGCCATTAATCTAGGAAGCATCTGAAGAAAAGATAATTGAGTCTAAAGGATTAGAGAAAGAGTAATCCCTTCGAGGTGGCTTGGCCTTCCTATCATACTCAGAGGCAAGACTAAAAGCTTTCTTTTGAATTAAGTCCATTTTTGGTGCAGTTTGAATAAAGATGATGTTGCAACGGGCTTTCCAAATTAACCAGTGAGTGATCGAAATTACAACTCTCCCTAAATTAATATCACATGTAAACTATGGGGCAATGGAAAACCAGTTACCAGTGTATAAGGTAGAGAGATAATTCTCCGGTAAACCCATAGAGGCCAAGATGGGCTTCCAACAGGCAATGGAGTGATGGCAACTCTAGAAAATATGAGCCACAGATTCAGGAGTTAAGTAACATAAGTAACAAAAGTAATAGAAGGTTAACGGACCAAAATTCAAGTTATAGAAAACATCGCAAGTGGGAATTTTGGCATGGGCAAGCTTCCAGATAAAAGTTCACTCTAGGGGGCACTTCTAGTTGCCAGATTTTTTTCCAGCCCATCCAAGGAAGAACGGTAGAAGGGCTATCATTAAGAGAGGTGTAGACAGCAGAAGCAATGGTGACACGAGGTGATTTGAGCTTGGACCATTAGATCCAATGGTTGTCCAGGCTATCATCAAGAAAGACTTTGTTCAGCCAATACAAATCGACATTCAGGCACATAAAGAATTCAATTCGAGGGAAGTTCCAATGGCCATTACCAGTATAAACTTCAATGGTAAGAGAGCCCAAAGAATCATGTGTATTAAAAAAGGTGGGTGTCTTAGCAACCGAAATGTCGTGAATCTAAGGATCATCGCAGAGATTGGTCAGGTTGGGGTTACAAATGTTTAATTTGAGTTAAACCCAATCTTGTCCACAGTTTGAGTGATGGTTTTGCAAAGCCACAAGGAGCAATTGTGCCGAAAGGGGGCAGAAAATCTCCAGCTAGGATACTTCAATTGAAAATCTTAACCTAATGCTTGTCGGGGTTATTTAAAACCGCAAAAAGATTTTTGGACATAAGAGCATGCTTGGTCGAGGGAAGATTCTTGATGCCAATCCCCACCTTAATTTTGTTTTGGGTAACAATGCTCCATCCAATTGAATGGAAGCCAAAATTCCTGCTACTAGCACCCCAAAGGAATTTCCTCAGGAGCTTGTAAATGTCATTAATAGTAGTGTCAGAAATGGAATAAACAAAGAGGAAACAGAGAGAAGATAGAATGCTACTGTTAATCAACACCACTCTGCCAGCCAGTGGTGGAACGATATATTTATTGTAGTTTGTCCGATCCAATTTTTACACAAAAAAACATACATTTATAATTTTTATTTATCAAGACAATAAAAAATTAAGGGGCCAAACAAAAATTTTTTATAAATATTTTCTATATATATATATTTATATATTATATCCTGGCTAATAAAAATCACGGGTAGAACCAATAAATGTTTGTAATTTTTTTTATAGTTTTTATTCTATATAAACTAATTTGTAATAAATGAAGGCTAAACAATAATTTTTTTGAAAAAAAATTCTTTTATATTATATAAACCAATATATATATATATATATTTATATATATCTAAATAATAAATATTAATTTTGTTCCAAACACTATTTTTTAAAACTCTCGGTTTTAATTTGTAAAAAATTAATATTTTTGGAAAAATGAAAATAAAGATCCAATGAATTATTAATATATATATATATATATGGAGAGAGAAGAGAGAGAGAGAGAGAGAGAGAGAGAGAGAGAGTGTGTGTGTGAGAAGAGAGAGGGGGTGCTTCCAATTTCCAACTCCCTCCATTAGTCCCTCTAATATATTTATAAACATATATATAAGATTGGTTGGTTGGGGCCAAGGGGATGCTCAAGTATCCCCTTGACCCCTCCATCGGCCCTGTTGCCAGCTAAGGAAAAGGTAGAGTGATACCAGGAGTTAACAGCAGTATCGATCTTCTCAACCAAGAATCGACAGTTAGAAACATAAAGCTTTTTAGGAGAGATAGGAACACCAAGATAATGGAAGGAAATTTGCCCAGATTGATATGAAGGATTTTGGAAATTGAAGCGGCAAGCCTTTTATTGCACCAAGAGGGGAGAAAGATTGCCGACTTCCCAAGGTTGGGCTTCTGGGTGATAATCTCCTTATAAATCTCCAAACAAAGAAGGCAATTCTTACTAGTTTTCTTGAAGCACTAGTAATCAAGATGAGGTCATCAGCGAACATAAGGTGATTGAAATTGTTGGGAAGATTTAGGTCAAAGCCAAGGATCATGTTAAGGTGAAGGGCATGGTTCAGATTGGCTGTAAGGTTGCAGTTGACAAGAATGAAAAGAAGCAGGGAAATAAGATCACCCAGGTGGACACCTATAGAGGAAGAGAACCAATGTGTGTGGGATCCATTAATTATCAAAGAAAAGGGCAGAGGAGAAGCAATCCTGCATCCAAGAAACCCAAACAGCAGGGAAACTCATTTTGCGCAAGATGGCTAGGATAGCAGTCCATTCAATTGTGTCGAACGCTTTCTCGATATTGACCTTGGCTAACATCATAGGGGAACTAGTTCTTGATTCAAGAAAATGGAAATTTCCTAGACCTCTAGAATGTTATCAAAGGGCGAGAGGCCCGGAATGAAACCTGATTGCTCTTGGGATAGTAGTTTATGAATATCGAGCTTAAGGCGAGAGGCAAAAATTTTGGTAATAATTTTGTAAGAAACATTATAAAATAAAATAGGTCAAATTCATTAACACGACAAGTATTATCAGTCTTAGGGATGAGGGTAATGTAAGTTCTGCCCCAAGAATTTGGGAGTTTACAAAAATTGAAAAAGTGAGAGACAGCTTTGAACAAGTGATCCCCGATAAGATGCCAGTAAAAAATATAAAAATCCACATAAAGACCATCGGGGCCGGGAGATTTTCCTCTAGGCATAGCTCGAATTGCCCATTTAACCTCCTGTTTAGTCACTAGTTTAGAAAGAGTCTCCATGTCATCACCATCTAGAGCCGGAAGATATCTTGGAAAAGCAAACAACGTTTGATGAATAGTTTTAGAGGAGGAGGAACTCCAAAGGGAGGAGAAAAAATCTAAAAAACAATTGTTGACACCCTCTGGAGTAGAAAAAGAATTACCTGATAAGTCATCGACAATGGAGATCTTGTTTCCGTGCTTCCGGACACGAGCCATATAATAAAAGGAGATATTCTAGTCACCGTTAATTACCCATTGCATTCAAGCTCTTTGAGCCCAAAAGATTGAATTTTGAAGAAGAAGAGCATTGTGGCGATTGTAGAGACATAGAGCCAAACATTTCCATATGAGAGGGGTCTGCGGTCTCAGTCAAAGAAAATTCCTGCTCTATGTTCTTAATTTCCCCATCAATGGTTCTAAAACCTGGAGCTTTCCACTTAATAATGTTTGCTCTAGTACGAACAACACAACTAGAAAAGGATAAAAGAAAGGAAACAGAATTGTCTTCAGTCCAAGCATTGGAAACACAACGATGACATCCCTCATAATCAAATAAGAAGTTTTCAAAATGAAAGACATTTTTACGCATAAAACCCTCATTTTTGGTAATTATAAAAAGAGGGCATAATTAGAATCGGTACGAGAGAGATGACGATTAAAATAGGAGGTAAAACCATTCAAATAGCTGACATTGGCAAGGAAACGATCAAGCCAAGCCATCTGTGAGATGAGTGGCTTTGACTGTTACACCAAGTGTAGTCTACACCAGAAAACCCTAAGTCTAAAAGCTAGTTTTATGAAATAAACTGAGAGAAATTTTGAGATTTAGCAGAATAGGGGTGACAACGCCAATACTTTTATTCCAGAGATCAATGATACCACCTGACAAACTGGAGGCCAGAATAGTAACCCATTTCCATTTTCTATTGAAGATCTTGTAAAATTTGAGAGCCCTGCAGCATCAGCTTTGGTTTCCACCAGGAAGATAATGTGCGGATTTAATCAGAGAGCAAAATCTTTGATACGATAAATTGTGTAGGGATTGGAGGCATCCCTACAATTCCAACTCAAAACTTTTATCAGATTCATGGACAAAAAGAGAGAGGGGGAGAGAAAAGTTATGGGTTAGGAGAGTTTCTTCTCTTTTTTGTCTTGCTCTCAGACTCGGTTGAGTCCCTGCAAGTAAGATCTTCACATTTAGCCTCACGTCGGTATTAGATAAGGGATCTGTCATCGTCAAGCTCCATGTCTTCCTCCGAGTTTCCAGAGTAGTCAGTTTCTATGTCTGAGTCGTTGTTTTCCATTGGGTTAGGGTTTTGGCGGAGGGCATCTTAAGCTTTTCCAACCAGTTTTAGATGAAGAGAGGGGGCGTCTTCCCTCTTAGTTGATAGAGAATGAGAGATAGATGAAAGCAAGACTGGACAGTCCATCTCAATCAACAGTGCTCTAGGGTCAGAAGCACTCGAAGAAGGTCCTCCTTGAGCAGTATTTTTACTAGTTTTAATGATAAAGGTCTATTGAAGACATGGGATGGGATCAAAAGAAGAGTTTTCACCAAGTTCCCAAGCAATAACAACATCTTGGAAGTCAACCAGCACCGCTTTTCCTTTACTATCAACTGGCGGCTGATTAGGCACTTGTCGAGCGACTAGAGCTCCACCCCCTGCCATGCCTCATGGAACCCCCACGGGATACATGAATGGTAGGATCATTTTCCATGTGTCCATCATCAAGCCTTGAAGCATGCCACGTCTTGCTATCCCCCAAGTCATCTCCCTGAGTTCACCAACCAGAAGCACCTCCGCCTCTCTGCCGTCGATGGCAAACTATCAACCAGGGCCAATGTTGCTCTCAAACGAGTTGCCAATAGCCAAGCAAGGATCGGTGTTCAGATCAATATTGATGTCATCCATTTCCATACAGTTTTAAAGGTTTTCCTGGCTACCTCCAGTCTCATCAGAATGCATAGCGATCTTCATCGTCGCCAACTCCTCAGAAAGAACCGAAGAGGGCATCGGTGGGTGAGGCACATGGATCCAACTACTAGTCTTTTGTTAGCTATTTTCTCCATGTCTAATGAGCCATCATCTGAAGCAAAAGATAGGGAGCTTTTCGCACTAGACCAAGGCTAGGATGTTGTTTTCACCATATTTGACCCTGACCCCTTGTTGGAGTAGGAGACGGAGGTCGATCTGGACACAAACTCAAGCGAATCTAGAACATGACCAGGAGAGGATGTGATCATCAACCTTCAGGACCTTGACAAAGTAAGATACCACCGTCTCAAGGGTTTCTCCATTCCCAAGCTCAATTGGGAGATGATAGATTTGGATCCAAACTGCGGCGGTTGAAAGCTTCTCAAAAGCTGGTTGAAATCCTTTACGCCAGGGCTTTAGATGAAGGATTATACTAGCTACCATCCAAGGTCTGTCAAAAAGCAGTTGGTTTTGGAGCTCCTCTATCTCGTATTGTATGAGGGAGAGATGTCCAAGCGAGCATCCTAGACATGAAAGCTAACAATCTTCACCCAAGAACTTCCTCCTTTAATGCTACTGAGAGGTTTGGGAGGAAAAGGATGGTTTGACAATTCCCCAGGTGGAGGAGCCCCAAGGCACGCTTAGAACAATTAGCCGCAGAAGTTCAGCAGAAGCTCCAGGTAAAGGAGATCAAACAGGTCATCAGGTTTGATCTGTCATATAATGGAAGGCACTTTGGGCTGTGTGTACTTAATACTTTGTTTTCCTAGGAGGGGTTTCCATGTGGCCACACAAAAAATGCTTTGTTTTGTGGAAATTTCCTTCTTTCAGAATTTGATGGTTCTTACTATGGAAACAAGTATCTTTCAAAGGGGGATGTTATTCATAATCAGATAAGACAAAGCATGATTTTTCTATAATATGTTTTTTATCAGTTTACTGTTGTTGTTTCAAAAAATTATTCTTAAGGGGACTCTGTTGAGCATCAGATGGGCATATCCTCCCAATCTGGTTTATTCTATGTATTGCCGTTATTTTTGTACATCAACTTGCAATTATCATTGGTAGCTAAATTGGGGTTTTCTTACCTTTAGATAGGGGGTTTCATGTCAATGCAATAGCATGATTTCACTATCGTTTTCAAAAGTTCCATATATCGTTTATACTCCTGGTCTATAGTTAGCAATGATTCATAATTTTTGAATAAACACTAACAAAATAATTATTGACAAGCATTAATCAATTATATTTGATTCTTCCTTTTCTATTATATGATCTAGATATTTGTTTATGTTTATGGAGAATTTGTTGGTTGAATGTTATGGTTATTATTGAATTTTCTTTTGATAGTAGTCTGGCCACTCAGTTTGTTGGTAGAAATTGGAACTTGGCATATATATCTATTTTCACATATGAGATTTGATTAAATATCTTTTAACCCAGTGTCCGAAACTGATAGAACTTAAGAGAGGTTCTGATTAAATAAGCTATAAAATAAAACACTAATACAGTTTAAACAATTTCCTTTCAATAACTAAATTTTAAATTTTGGGAAAAAAATAATCTAATTAAATGATTTAATAAGCCAAGACTCAAATTTAAACCATCCACGTTTAAGTATTAAAAAAAAAAAAAAGAATAATGCTTACCTTATTCAAGAGGTGTTGGTTAATTAATGAAATATGGACAACTCACATTAGGGTTATGGGTTATGCACAGATATGGAGTTACCATCTCAATTGTTGGGCTTATATCTATGTGGAGAAAGCCCAAAGTTTGTGAGGCCCATATTATGTTAACCCATTAGGATTTTTAATAATGTTTTATCAGCAATTTTCTCGATATGTCGTTGTTTTTGCAGACAGTTTGAGAAACAAAAAAAAAGAAAGAAAGAGAGTTTGTGAGAGATTCGATTCTGTAGCAAGTTTCATCAAATTAGCAATCGGACAATCATTTGAAGTCCGATCAAGTTGGTTTTGGGTAAACATATTCCGATCTTAATGTTCTTCATTTGAAAAGTGGAGATTTGATTTTGATGTCTAGTTTACTCTAGATCAAATTGTGAAGCAGAATATCGAAGTACTTCCAATCTTGTAGCTTAATTATTCTGGATCAAATCCCTACTCCCAAAGCTCCAAGTATTTCCTACTTTCCCCACACCATTAGTTCTATGCGACAACCAAAGCACAATGCAGATGGCCTCAATTCCGATTCCATGCAAGGGCCAAGCACATAGATTTAAATCTTTATTTTGTTCGAGACAAGGTGCACTTGAAAGAGGTCAAAATCCAACACATTAGAACTAAACTTTAAGTTGCATACATTCTCACCTAGCCACTTGGCCCTTCACTTTTCCTAGCCTTTAGTGCCAAATTATGCATGGATAGCCCACAACTCAGCTTATAGAGATATGTTTAGGATACAGTAGGCCCATCTCAAGCCCAATCATTTACAAACAACCTTAAGCCCAATTGTCCATAAACCAACTGTAAACATATTGAATAATATGCATATACATATTTCATATATAAGAGAGTTCTAGGGTTGGGACTAGAAAATGAAAGCCCTTTTCTCTCTTTTGTAAATTTCCTTCTCAGTGAAACACACACAATTCATCCTATAATGATGAATCAAAACACTTAAGAATATAAAAGTGATGATGCCAAAGGTGGTTTAAGAAAGCTAACTTGCAAAAGTCACCAACAAAATGATGCCAAAGGTGGTTTATTTCAAGAATTCATATACATATATCTTTTGGTGAGCAAAACCATGTACCCCGATTCAGTTTTGCAGATAGACAAAAAATTGCTCTGTACTCGACCCAATTTAAACCGAATACCAAAAATTAGGTACCCAATTTAAACTGAATCAGATATCTGATCCAAATTTAAGTTTATCTGTCTTATGAAATTTTTTTTATATAATAAAATTAAATTTAAAAAAAAAAACAAATATGAAAACTTATAACTTACAAAGAGGATTAAAATCTTATATTATTTTCTATACAAAAAATCATAACAAAAATAATAAAAAATATTTATCAATTCTAAGTAGTAGAAAAAAGAAATCAAATATCTTCTGTAATATCAAACGTCTTATCAATAATGAAGCTAGAGAGAAAACATGAGGAGATGAGGACTATAATAAGAGAGGAATTAAAAAAAGAAAAGAAAAAAGAATATAACTTTTTGGATTAGGGATTAGATTTTTTTTTTTTACTTGTATCCACAATAAAATTTAAATTTATTAGTATATATAAATCTTAAATTGATTAGATTATGTATTTAGATTTTAATATAAACATATATATAACTCTTGAAGGGATTAGATTATGGATTTGGATTATTTTTCTTTTTTATCCCATGTAAAATTTAAATTTATCAATATATATATAAATATATATAAGAATATACTGAAAACCTGATGGTATTTGAGTACGTAGTGTTTGTTTCCTTTCGACCCGGATCTGATCCGGTTTTCATGTTAAAAATACAAATCGGAAACCTGATCCATTTTCTCGGATATGAAACTCACAAAATTATGGTAAAAAAAAATCGGATACCAAATTATTGGCGATGCTTAAGTTTAAGAGCTTAAGTTTATTGAAAATATAAAAAGATGAGAAGATTTCAGTTACTCTTCACAAAATTGAAGATGAGAAAGCGGGAGTTGTTTTACTCTAGTTTATAACTTCATTACAGGGTCACGTGTTCCCAAATCAGTTACATTGATGCCATGCTAGAGAGGTTAGTTATGACGAGATGGGAAAGGCCATTGGGTGAGCTAGATTAGTTATGACAACTCAACGGAGTAAGTTACAGGTGTTAGTTGGCATTGTTTTCCCTCTATTGTACAAATCGAGAGCACATAAATAGCTCACTCTCACTGTAATGGTGATCAATTGAATGAAGATCTCCTCTTCTCCTCCAAATCTTTTCTTCTTCTCTTCTTCTTCCTCTTTTCATCTTTGTTGGTTTTCGATTGATGATGCTTCCAGGTTTGCAAGGTGTTTGTCAAGCCCTGAACCAGGCCCGGCGGTGGACAAACGGCATCGAACCCACATGGCAGAAATCCCATAAGCACGCAAAGCCCAAAAACCTACTTCAAGCAAAACAATCTAACAAAGTCATGAAATACAGATAACAAAATACATCAACTTCTAAATACAACTTCAAGGACTACGACAAGGTAGAAAATACAACTCAAATACACTAGAGGAAAAAACAAATACTTGACAGCCCGCTAAACTACAACCCCCAACTTTCTTCTGACCTGAAAAGAATTAAGAACAACTTAATGAGCTTGGGAGCCCAGTAAGCAACCACTAAAAATATCGGGATCACAAAATGTTCAATGCTTTTTAGAAACATACAAAATGTAACATAATCAAATAAATATCAAAATGAACCCATAAATTAGAAATAATTCAAAACAGATTTAATTTACCAAAATAATGAGCATATAAGTCCCCCAAACAACTAATGCCAAAACAAAACATCAGAACTCATTTATTTAAACTCGGTGACCCAAGTCAGATTTCAGAGCTCATATGTTTACCCTCGGTGACCCGAGCCAGAATATCAGAAGCCATTATTCTTCACCGACGGAATGTGCGAAACTATAGTTTCTATGTCAGAAGTACGTGTCGACACGGTCAGTGTTTAATCCCTAGTGACATGATTATTGCATAATTAATTGGGGACTACAAGTTTCTATAGCAAAAATATGTCGGGTCCAAAAATTATCGTCAACGCAATATACTAGAATTCAGTAATCCCTTTTTCTAGCAAAATATTTCCAATTATATCAACAATAACACATTTAGCAAAACCATAAATAATAGCCAAAGTTATATATATATATATATATACACACACATATATAACAAATAACTTGGAATTCAAAAGAGATAACTTACTGAAACAGTATATATTACAATTTACTAAATAATTAAATTATTACATAAATCAAATGTAAATAACTGTCAGAACGGAATAAGCATCTTGAATCATCAAACAATCAAGAAATTTTCACATTCTTAAACAAATTCCAAAAATAATATAATACACAGAATTAACCAAAAGGTTAGTCTGAAATCAATGTTAGTTAAGAATGCATAATTTACTAGTAAGATAATTATGTAACCAAATAATAGAAGAAATAATTTAATTACAAGTGTCACGAATACATCATATATTAATATTTATAGGTGGTTTAATTACTTGGAGACCCCAAAATCTAACTCCCATTCGAACACAAGATCAATCATTCTTGAACGACCCTAAAAGCATAATCAAAATAGCTCAAAACAATAATTTAACAATACACAAAACATGGATCAAAGCCCATAGCAAGATTCAAAGACTCACTTTCTACTCTATCTAACGCTAAACATCTAATCACGAGATAATTTAGCCATACAATAGCCAAAAATCATGTTTCAAGGAAAATAGCATTTCAACAAACACCTTATGGGCATAACTAAAACTTAGCAATTAACCACATAGACAAATAAGGCACATGCTATTAATACAAACTAATATCCTTTACTAGCAAAGCAAAGAAGAACTAACCAGTTGGGGTAAAAAAAATATAATAAGCTAGCATCATCTCATTTTACCCACAAACTTGGCAATTGCAAATTAAAAAAAAAAAACTTACAAGGTTGGATGGCGAAAATTAGGCCAACAACAAACCCTTGAGGCCGCTTTTAGCTCCACGGCATGCAAGGGAAAAAGTCTATGATGCCCATCGGCTCACCAAACAAGGGAGGCACAAAGGAAGATAGATGAAGTTTTTGGCCGCCGAATTATCTTTTGAAGCTCCAAACCCAAGGTGGTGGCATGGCTAGCGGTGAGGTCGACATTGAGGCTAAGGAATAGGGAGTTCCAGTTGGGTGAAGAAACAAATGGAAGAGAGGCTCATGGATTTAGGAAAAAAGATAGAGAGATTTCACGGGCTAAAGAATGTGAAAATAAAAGCAACTGTTTTTTTTCTTTCATAAAAGCAATAGTTTTTTTTTTCCTTACTTAAGGGAGGTGGGATCCACAGTGTTTCTCCGAGTTGCAAATCCAATAGCAGTGTTTAACATGAATCGGATCATCGAATAATTTTTTTTTTTTTTGGCTCACCCCTACATATATCCTTCTAAGTTTCCTACTTAAGTATCATTTCCTTAACTGCATGTATATCTATTTGGGTGTGTATGTTTTTTCATTATCTATACTTTAAATTATTGACTAACTGTCTAACTCGACTCACAAGATATTACATTGTTTCCCTTAACATATTGCATGTATATAGTATGTATTATGTATATACATGTAAGAGCCCAAAAAAAAACATTATTTGAAACACGTTATTGGCAACTTGAACTAAAAGCTAACTAAATAAATATCTGTACTATATATGGTGAGGCTTTTAAATGTGTCTTTATCATGTTTATTTGAAAAATAAAACGATTCATCAGTACTATTCATAGGCCCGGGTGTGGGTCCTCTGTGAGAGAAATAATGGTTTTACCCCTCCAAGATTGCAGGGCAAGGGGATTTTCCTAAAAGGTCAGTAAATCACCGTAACTAAGCACTTTCAGTTTGTTTCTTTGGCAATCTCTTAAATAGAGAACGCTTATTGCCTACGGGGTTCTAAGTATTATTTTTTCTTTTCATTAGAGTATATATATTTAATTCATGAGATGGTTGTTTTTTTCCTATCAATTGTACAAAATGAGCCAGGGAGATAGGTTGTGCGTGATGGAGGGACACACACAAAGATATATATATATATATATATAGGATTTAAATATATATATATACACACAAATATATTATAAATTATATATTTTATATATTTTTAAAATTTATATCCATATAATGAGACATATAAATATATATATATATATATATAACCAAACATTTTCAATACACAGCCGCAGAATTCCGTAGAAAAAAAAAAGTATGAGAGAAAGTGGTTTAGGACGGATTTTTATTTTTTTTAAATTCTCCTCCTAAGGGGAAGAAACGCGGGAAAAAAAAAGATGGTGAGAGAGATATGCTTAAGAGAAAAAAAAATGGGGAGAGAGAAACATGCAAGAAGGACATGTATTATTGGAAGAGCATCTAACGGCTCTGAAGGGACGTCCTAACTACTCTATGGTCATCCCTAACCCCTTGTTTGGTTCAAAGGGGGAGGGGGCAGGAGGAGTGAAGGGGAGCAAGAAGAGGAGAATGGAAAGTTTGAAAAAATTTTATGTTTGGTTCACTTGAAGAGTGCAGAGGGGTAATCTTATTTTTTATTTTTTATTTTTTTGTTAGAAGTGACAAGTGTGATGTGCATTTTACCAATTTGCTCTTTTATATAAAATTAATCATAATTATTTTTTTATACATATTTAGGATTATTTCGTACAACTTTATTAATATTAATATTAGTAATGATATTATTTATTTAATATTAATACAAATAATAACATTTTTATTAAACAAATACTATAATCACTCTTTTTATATATTTTTATAATTTCATATTATTTAATCTAAAAAAATATATTATTAATAATATTAAATTGACAAATTAAAAAAATAAGAGAAAACAAAAAGCAATATGAAAAATGAAATTAGTTTTTAAAAAGATATTATGGGAATTTCTTAAATTGATAAAGAGCAATTTGGTTTTTTCATAGATATTTAAGGTTTAAAATTTCTGTTTAATAGCTCCACCTCTCCAAAAGACCCCGATTTGGAGGGGTGAAGCACCCCTTCAAACTTCTCCTTACTCCCTCAACTAAACAACCATCACTCCCCCTCACCCCTTGCTACCACTTCAAAATCCTGAGTAAAGTATCGGACCTCAATATATATATATATATATATATGGAAAATATATAAGTTATTTATATATGATATTTGTTGGTTTCATGATTTTTTTTTTTTTCCATTTGCAGTAAATCGTGATTCTAAAGTTTCAACTAAATACCTTTAAATCCATCTCTTTCTCCTCTGCAACCTCATTAGTTTCAATTATTTGGAATCAACCACATAGATATTCTTCTTCCACATTATCTATTGAAAACGAAAAGACTAGATAAACTGTGACCAAACATATTATTTTAAGTTTCTATTAAATACACCTTCAGTCTACACCATGCTCTTACACACTCCAACTCAAAAATTTCCCTTTTTGTCAAAACATCTACTAACTGTCTAAGAATATGTTCATACAACTTCAAAAAAGAAAAGTCCACATATATACCACTCTTGCAATGGAAAAATTTGTATTTCATTCACTAGCAAATGAAAAACGAAGGGTTCATGCGTGTGTGTGTATGTGCACGTCCCGCAATCATGCACACGCTGTGTGATTGAGTTATAAGCTTGCATGTACGCGAAAGTGTGTTATCTGTGTATTGCGTGCGATGTGCTATAATGAGTGTGTGTGGGAGTATGTGCTATCACGCTGTGCGTGTGTAAGTGTTTGTACGCTGTCATTATGTTTGTGTGTGCCGCAAAGAGTGCGTATGTGTACCAATGACTAATAGTTTATTAATATCTAAATCCTCATTAAAACCTTTCACAAATGATGAAATTTTGAATTATGAATGCGAAATTTCTAGAAATGTAAATAGTGATCGATTGTGAAAAATTGATCCCCACGCCGATGTGTGCGTAGACCCCAAACCCACTTGTTCCACTAAAGCTCATGCACGTCTTTGCCTTTTTTAAGCAACCTAACTACTAGTAGTTAGGTCAAATAAAAAAAAATATAGGCTCACTAATAATAGATTTAATATTGTTTTGTAAATATCTGATGAGAAAAACCTCCAATTTGACAATTTAAAAAAAAAAAATCAACTTGAACATCAAAGAAAATATCACTACATGAACCACCAGAATCCTCAAATGGTTGTTCAAATTGGCATCTTCAACCAGCAATTCAGAATCTTCAAACTAATATAAGCTCCAATGTCAAATTTCTCAAATTACCGATATGGCCCTACCCTGGAATCTCACCTGCTCCAAACCTCAGAAAAGCTTAAGCACCATATTCGTCTCCATTGACTCTCTAATCAACACATGACACAATAGTATATAGCAACCAACCAAAGCAATCCTTATTCCAGTATACTCCTGATCTAGCATTAAGAGAGAACATGGAGAAGATTGAACACTCATAGCTGATCATCAATGGCATCAGTCTTCACATTGCTCATGTTGGAAAAGGTCAGCAATACTGAAATATTATATTTTTCATTTGATTCTATCAAGTTTCTATGGGTTTGTGTAGGTGAATCTGGGGATGTCATTCTCCTCCATGGCTTCCCAGAGATCTGGTACTCATGGAGGTATCAAATGCTTGCTCTGGCTGAAGCTGGCTTCCGAGCCATCGCTCCAGACTGCCGGGGCTATGGCCTATCAGGTCAACCCCAGGAGCTGGACAAAGCCTCATGGCAGGACCTCACCAGTGACCTCCTTGGCATCCTTGACACATTAAACATCCCTAAGGTATGTATACATCACACTGGTCTTCATATGTATTTGGATCGTGAAGTTAAACTCTAACTGGTGTAACCTTTGTTTGTGATAAAGGCTTTCATTGTTGGCAAGGACTTTGGAACCAAAACAGCAAATGATTTTTCTATACTTCACCCAGGCCGTGTGCTAGGTGTCATAACTTTGGGTGTGCCCTTTGTTCCTGATTCCCCATCTTCCCTGGATGACCTTCCCAAAGGTTTCTATATACCCAGGTGGCGGGTAAGATACCCCATTTAACACTACACCGTTTAGTAAACCTCCCATCTGAACATCCATGACCACATCATCTATGAACTTATTAAAACTAATACTATGTGAATGTGCTGACGTGTCATCACTAACATGAGTGTTGCTATTTTGATCCAAAAAACAAAAAACCCAGGAACCAGGAAGAGCAGAGAAGGATTTTGGTAGATTTGAAGTGAAGAGAGTGCTGAGAAACATATACATACTGTTCTGTAGGAGGGAACTCCAGGTTGCAGAGGAGGATCAGGAGATCATGGACCTTGTGGAGCCATCCACTCCCTTGCCACACTGGTTCACTGAAGATGATCTCGCATGCTATACGGCCCTCTATGAGAATTCTGGGTTTAGCTATCCACTGCAGATGCCTTAGAGGTTAGATCCTGAACAAATATAGCACACTGTTTTCATTCAGCAAATAAGAAACCATGATAATAGTGATCTATTAAGATACTTATTTCTTCCAAGTGTCATTCAAAAGACTAGATATATAAAATTTCCAGGAAAACGGAAGAACAGGCTATGCACGGTATAAATAATTTCTGTGCACCTAAGTAAAAGCAAACAATGGAGAAAGAAACAAAAAACATATGACGGTACTTCAAACCTGAATATTCAGTTCCATATCCTGCCACTAATCTTCTCTGCTTCTGATCATACATTTACTGAAAAGAGAAACTATTTCAATCGAAGAACATAATTTAAATTCTGAAAACAAGTTCAATCTCAAGATTTTGGGTTGAAACAAGAATTTTCTGACATAATCTTCATTTATGTATCATTAGGTCAATCCACAAAGGACATGGCTTCACAAACCCTAAGATTGAAGTCCCTGCACTGCTGATAATTGGGGAAAAGGATTACATTCTCAAGTTCCCTGGTATGGAGGAATACATCAGGAATGGAACGGTGAAACAAGCTCATCATCTCTTTCATCAAAACCCACTCTTTAAACAACTAAGTACTATATATTGATTTCAATTTGTTCTTCTGAAAGAAGAATCTGTTACAAACTTTTGATTTTTAATGCTTCAATGCTGAAGAATAATAAATAATAAACAATTCACAAACAACTGTTCCAAATCTTAATGAGGCATATCATAACATACCAGATTATCATTTACAGATTTCAAGAAACAATGCATCAAGGATCTTTCAGGCAGTCAGTCATATTCAAACATCTGAGGGCAGATCAATACATCAAGGATGTTGATCAGGAGATGCTTTTCCTTCTTAGAACGAGAATTATATTGTTTAGGCTCATATAAACTCTCAAAAGACATGGTCCATTGAAATAAACAATAAAAACCAAGTGCTGAAGGAAAAGGTTCAGCAACGATCAATACAGATATCCCTTCCAGTAAAGGGCAATAAAGAGAAGGAATCAGAGTAGACAACATCGCTACACCTGGAGTACATATCCCAATACATCAGGATCATATGCCGTTGATATTCTCTGCACCATAATCAGTGTCCAACCAAAGAGCATTCAACTGAATAGAGTCATTCTTCGCACCATAATGAGTGTCCAACCAAAGAGCATTCAACTGAATAGAGTCAGCTGGCAAAATAAATAAGAGTGGGTTTGGTGCAGTTGGCTTCAGAAAAAATCCAACAATAGCAACAGGTGTTTACTCACACACAGTATTACTCAGGAAAGAGAACATGTTAAATTCAATCCATAATGAGTCAAATAAAGATTTACTTGTTCTTATTTGAAGCTTATTTATTTACTTGTTAACATAAAGATTAATATTTTGACCAAATAAATGCTATAACAAGTAGAGATGGCAATTTGTACCCTACCCGATGGAGATATCCCAGACTAGATCCTGGGTCAAAGAGGGTATTACCCTCTTTGACCGGAATCGGGTACTGGATCACGGTATACCCGTTAGTTTTTTTGAGATGCGACGGGTCGGGTAAGGGTATGCCCTCACCCCTACCCTGCACTCTTACCCCTTACCCTTACCCGTTGAAGAGGTGCAGGGTAAAACCCGCACTGCACTCCTTACCCTCTCATATATATATATATATATAATTTTTTTATAAAACTAAACATTTACTCACAATTTACTCAATATCTATTTTTCATAAAGTGATTAATTTGAAAAATAATACTTCAAATTTTCTCTTAATATATTATTTTTAAATTTTTATTTAATTTCTATATTTATATTTGATATTATTATCAAAATTGAATTTTTAGATATATATTAAGAATCATAATTAAATTAAAAAAAATAAACAAATATAAAAAAATTATTAGAACATCATGAAAAAAATAAGATACTAATAAAAAAATCAATTGGATATAACTTATGAGAATTACTTATAATGTTTTTTTATATTCAAAATATTACTAGATATTTATAAAAATTTGAGTTTATATAAAATATAAATAGTAGATATATGAAAAAAATTTTTAAACAAAAAAACCAAGATGGTTAAACATGAACAAAACAAAAAGGTAGAGTTACCATCGAGTCCCAAATAGACATCATTTTTTATGTGATTATATAATTTAAGATAAGCAAAATATATATCAACTCAGTAATTTTTGAATTTATGGATGTGTTTAAAGATTGTAATATAATGTATAATTAATTTATTTTTTTATTATTATTTAAATTTAATTCGATAATTTGAACAACGAGAAATGCGGACTCATGCGGAGTACTCAGACTTCTCAGGGGTATGGGTAAGGGTATGATTTTTTACCCGCAAGGGGTACGGTGAAGCAGGGTATGGGGTAGGGGTTACGGGTACGGGTAAGGGTTTTGGCATACCCTACTCATACCCTACCCGTTGCCATCCCTAATAACAAGGCAATCATTGCAAATAAAACCTCTTGATATGCACACTACAATGCTCACAAACACATTCATACGTGTGTTTGTACCTTTTAGATTCCACAAGGCCTTTTGTTAAATACACTAAGATTTCAATTGTAAAATAAAGAATCCCACTACAAATGAAATTATGGTGAAGCAAAATTATGACTTAAAATTGAAGTTCTATCAGATTGTTTGACCAATATAACATTGTCAAAATTTCAGCATAAAACCATATCGTAGATAAATACAAAAACAGAATTGCATTACTGAATTATATTCAGCTGTTAGTTTTCAATCCTATACATTAAAAGGTGCACCATAATTTATAAAGCGCTATTAAGAAAAAAATCAGAAAAGAACTCTCTCTTGTTACATTAAAAGAGTGCACTGTAATTTATAACGCAATATTAAAAAAAAAAAACAAAAAAGAACTTGATCCCATCTTTAGAATGACTGCATCTGGCCTGCTGCTTCACCATTTCTCCACATTCTAATTTGCCAAACATCAAGAGTGAACTGGGTGCCACAAAATTGAAGACTTAGCATACAAAAGGCGTGTTTACCTGTATTTCCAAGATAGAGATGACAAAGAGAGTGTACTGTATCACATGTTCAGGCTAGCATCATTTTTCCTATCATAAGAATAGAACAGAGACTCTTCAACAGGTTGCTGCTGGGTAACATACTGGTAACATTTGAAATTTACCAACACAAATGCATACAGAAATTGACTAACAAAAACAATGTGCAAAAACAACTTAACATCATCAAATGCTATTTTGCGACATTGCTTCTTGGCTAAATTTATAAAATATAATTATAAAAAAGGATGAAAAGGCTGGCGGACTGAATTTTAAACCAGTGAGAAGAACATACATGGAACAAGAAGCTGTCCAATTGGTTCCAACAGATCAATGCAGATAAATGCTGCAAAAGGAAGTGCAATTTTACAAGTATGACAACTTTTCCTAGAAGTCAGTGAGCAATGAACAGATTATTTTAACACAAACCTCAAATAAACTTCATTCATCTCAAAGCAAAACCTGCAGACCACGAAGTAATGAGAAAGAAGCAAGCAACACAAGAAATTATATCCAGAAGATATTCTCAATATTAGATAAAATAAAGTATTTGGTCCACAACAAATAGTCTAACATTATAAAGTAAGATACAATATAAAGATGCAGATAAAAGCTAATTAAATTTTCATCTTGCCACTCTGAAGGAACAAATGCACTTCCCTAAATGCACCAAAAGATGGTCAAAAGCAAGATGTCCATCTGCATGAAGAACCATAATCACATCAGTTTAAAGTAAAGATTTCGATGAAACTTGCAAATTCCAAAAAACGGAAGAGCTCGATTATATTAACAACACTACAATATCCTGAATCAAAGCTCAGCCATAAAATGCTACTTCAATGTGCAGGCACATCCCCAACAGGATACTGAGTATTGAATTAACTCGCCAAACCTTGACTAAAGTCCAGAAAGTTCATCTCTTTCTTCCTCCACGCTCCCTTAAAGCAAGGGTCAGCATTTCACTAGGTCGGATATTGTAGTAAGCAAGTGTAAGATTGTCCTTGAGAAAACCAGCCCGGCCACTCAGTTTCTGTTTGTTAGCAGGAAGCTGAACCTCTCCAGCGATCTTCTCCTTAAGGCTGCCAATAGTTTCAGATAAGGAATGGACAGTGATCTCCAACACCTGCCCTTTAAGGTTCCCTTCATCAACATTAGGAACAGAGATAGAAATGCGAGCAGAACCCTGCAAAATAAGATTTCAAGAAACCATAATTGACTTCATTAAATTGAAAACAAACACAAAAACTAAGACCAGACAAAACATAGATATGGGAAATTACAGGGTGCTGCACAAGGAACTGATCCTCCGGAATGAGTGAAGAATCATCAAGTCGAGGTTTCTTTGGCTCAGGTTCGTCAGGTAGCGGTGGAGGAGCTTCTTCAGGAGGCGGAGGTGGGGGCATCCCTGACATAGGAAGTGGTGGAACCATATGCATGTTAGGTGCTGGAATAGGAATGGCACCAAAAGGCGGTCGGGGGGCCATCAAAGGAGTAAATTGGGATCCCGGGGGTGGTGGAACAGGAATTGCTGATGGGGTTATTGATATAGGCTGAGGCATGTGAGGTGGCCTATTCATCACCATATGCTGTTGCGATGAATTAAGATGGTAGGATGTTTGTGGAGGCCCTGCAGATGAAACCAATGGTGAAACACCTGGCCGATGGGGTAGCTGCATGATACCCCCACCAGTACCGGGGGCTGAATACTGGACATTGGTAGGAGGAACAAATCGAGGGATATTCAGTGCCAGTCCAGGTGGTGGAGGGAGAGGACGAACCATCGGAATACCAGGTCTCGGTGGTGGAGCAGCAGGGCCAGCTAGAGCCCTAAAATCACTGGCATTAGAATCAATTTGTTCTTCCCCCGGAAGACCCTGTGACAATGCCTGGCTGGCAGTCCGGCCGATGCTCCCTGAATGACCATCCCATATAACCTGCTTCGGCTGCTCATCCTTCTTCTCAATCTCTGCCTTGACTGCATTGGAGACTTCCTCCTCTGTGGTACCAAAAATATCAGGTCGAGTCTTTGCAAGCCCCACAATGTTCCTCGAAATCTCATCATCTGCAGCAAGGGTAGTCTCACGGATCTTAGCCATCATTCTCTCCTTCTGTTCTTTATACTTGGGGTCAATAAGCGATATACGCATATGCTCCTCCATCTCACTGATGGGGATCAGCTCGCCAGTGATGGGAGAAATCACAAACTTGGTCGGATCCCTCTCTGCAGCCACCCTCTCCTCAGGCCTCTTCCAGTTCTTGACAATCCTCATTGGTGGCTCCGGCTCATCACCCATTGCAGACTTCATTTCACCCTTCTTCTCCTCACCACCATCATTCTCTTCGATTCTTGTGGCCCTCATGCCCTCCTCCATGAGCTGGATCTCCTCTTCATCCATCTCCATCTCAACCTCCTTCCCAGGCTCAGCAGTGTCCATGGCTTCCTTCTCATCCAAAGTAGAGAACTTGCTCCTTCTAATAACTTCCTCAAGCGTCATTGGCGGAGGTAGCTCCTCATCCTCATCATCAGCAAACTCAATGGTCTCAACAACCACAAAATCATGCCAATCAATCATAGCCATCTCCATTCTCTCCTTCTCAATCTCATCCTCAGCCTTTTGCCTCGCCTGCTCCTGGGACCGATCCCATTCAAGCCTATGCAAACACCTCTCCAAAACTGTCGTCAAATCTTTCACACTGTTCTCCAGCTTCCCAGTCAAGCCTTTTGGCGGCATCAAAACCTTCGAATACGCATCGGCCAGTGCAGTGAAGAACGTGAACATGCTGTGCGTGGGCTTCAAGAAGTGGAACTGAGGGTTGCTGATCTCACGACTAGTGAGGCTCGTCAAGAAAGACTTACCATTTCTGGCAACGAACTGCGCTGTGAGCTTGATGATATCCAGCTCCTCGCCGGTGATGCCCTCAGGCAGGCGCACAGTGTACTGCTCGGCCTCAGGAGGTTCAAGAGGCTTGCGGGTAGGGACACGGAACGGGGCCGAGGGGTCAGCCTTGGGGGCAGGGGCGGTATCAGGAGGAGGGGCTGCGGAGTCGGGCTTGGGTGAGGGAGATGGTTCAGAGGGCTGAGAGGGGTCGGAGGCGGACTGGAGCTGGGATCGGAACTCGGAGATGCGGTGCTGGTAATAGGCGTGGTAGGGATCTGTGGTGATGATGAAGTTGAACTTAGCGTTGTTGGCGTTGTTGGCAAGGATACGCTTCTCGAACTCGGGGCCATTCTTGGCGACGAAATTCGCCGTCTTGTCGATGATCAGGCGGATATCCGGCGGGGGGTGGATGATGCCGATCGTGCGCGTGTGGGTGGCCACCGGAGCGGGGGCTGACGGGGGCTCATTGGTCTCTTGGGGTTGCGAATCGGGAGGGACCTGGGCAAGTGGGAGAGGGCCGGAGTCACCGTCGGCGGGCGGCGCCGGAAGAGGGAGGATCGGACCCAGCATCTCCGACTTCTTGCTTGATTTCTAGGGTTTTTATGAGTAAAATTGAGGGGGAAAAATTAGGGATTTGGACAACGCATGGGATTAGCGATTGACGAGAAAGAAAGGGAGCTAGGGTTTGGGGAAAAGCAGGTTGGATTGATTTATAAATAGAAAACGTTTTGGTATGGTGTTCCGCTGGAATAGTTTAAGTAAGCAAAGAGGACATTGGTGAAGTGAAAGTCGGTACCACTGTGCCTCGAGATTCATATTTTGTCATTATTGCCTCACGATTGTTGATTTTGTGATGATAATTTATTATCACGACCGTTGGTCCTTGTGGATGTGGTTAAGGGCGTGTTTGGTTCAGAAGTGAGTGACCGAAATGATAAAAGTCTGAAAACACCACTATGGTGAAAATGTGGAGTTCAATTGGAGGTGGTTTACTTCTATGTGTTTGGTTAAAAGAAAAATTATCATATCAGTGACCACTTTATGTGTTTTTTGGATAGCAGAAGTGAAAATCTTGAAAAGGTGATTTCAATAATTTCTCGTGTTTTGGTAACATCGAAGTGGGGTTATGATCACCACTTCAAGTAGGAGGTGAGGTTAGTGGTGGGCACAGGCCATACGGCAACCCGGCCCGGCCTGTATTCAGCACGGAAACGGTCCACCAAGTCAGTGACTAGGCGGGCCGGATCAATGAATCGTAACCGACCCGTCATGGAGACGAGCCGGTTACGAGTTGGGCTTGCCCCCGTGGCCCGACAGGTTGGCCTGCCGGGCCATACCTAGCTTAGAACCTGATTGCAACCCATCGGGTTGCAACCCGGTTCCCAACTAGTCAGGTAACCCGGCAGGTTGGGAGCCATTGAAGCCTAACGACTATTACAATCGTTGAGCTTTTAAATTCAAATTTTAAATTTTGAAAAAGTCAATTTTTTTTAAAAAATTTTTTATAAAATTCTATATATACCCTTCATCCCCACATTATTTAGTTTTTACCAATTATCAATCTTTCCCAACTCTCTTATGCTCTCTTAATCTCATTATTTTTCAACTCTCCTATTTTCATTCTCTCTTAATCTCACTCTTTCAAGGCATATTATTTGGATTCTTGGAGTTTAATTATTTCTAGTCAACATTATCAAGGCTTAATATTACAAGTTGGAGTCTTAGAGATTTGGAGAATTGGATTGATGCAAATTTAGGTTATCTCTTAATTTTTTACATTTTGAAAGTCGCCGATTAACAAGGTTAGTCATGATTTATTTATTTTTATTTTTAGTTATAGTTTTGTAGGCTTATCTTATTTTAATTATGCAAGTATTAGTTGTATTCTTGATATATTTATGTTAATTATTAGTTTAGACTTGTGTTTTTTTTTTAAAAAAAATGCATGAAATTATTATTTGTAGTTTTGGTAGACTTTTTTTTTATAAATACTTGGACGAAATTATTATTGTAGACATGAATAAAAATATTAGTTGAAATTCTTGATATTTATTTTAATTATTAATTTAGACTTGTGGTTTTTCAAAAAATGCATGAAACTATTATTTGTAGTTTACATAGAGATGTTTTTTTTAAATAATTGTATGAATTTATTTTTGTGGACTTAAACAAAATTATTAGTTGTATTCTTGATATTTATTTTTATTATTGGTTTAGACATGTGGTTTTTAAAAAAAATGCATGAAATTATTATTTCTAGTTTTTGTAAACTTGGTTTTTTTTTAATATTTGCATGAAATTATTTTTGTAGAGTTGAATGAAATTATTTTTTTGTATTTATGATATTTATTTTTATTATTAGTTTAGAGTTGTAGTTTTCATAGAGTTGTTTTTTTTTTTTAAATATTTGCATGAAATTATTTGTTGTAGACTTGAACAAAATTATTAATTGTATTCTTGATATTTATTTTTATTATTAGTTTAGTGTTGTGGGGTTTTTAAAATGCATGAAAATATTTTTATAGGGTTGAATGAAATTTATTTTTTGTAGTTATGATATTTATTTTTATTATTTGTTTAGAGTTGTGGTTTTTTTTTAAAAATGCATGAAATTATTTTTTGTGGGCTTGAATGAAATTATTTTTAACTTGTGGGTTTTTAAAAAGTACATGAAATTATTATTTGTAGTTTTCATAGAGTTGTTTTTTTAAATAATTGCATGAAATTATTTGTTGTAGACTTGAACAAAATTATTAGTTGTATTCTTGATATTTATTTTTATTATTAGTTTAGTGTTGTGGGTTTTAAAAAAATGCATGAAATTATTTTTGTAAAGTTGAATGAAATTATTTTTTTTGTATTTATGATATTTATTTTTATTATTAGTTTAGAGTTATGGTTTTTTTGAAAAATGCATGAAATTATTTTTTGTGGACTTGAATGAAATTATTTTTAACTTATGGGTTTTTAAAAAGTATATGAAATTATAATTTGTAGTTTTCATAGAGTTGTTTTTTTAAAATATTTGCATGAAATTATTTTTGTAGACTTAAACAAAATTATTAGCTATATTCTTGATATTTATTTTTATTTACTTTAGACTTGTGGGTTTTTAAAAAAATGCATGAAATTATTATTTGTAGTTTTTGTAGACTTGGTTTTTTTTTTAAATATTTGCATGAAATTATTTGTTGTAAACTTGAATGAAATTATTTGTTGTGTTCTTGATATTTATTTTCATTATTAGTTTAGACTTGTATTTTTTTTCTTGTTTGCTTGAAATTAGCATTTGTAATTTTTTTGTAGACTTGTTTTTAAATATTTGCATGAATTGTTTTTTTGGAGAGTTGAATGAAATTATTAGTTGTATTCTTGATATTTATTTTTTTATTATTAGTTTAGATTTGTGGGTTTTTAAAAAATACATGAAATTATTATTTGTAGTTTTTTTGTAGACTTGGTTTTTTGAAAAATATTCGCATGAAATTATTTGTTATAGACTTGAATGAAATTATTTGTTGTATTCTTAATATTTCTTTTCATTATTAGTTTTAGACTTGTGTTTTTTTTAATATTTGCATGGAACTAGTATTTGTAATTTTTGTAGACTTGTTTTTTTTTTAAATATTTGCATGAATATTTTTTTTTGGAAAGTTGAATGAAATTATTAGTTGTATTCTTGATATTTATTTTTATTATTAGTTTAGACTTGTGGGTTGTTTAAAAAAATGCATGAAATTATTATTTGTAGTTTTTTTGTAGACTTGTTTTTGTAAATATTTGCATGAAATTTTTTTGTTATAGACTTGAATGAAATTATTTGTTGTATTCTTGATATTTATTTTTTTATTATTAGTTTTTAGACTTGTGTTTTTTTTTAATATTTGCATGAAATTATTATTTGTAATTTTCGTATACTTCGTTTTTTTTGTAAATATTTGCATAAAATTATTTGTTATAGACTTGAATGAAATTATTTGTTGTATTCTTGATATTTATTTTCATTATTAGTTTTAAACTTGTGTTTTGTTTTATATTTTAATTTTTGTATACTTGTTTTTTTTAATATATTTGGTTATTTTTTATTGTTTTTCTTAGATATTACAATATGGCTTCACATGATGGATGCTCTAGAGAAAAAAGCATTGTTGGATCGGCTTCCACTCCCACACCACCTACTCAAGAAAGCAATTCATTTCAGGATGTTGAGAGCCCAATGGAACAATCGGTACCGGTTGATGTACCCTCACAAACCTGACAAACAAACAACTCCACGGAAACTACCCTCAAATCTAACATTTTTAAAACTCATTTTACAAAATTGTATAATAATGATGGCATTGTAACACATGGTAAATGTAATTGTTGTGGTTCGGAATTTAAGCATTGTAAGGTTAGAAGATATGGCACATTCAACAGACACTTGGAGAAGAAGCACCCGAACAAGTTTGGACATGCTCGATCACAGTCACAAATTAGATTCACTGTGGATGAAGGTACAGGTTCTCGATCATCTCTATTTACATTTTCGCAAGCAAAATGCAGGGATAAAATTGCAGAGACAATTTCTGTCAAGCGCTTGCCGTTCAACTTCGTTGAACGGTGTCAAGTGCAAGAATGCATCAATGATACACTGCAACTGGCATGCAAGAAGGTTTCACGGAGGACAATTCAAAGAACAATATTCAAACTATACAAGAATGGTAGGGAACAACTTTGTGAGTATTTTTTGTACTTTTAACTTTTCAGTTTTTTATGTTCCGATGTTTGGACCGGTGTTTTTCATGAAAATTATTTTATGGGTATTACGGCACATTGGGTTGATGACAAGTGGAATATCCAAAAGTGTGTTCTCGCTTTTAGGGTGTTCAACGAGTCTCATACCGCCTATAATATTTTATAGACTTATTCATGGAGTTATCAAAGAATTTGGTTTGATGTTTAAAATTTTTTCGATATATTTTGATAATGCCTCCACTAATACGGCCTCAATTAGACCTCTAGAAGGATTTTTGAGGCCTTCATGTGGTGGCAAATATTTTCATATAAGATGTGTTTGTCATGTTTTAAACTTATGTGTACAAAGTGGTTTGGAAGAGCTTAAAGAATTTGTACTCTTTGTTAGGGAGATTGTAGCTTATATGGGAAAAAGCAAGACCCTCATTAAATAATGGGCTCGCTATTGTAAAGCACATAACCTAAGGGTCGAAAAATTCCCTAAAGATGTCAAAACAAGATGGAACTCTACTTATCGGCTTCTTAGTGCAACATTTCCCTTTAGGACATTGTTGACTAAGTTTGTTATTGATTCGTTTGTTGGTTTTTGTTTCTATGAGTATAACTGGGTAGTTATTGCTCGTATTATTGATTTGTTTTCGGTTTTTAACACATGTACTAATTTGTTTTCGCAAGTTTATTTTCCTACTTCCTATTTATTTTTATATGGTGCTGTTGACATGGCTGAACAAGTTTGGAAGTTTAGATTAGATCCACAATTGTTTAGTTCGTTGATCACTATGAAAATTAAATGATTGTTTTATTATAAAAATATACTTCCTATTGCTTTAGTTACATTTGTTCTTGATACAAGACAGAAGCTAGAAGGTTTGCAAGAATATTTGGAAGCATATTACAAATTCTTAGAATTCAATAGAGGACAAGATTCCCAACCAGTTGCCATGAGCTTGCCCATGAGTGACATGGATACTCAAGATTCTGATCTGGACTCCGACAGCATTGTGGATGTCAATAAAATTGTTGTTGATGCAAAGAGTCAACTTGTTGAATTATATGATAGCTATTGTATTAGATATAGCCATATAGTTCCACAAGTTGCACGGGAGGTAGGACAATAAAGAAGTAGTGGAGGAGAATCATTCCGGCAGAGGCAAGCAAAGAAGAAACCAAAGAGATCACAATATATAGAGCTCGACTTGTATTTAAACACTACTTTCCGATTCTCAGAAGAAATCAACACTGACATAACTTTCAACGTCCTCAATTGGTGGCAAAGTAATGGAAATCCATACCCCATTCTATCACTAATGGTAAAAGATATTTTTGCGTGTCATATGTCTACAGTAGCTTGCGAGCAGACTTTTAACGCAGGTGGGAATATGTTGGATACGACATGTTTGTAGTTGACCCCACAAAATATTGAAATTCAAGTTTGTACGAATGACTAAAACATGCTCAAGTTCGGCAACAAGAATCAGAACAAGAAAGTCCAGATGCTAGTGATTTCTTCTACACAGATAACATGATGAGCACACCTGGCTCGACAACAACAGCCATTGAGTCCGACCAAGACCTAGATGTTAGCGATTAGGTAATTGGGTGATCGGTTGCAAAAGGTAAGAGAACTACGTGGGCTTTGATTCCTCTCACACCCAGGAGGATATGTAGGCAACTTGATTCGACACGTAAATGAATTAAATGCAAGCCATTTATTTTCAAATTTAGTGTAATTTAAAATTTTCTATATTTTCTTAATTTTTATTAATTAATTATCATCCTTCCCCAACTCTTTATCTTAATCTCAATATTTCCCAACTCCTACTCTTATTCTCTTTTAATTTCATTAATTCCCAACTTCAACTTGGGGCATCTCTAATTATTTGGAAACTTGGGGTCTTAATTAATTTATTTTAAAAAAAAATTATGATTTTTTTTTCTATTTTTTCTGAATTTTTAGAAATTTTTTCATATTTTCTTTTTTTTCGAATTTTAAGAAATTTTCAGAATTTTTTCTATTTTTTTGGAATTTTTTTAATTTTTTTACCACGTGGGTCAACCCGACCCTGCCCGCTGGGTTGACCCTCCGGCCCAACCCGCCGGGCCGGTTCCGAGCCATTTCCGGGCCGGTTAACCGGCCCGTGCCCACCACTAGGTGAAGTTACCCCATATTTGTTAGAGCGTTTATAAATTCTTTTAAAATGTAATGTTATTTATTAATATATATTTATGTTAATAAATTATTTACAAAACATAATATTGTTACAATGATAAATGAAAATTAAAAATCACCCCTTAAATATTAAATTAAGTTTTAAATGGTTTATCAATATAAACAAACATTTTATAAATTGGGTCAATTTTAACTTTGCAATATATATACTTACTCTTACAGTTATCCCCTAAATATCTCACCCTCCAAGTTGATTTGTGTGAAGACATTTGGCCATCCCGTATTGGTTGAATGTTTTGTCTCTTTAATACCTCTGTTGGCCCGTTTTAACATCTTTTCTGAACCTCCATTGTTAGTCAATGGGCCAATGAGAAGGCGACAGTGATATCATGTTAGGAACGCCGTGAGTGAACATACCTGGCCATTATTGCGCGTTAAGTTGTTCCTCCGGTTCATCATGGCCCTTGCGAGTGATCATATCTGGCCATTAGTGCGCGTTAATTTGTTCAGCCTGATCATAATTCACCCGCGAGTGAGAATACCCATCCATTATTGCATGTTAAGTTGTCCCGCCTGATCATTTTAGGTCTTGCGAGTAAGCATACCTGGAGTTATTTGAGCCGAGCCGTTCGTGAGTAGCTCGGTGTTCGGCTCGATAAAGGCTTGTTCGTGTTTAGCTCATATTGTAAACAAGCCAAGCTTGAACATCATTTTCAAGCTCGATTAATAAACGAGCCAAGCTTGAGCAGCCAAAAGCTCGGCTCGTTTTGGCTCGCGAACACAACTCGTGACCAAGCTCATGAACAAGCTCGTTTATAAGCTCGATTGTGAGCTCATATATATATATATTACATTATATATATGTATATGTATATGTATATTAAGGTGTATATGTGACTATGTCATTGTTGTCAATTTGAGTTACACATATAGGGCTATAAACTACTATTCGAAGGCTAAGCTCATTAAAAGTTCAGGTCAACTAGTTCATTAAGTTAAATGAGCTCATAAGATAAACGAGCCAAGCTTGAACACCACCAAACTCGGCTCATTAAATCTTGTGAAGAACTCATTTATTGTATAATTAAAAGCTCGTTTATAGTATCATTTACAATTTTATTTGTAACAATCATTAATATAATCAAACTCAAATCGAGTTGAGTCACACTTGATAATGATTCATTAAATAAGTTTACTAAATAAAAAAATAAAATATAAAAAAAATAGTCAAGCCTTAATCAAGTTAGCTAGCTAAGTCTAAGCTTCGAATTTTCTTAACAAGTTGAGCTCGAGCATGAAGCTCGATTAGAGCTCAAGCTCGGTTAAAATAGTAATGAGCCAAGCTTGAACATAAAAAATGAAGCTCAAAGAAAGCTCGGCTTGAGTTCAAGCTCGATTAAATAGTAACGAGCCAAGCTTGAACAAGGTAAAGCTCGGCTCGGCTCGGCTCGTTTATAGCCCTGTGCGTTCATTTATTCTGCTGGATCATTTTAGGTTTTGCAACGGAAGTAACACCAGACCATAACGATTGCCCGTTCAATCATGTCCGTCCATGTATCGCACCCATGATTGGCCTGCTTAACTGTTCGGCATATGTTTCTCTACTCCTGCGGATTACTTTACCATCGATTCGAGAGCCCTTTACCGGTTTTTTATTGTAACCCTAACCATAACCCTAACCCTCAATGGCGCTGCCTCCTCTGCCCCCATGGTCTCAAGCATGCGGTCGATCCCGAAGGCGAGATGGGAGAGGAATTGGAGAACACATCTAGCACCGACGCTACAGCTTCTTTCGCTAATCTTTGCGCGAGTTGAGGAGATGTCTCTCTCCTTCTCGGTACCAATCTCTTCTCCCCAAATCCTTTCCTTTGCAATTAGTTTCTTTTTCTAGCTCTCCTTCTTCCTATAATTCTCTTTTGGAGCTATAAATCTGTTAGAGATTGCTATTTTGATTGGTTTTCCATGCAGAATGATGGAGGTAAGAAAGATTTTCATGGTTCATGGAGGAATGAAAGGTTTATCCAACGGAGATGAACAAGAGCACAAGTGAGGCTGCGAGAGCCTGCGAAAGAGGAATAAAGAAGAAAAAGAGTGAAAAACCCCATTTTTATTCTATTCTCCCCTGAATATTTCCTGACTTCTTCATTTCTTTGTTGAAAATCTTGGATTTTTTTATCCATTTGTTCATCTACTCCATTTGAAGGAAGGATTTGAGGTAAAGGTTATGATTTTTCATGCATTCCATAGATTGAAATCTAGGTTTTTGATGGTTTTGATCCATTCTGAGTGTTCTAGGGTTTGGAGATGAAGAAGGAGATAAAGGGTAGCCAAAGACCGCTATGAATAGAGTCAGAGCTGAAGTTTCCGTTGCAATGGGGAAGCCGGAAGTAGCTCCGATGTGTGAGAGTGCAAGATGAGACCACTCCGGACAGATTTGTTGGCCGCATCGTTGACAAGGATCTCCCATCATTAGTATCATGAGCCCGGACAAGGGCAGCCATATACAAGGTCAAGCAGATGATTTCCTTCGCGTTTGTTTTATGAAATCAAGTATTTGAATTCATTGAGAATAACTCTGGATGTGCGCCAATGGCATGGTGGCTTGATTGAAGGGGAAAATTATAGTTTTTTTAAAAATAAATTTAGCAATTGTTTTTGTTTGAAATCAAGGGCATGTTTTGGCAATCTTTTTTGAAGTAATTTTGATTTATTGAAAATGAGAATTATCATTGATCTATCTACCAATAGTGCTCCTTCGATCTCTCTTCTAGGAGATATAAATTTCTATCTTTCACTGTGTTTTTCGAAATAAATTTATTTGGAAGAGATTTCATGAGGTTTGGTTATGTGAGATTTGGTGTTCTGGAAGTTTTCTTGGTTTTAATGGCATTTTCTATGTTATTTTGGTCATATAATTTGGATTTTTTTTGTGGCATCCTGGCGTTTTGGAAGTTTTAATGTCTATAGGGTTTTTTCCTTTGATTTTGATAATTTGGAGTTTTTTCAGGCGATTAGGGTTTTGTTGTTGCTGTTGTTGTTTTTTTTTTCTTTTTTGTGCAAGCTAGCAAATTTATCCCCTTTTGTGCTTATGCTTTTAATTTTTTATTTTTAAAATATTATCTATGTAGATTGATTTATATCTATGAGATTCTCTATATTAGTAAAGCAAGTTACTTGGGCAATGCATATATTTACTCAATAGTATTTTAATTTTATTGTTATTATTATTGTTATTGTTGTTATTATTATTTTCAATAGATTTACTATGGCAGATCTTATCATGTTTTTTCTTTTTTTGAAATCTTAGATGTATGTGTCTAAGGAATTGGAAACAATTTATTTCTGGAATGACATGAACCGGATAGAATTAACACGTTAGGTACTTTTTGATAAGAAATCTTATCTTTGAAAATTTAAATCTTTGTTTAGATTTTGGCTTGGATTTTGATTTCCCCATATAAATATATATATATATATATATAGCATAACCAAAGTACATGATGGGGCAATTACATGCAAGCTTAATGACATGAAGTGGACACGTTAGTAGGGTAGTGCATTGTTGATAAGAATTAGTCAAATTAGTCAGTTATCTATTAAGTGCATTCCTCATGTGATTTTATTTTACAGGACCCCACTTTTGGATGAAATCTCCTCAATCGTTGACAGTTGTATAATTTGATGCAAGTTTTGATTTTTTAAGTACATGTACAGTAGATAAAATAAATAACAATTACCATCCAATGCTTATAAAACTATATCACTGCATTGTAACAAGGTTAACTTTTACATTTGCTCCCTACACACTTTATACATTGTTTGAAGCTTGACGGATTGAGCCTATTCAAAATCAGGTAAATTTTACAGCTATGAATATTTTGTATTTGATAATCTATTTGATAATGTTAATAACTGACATACTTGATATTCATTTTATGATAATTTAAAAAAAAAAAAAAACTGTTGACTACTTAGGATCATATTAACATCTTATAATATTTAATTCTACCAATAATTTGGAATTTGTTTATTACAACTTGGTCATGTTTTAACCCAAAAAATAAAATAAAATAAAATAAAACAAACCGGTTGATATGTTTTTTAAAAAATATTTTTTATACTAAAAATTGAAACAACAAAAAAAATGATATTTTTATTATTAAATAATAAATAATTAATAGAAACCAAGGAAAAAATTATAAAATTAATGCTAGTGGATAGTTTATTATGATCTACTAAATAATTTTTCCCTTTTAATTATTGATCATTATACGGTTAGTTTTAAAGTATTTAATTTTTAAAAAAAAGATTATATATTTTTAGAAGTAATATACAAAGCTCTATATTGAAATGGCATAACAAATCCATAGTATCACTGATTATTGTATTATTTCCCTTTCTCTATTATTATTATGATAGTTTATTATGATCTATTAAATATTTTTCCCCTTTTCATTATTGATCATGATACGGTCAGTTTTACACAGCCACAAAAAATAATAATTTTCACGTAAATAATAATATTTATTTTTTTGAAAAAAATATCATATTCTTAGAAGTAATATACAAAGCTCTATATTGAAATGCCATAATAAACCATAGTATCACTGATTATTTTATTATTTCTCTTTGTCTATTATTATTATTATTATTATTATTATTATTATTATTATTATTATTATTTTATTTTTTATGCAACCAGTTGAGACTATAATTTTTTTTTATAGAAGTTAATATAATGTGGTATAAACGTACAACCGGTTGAGATATTATTATTTTTTTCAAAAAATATATATTTGTTAGGAGAACTACTACAAATTTTCTTGATAAAAGTCAAGATAATGTAATATATAATAGAATTATTATAGAGATATGATGATTAAAAAAACCCTTCTGTGTAGAAGTTAAGATAATGTTATTTGTTGCTTATCATAATCCAAATTCATGAAAATAACCATTTTAAATTCTTGCAAATTTTAGCATCCTTTTGTTGAATTGTTTGTACATTTGTTAGACTCAAAGTTTTTTTTATTAATATTTGTATGAATTCATGAATGAAATCCAAATAGTGAATTTGTTAGGCAAAATTACATCCTCTAATAATAATAATAATTTTGAGTTTAATTCCTATGATAGTAATTGCCCTGACATGGAGTTAGCCTATAAAAAGCTATCCTATCTACTAAATAGCTCATAAAGGTTAGCCTATTTAAAAATTATATATCCCCTATGTATTTAAGATCAATTCATTAATTGAGATTTTTACCTGTTTTTAATAAATCATACCAGGTGGAAAAAAATGGAAGATGCCGGGCCTATTGTTGTTGGTGTACAATTTAAAGTAATACTTAAAGAACTTTTGGAGAAATTAGTATTACCACCTGTAATTTATGAATGCAGAAAACATGGACCAAATCATAAACCATATTTTGTATATAAAATCACATTTGAAGATACATGTGGAGTTCATGAACAGCTTGGATCAGAAGGATCTACCAAAAAGACAGCTGAAAATAATGCTGCCTTACATGTTGTAAAGCATCTTAAAAATATTTATAATATTATTCCTAAAGATGTGAATGAGTGAGAACTGTTTGAGGTTAAAAATGAACTACAAGAATTAAATGATGCTAACGAGATATTATCAGAAAGTATTACACTACTTTCTAATGAGGTAGAAGAGTTGCAGGCCAGGATTAATGAAGTAGGCCAATTTGAAAGCAATCTAGAGTTATTTATGACTTGACGGAAAAGAAGACTTGCTTCAATACATGGTTGCTTTTCTTGGATGTGTGAAAAGGAAACAGTTGCCTTAGTTATTAAAATTATGTGGTGTGTTTATTATTCCAATGCAATAATAATTATATTAAATATGTAATAAAAGGTGTGTTTTGCATTTTTCGCCCATTTATATGCATAACAACATCACTGTATGTGTTATTATTATTAAATAGATGCTACTATTGTTATATATATGTTAGTTGATCATATAAGCATAAATTATATTATTTTAAATAAATAAATAAATAAATAAAGTGCTACATGCTAAGTTGTTATATAATAATGCAAAACATATATTAAAAACTATTATAATATCATATTATATAACCCCTAGCTAGACTCACACACAGCTAGACACACACCGAGCGTAGGGTTTGGCTTTGTCTATGGCTCAATGCGGAAATAGAATAAATGTGGTTTAATTATTAACCTATTAGAAGGATTTAAAGGAGTGGTATATAAGGAGCATATGAGTGGATGTTAGGTAGTGGGATCATTGAGAAATCATGCCATGATTGTTCTTTAGAGAAGAGCAGGCTGTAAGCATTTATAATATGATGGAGTTTTGATTATCAATGCAATAAGGACAATGTAATGACATCTTATATTGTAAATAAAGGAACATAATGCATAAATAAGGGGATGGATTTTGGTTTAAATCAATGTTTTCGGCTGTTCATATATGGTTGTTGACTATCATTCATTCCTATATGAAGTATTGTGATTTTTAATGGAGAATTAGATACTTTAAAATATATGTTACATATGTTTCACATATATACAAGCAAAGTGCCACATGTTAAGTTCTTATAAAATATTCCCCATGCAAACTATATATAAAAAACTATTATAATATTAAATATAAATATAAGTTTTTTTATTGATATTTAGTATATACACAAATTTAATATCATTTATTATATATCATAGACATCAAATTATAAATTAATAATAATCAATATCATATGTATACATATATATGTGTATATATATATATATATATATATATATTCTATCAAAATATCATCAACAAATGCTTTCTATTATTATGAAATTGTATCTCATTTGCTATTATTTCATATGCTTAAAAAAATAGGGGTGAGCTGATTCAAAAGTTTACCATATTTGTCTAAGGTAAGAACACTTTTCTCCCTTTTTAGTATCTTTATGTTCGGCTTATAATGTCTAAATAAAAAAAAAATCTTATGATTGGATTTTCATATTTTTTTTATAAATTTTTTTATTTAATTTATATTATATTTATATTTTAGTATTTAAAAAAAAACATATTTTAATCACTAATATAGTTTTTATCTATTTTAATGGAATGACTTTAAGCTAACGACTTTGCAATTTAAAAATTAATATTATGATATGAATATTTGGTAAACAATGGTATTTCCCCCTTTTAATAAAACAATGATGTTACACATTTTATAATTAATGGCAAGATTGTTTTTTGTCACATAATACTATAATAATTATTTTATAAAATACAATGTTTAATCCCTAAATATTACCTAAAATTGAAAAGATTTTATACTCCTTCCCTTATCATTGTTTAACAATTAAGATCCTTAAATAGTCTATAGAATTGATGAGTAATTATTCCATCGATGATGAAGGTTGATGCGAATTCACCATCAATACAATCTGTCCATATCATTAGATACATTTAATATTTATAGTAACCAAGTTATGTACAACAAATGTTATTTTAAAATGATACAATTTATGAATGGAAAATCCATTGTTTATAAATATTATAATTACAATAATTTATTTAGAAATATTATGAAAAAATGAAATACGTTATTCAATTTCTCTTATCATTACATAACAATTAATTGATTAAAACAATTTTTACATATCAATATGAAAGTAGATGACTTATTTATATATATTTATCACCATTATTCTTGACAGTGTAGAGTCAATCAACTCTTTACTTATTATTTGAAATGTACCACCAAAATCAAGTGCACACACATAATTGGTTTCATCCAAACCACATATCATTGGCTACGAACACATTATAAAACTAACATGACAAAAATAATTAAGTTTTCCCTTCTTAAGTTATAGATTCTAGTGGCCCTTAAATCTAAACAAGTGGTTATAGATGTAGAAATAGGATAACCCAAAGTTTTAGAAGCAATTCATTCAATTGAGCTGAGCTTAGAACCATGCATGGATTATAAGGCTAAAAATCAAGGTGTATTCGTTTGTGGAGGGGAAATTATATTATCAATAATTGAAATAGAAGAGTGGAACTACTTGAGAAGAGTTAATATTTTATTTTCCCTCTCAAGATTATGAAGTCGGATATAAATCTATTACTTATTTGTAGTTTTACATTAAAACCAAAAAACTCCATTTGAACAAAAATGATTTTGTTTTTTGAACTTCAAATGATTGAATACTAATTAAGTTTGGTGATTATAGAGAGTTTTTAGTAATATAAAAAAATTAATACCAT